>NW_023270121.1:1751078-1763507 GCF_011800145.1 Mirounga leonina | reverse complement strand
TATTTATTTATTTATTTATTTATTTATTTATTTATTTATTTATTTATGTAGTTATTTATTTTTATTATGTTCAGTTAGCCAGCATATAGTACATCATAAGTTTTTGATGTAGTGTTCAATGATTCATTAGTTTCATATAACACCCAGTGCTCATCACAACACGTACCCTCCTTAATACTCATCATGTGGCTACCCCCTCCCCCTCCCCCCTCCCCTCTGTAACCCTGTTTGTTTCCCGGAGTCCAGAGTCTCTCATGGTTCGTCTCCCTCTCTGATTTCTTCCCATTCAGTTTTCCTTCCCTTCCCCTGTGGTCCTCCGCTCTATTCCCTATGTTTCACATATGAGTGAAACCATATGATAATTGTCTTTCTCTGCTTGACTCATTTCACTTAGCATAATCCCTTCCGGTTCCATCCATGTCAATGCAAATGGTGGGTATTCATGCTTTCTGATGGCTGAGTAATATTCCATTGTATATATGGACCACATCTTCTTTTTTTTAATAGATTTTATTTATTTGACACAGAGAGAGAGATCACAAGTAGGCTAAGAGGCAGGCAGAGGGAGAGGGAGAAGCAGACTCCCCACTGAGCAAGGAGCTCAATGCACGGCTCGATCCCAGAACCCTGAGATCATGACCTGAGCTGAAGGCAGATGCTCAACCGACTGAGCCACCCAGGTGCCCCTGTACCACATCTTCTTTTTTTTTTTTTTTTAGATTTTATTTATTTATTTGAGAGAGAGAGAATGAGAGACAGAGAGCATGAGAGGGAGGAGGGTCAGAGGGAGAAGCAGGCTCCCTGCCGAGCAGGGAGCCCGATGCGGGACTCGATCCCGGGACTCCAGGATCATGACCTGAGCCGAAGGCAGTCGCTTAACCAACTGAGCCACCCAGGCACCCCCATATCTTCTTTATCCATTCATCTGTTGAAAAGCATCTCAGCTCCTTCTACAGTTTGGCTATTGTGGACATTGCTGATATGAACATTGGGGTGCATGTGCCCCTTCTTTTTACTACATCTGTATCTTTGGCGTAAATACCTAGTAGTGCAATCGCTGAACACTTTAAGGTATTTTCCTTGTCTTTGGTTTTCAGGAGTTTAATATGAATAGGTGTGATTTTCTATAATTTATCTTGTTTCAGATTTGAAGTACTTCTTATATGTGGCTTCATGTTTCGCAAAGTTCAGAAAATTCTCAACCATTATTTCTTCAGATATTACTTCTGTCTCATTCATTCTCTCCTCTCTTCTTAAATTTCTTTTTTCCTCTTTTCCTAAATTTCAAGTACACATATGTTAAACCTACTCTCTGTATTCTCTGTCTCTTACCCATACTTAATTTTTTCATTCTTTTGTTACTCTGGGGTTTATTCTAGATCATTTCTTTCAACCTACCTTCCTGTTCAATAATTTTCTCTTTGTCTATATGTACTCTGTTGTTAAATCCATCTATTCAGTTTTTTTTCCCCAGTTGGTCATGGAGCCCAATGCAGGGCTTGAACTCGTGACCCTGAGATTAAGACCTGAGATGAGATCAAGGGTTGGATGCTTAACTGACTGAGCCACGCAGGTGCCCCCCATCTATTCAGTTCTTAATTAAGATTTTTTAATTTTTCATTTCTAGAATTTCTGTTCTATACTTTTTTATAGTTCTCACTTATCTGTAGAAATCCTCTATATCTCCTTAAAGATAGTAAGCATATTTATTTAAAATCTATGTCTGAAAACTCTAATATCTGAGGCCCCAATGAGTCTTTCTCTATTGTCTATCATTTCTGATTATTCCTGTTAATTTTGTCTTGTCTTCTTGTGTACATGGTTGTTTTCTATTTTGTGTCAGATATTGTATTTTATAAAACTTCAGAAATAATTTGAGGATGACACTGTTTCCCTCCAAAGAAAATTTATATTTGTGCTGCTAGGCATCTAGGAGTATTAGAACTCTGGGATTACCTTATTCTAATTTCCAGTGATTGAGATTATTAAAAATTAAACTGATATCCTTGTGACAGCCTGTCTACGTCTTGTTATTCTGGCTCTGAGGTGCAGCTTTTTCAGCATCACGATCTGAAAGACATTGAGCTTCATCAGGTACACTGCTTGGCAAGATTTTGATTATAATATCTGTCTCCCTAGCCTCCATAGGCCATCCAAAATTCTGCATAGCCTCTCAGCAGTCCCCTCACTAACTATATGTGCTCCATTGGGAAAAGTGGCCCTAATATTAAGCTCAACTTCCCCCAGTCCTGTTCTGAGCCAGTTAGTCTTAACCATCTTGTTAGCCCTCTAGTGCCCTCAGGGAAGTTAAAAACTATGTTTGGTTCTGTTTACCCAGATTAGCAGAAGGCTTGGTTTCATTCACTCATCTCTCATTTTTGTAATTCACCATTAAGGACTTTTTGTAAATTTTTGTTAAAGTATACCATATATACAACAAAGTGTACAAATCCTAAGTGTTCATCTCAATAAATTTTCATAAAATGAACAAGAAACAAAACACTAACAGCATAGTGGAAGGTTCCTCCATCCCCCTACCTAGTCAATAATGCATCCCAAGGGTAACCACTATTCAGATTTCTAACACCATAAATTAATTTTGTGTGTGTTCTTTAAACTTTATGTAAATACAGTCACATGGTACATATGCTTTTGTATTTCTTTTGTTAACATAGTCTGTGAGATTAATCCATATTGTTGCATGTATGATATTCATTGCCATTTATGAATATGAACTCCATTTGTGAATATACTGTATTTTATTTATCCATTCTACTGTTGATGGATATTTAGAATGTTTCCAGTTTGGGGTATTATGAATAGTGCTACTATGAACATCCTTATATGTGTCTTTTGGTGAACATATGCATGCATTTCTGTTGTGTGTAAGGTCATCAGTTGTGCATATTTTTGGGCTGAAGACAAAATTAAGATTTGAAGCCTGGAGTGTAGCAAACTAAGCATGGTAAATGCTGCCTTGTGTGGGCCTGTCTGGAAAGCCAGGTGATCTTGCCCAAGAGACAGATTTGTTCATCTCCGTGTCCCATTGACCTTAACAGTTGGCACTGCAGCTAGAATGTGTTTTGTCTTAAATCTTATGCTCAGAAATAACCTTTTAACAAAAGCCACTGCAGAAAACTTCCTAAACACATAAAATCATGTACAATTTTTTTAATCTAGTATTTCCAAGACACAGGAGCAGAGACATTAAATAAATATTTTAAATTTCCCCTTCATGACTTATTTCATGAAATCTGCTTTCTCCTGGATCCAAGAGAGATGATGGATATTAGTGGCTGAGCAGAGGGGGAGTGAAGAGACGGGCTATTGCCCCCTGTATTCTAGAAGAAGACAAAAAATATAAAGAGAAATAGTTGCTCCATGAGAAGATAAATCCCTTCCCTGGAAATTAGAGAAAGACAAATTTTAACAAAATAGAAATTAATTTTCTATTAATTTCTAAAATTAATTAATTTTTCTTTTGGCTTTTAAGAGTGGCAAATAAATGGGTGACAGGTCTGGTGTGCTAGGGGAAGGGAGAGAAGTGGGCACACTCTTGAATCACTGCTGGTGGAAGGGGGAACTTGGGGACCATGGCTCATTGGTGATGTGTATCTCAGGTGACCAAGAATTGTGAAGAGGTGATCTTTTTTGGTCTTGCCATCAGCTTCCTGTTGAACTTAGAGAGATGTGTTTGTATCTGAGTGAAGAAGGAAGAAAACTTCCCTGGTTGGGTGCAGGTTGGTGTGAGAGTGAGCATTACCTGGGGAGACTTGGGGCCAGGGTAGGGTTGGGGGCAGAGACATGAAGGGGTAGAGTCAGATTTCCCTACACCTCCAGGCTACCCACCAGCTCATTTTAGTTCTCTAAATGATGAATGGGGTCAGGGGAAGAGTTGGTGCTGGGATACAGGAGTGAAAGGTGAGAATCATTTGACAGAGTCCTGAATCAGTGAAAGGTAAGAATTGTGGTATATCACCCAGATCTTAAATCTTCACAAAGGACGATCTTCTGGTTTCCTTGTTTGTCTGTAGGGGGCGGCACAACTCAAGGGAAAGGAAGAGAAACAGTATATGATATTTACTAGAAACTGAAGTTTCTTCAAGGAAATGTGGGGCTTGAACTGGCCACAGGGGGGTGGTAGAAGCAAACTTGAAACCAGAGCCCACTCTTCCACTCCCGTCCTGTCTTCAAAAAAGAAAGAAAAAAGCAATACTTAATCCCAATCCTTTTTGGCTCCGGGGGGAAGCAGCGACAAAAATCAATGGGACAGAAATGAGGGGTAGGTGGGTGTTTGAGGGGAGAAAGTGAGGTCAAGAGAGTAGCTGGAGGGCAAGGAAATGGAAAA
Organism: Mirounga leonina; assembly: GCF_011800145.1. Lineage (NCBI taxonomy): Eukaryota > Metazoa > Chordata > Mammalia > Carnivora > Phocidae > Mirounga > Mirounga leonina. The sequence continues at coordinate 1,759,159 of NW_023270121.1, read as the reverse complement.
AGTAAGCATTTGGTGGTGGTGGTGGTGGGGGTGGGGGTGGGGGTGGGGGTGATGAAAGTGTTTGGAGCACAGGGAGGAGGGTGTGCCTGAGACCTACATGGGAGAGATTTGAAAGCTAGAGTTCTCGCTCTGGAGAGAGGGCATTTATGTGCCAGTACATCTACCAATCCCCATTCTTTCTTGCTTACCTGTAGACATAAATTTAGGCAAGGAAGGAAGGAAATTGCTCCACACAGTATGATATCCCGGAGATAAGGGGTGGGGATAAAGATGTCAGAGTCAGGATACAGGGTCCAGAGGCAACTCAGATTCTTCCTCTCCCAATCTTTGGTCTCCTTCCTTTTTACTTTGGTGCTGGAAAAGTCAAATGTTGTACCACTGAGGAAACAGGGGAATGAGTTTAAAAGAGGTAAAAGCCAGAGAAGAAACATTTGAAAATTAAGACCCTCAGTGAAGAAAGATAGATATTGATACCCTTGTGTTCTGAGTGTTGACATGTCCATCTGAGGAAACTCAGATAAAATATCTATGTACTTGCATTGCCCCTAGTCCCAGGTTGCATGGCAGTTAGTGCAATTTGTGTCCAGGAAAAGAATGTCCAGCAATCACCACAACTAGATAGCTTTTAGAAGAGGGTGAACCTTCTGTGACTTGCGTAATTGTAGGATGTACTCAAATAGGTGCTTTAGTGAAAACAGGTCTGGAGGTCAGGGGTAGAATTTACTACAGTGTTTACCCACTAATCAGAGGAGGCTGCAACCACATTAAGCTTCAGACAAGGTGAGGACAGTTAAGGGTTCTGAACTTTAGTCAAAGATCTAAAAAAGAAAACACACATACACAGATCTAAGAAAAGCAAAGTCCATAGTATGAGGCTGAATGAACCATGAGCAGTAAGAACACAGGGACTCCCAAAGAGCACACTGTCCGAATAATAAAAGAAAATCACCCTTTCCCCAAATAAAATTATCACATTGTTTGTGATGCTTAAGGTGTTACAACTTTCAGGTGTGTACTTGACCTCTCTAAGTGTCCTTCCATTCAGGGGAAAATGTGGTTTGCTCCGCCCAAGGATGCTGGTTTTTCATTTAGCCACGGTATCAATGGTCATTTGACCAGCCTCTCCGTTGTTGGAAGCACCATCCCCACTCCCGACCCCGCTACTAAGGAGAAGGCTTTCTGTGCTCTGGATAACTTGAATGCAAGGGTTGAAAACCAGGGCCAGATTAAGATGTCCATCAATGGAGTGTGTCGGGAGACTGTGTCACATTGCTGCATCTCATTTCTGCAGCAGGCCGGATTCAATTTGTTAATAAGCATGACAGTTATTAATCACATGCTTGCCGAGTCCGTTTCAGACTTGAAGTTCCCTTTGACATCCGAGGGAAGTGGATGTGCCGAGGTTCAGGTTTTGAAACCGTCCATGGGTTTGTCTGAAAAGCCAGTCTTGGCAGGGGAATCGCTGGGTGCCCAAACGCTGCTCTCATTCGTGTCCCTCTTGATCAGGAACGGAAACACACAGGCTCCCCCCGACACCCTGGCCTCTTAGATGGCCGCCTGGAGCGGAGCGGAACCGAACGGGACGGAATCCACCCAAAAGCCTGCTGGTGAACACAGCCCCGTGTTCTCATTCAAAGGGTCTGCAGTGGGTGCTGTTGAAGAGCCAGCCTTAGCCAGTCACCGCATCACAGGGTGCAAGTTACACTTGCTACATGGAGGACCACACTCTTCTGGGCCAGGCAGGGGTCCCGCCAGAGCTCGGAGTCACTTCTTGGTTTTGCAGTCCGCAGGCCGTGTGCGCTGGCGGTTACTCCCTTGCGGCCTCCCTCCTGCGGCAAAGGGATCCTTTCAGCCGCCAGCCGTGGCTGCGGAACATCCTGTAAGAGCAGGGCGAGGGCGGCCTTGCCCGTGGCGGTCTCCCTGCCCAAGCCGGGCCGCTTTGTGGAGACCAGACACGTGTTGGGGCTCGTGCTGAAAACGCATCTGTTGCCGCTTAGGTCGAATTCTTTCCCATTTACTCCTTCTTCTGTGCGAGCTGATGGATGGTGAACCTGTGCGTCCACGAAGGACACGCCCCTTGTCTGTGCTGTACTGACTTAACCTCATCCACCCAGGCCCACGTTTGTATGTATCATCAATAAAGTTGTGCGCTTTGATTGGCGAAAACGAGACGTGGAACTTGTCCCTGAGTTTACAGTCTGCATGCAGAGGAGGACAGAAGTAGGCGACCAATGCTGACTCCCTGGGGCCTATGCTCCCTGACAGGGGCGCGCTTCTGGGCGCTCACAGGAGGCGGGGGCAGAGGTGGGCGGGAGTGCTGAGGATCGGCCTGGAGAAGAGGCTGGGGGCCAGGGGCGGAAGCCAGGGAGCAGAGGTGGGGCTGGTGGAATCAGGACTGCAGGACACAGCACCTGGGAAGCCGGCGGCCCAGTGCCTGGCACCTGGAGCAGGGAAATCCCTCGAGGAAGGGCTTTCTCCTGGACTGCTAGCCTGGGCAGGAAGGGCAGTATCCTTGGGGTCTGTCTACGCATCCCCGGGGACCACCTGGCAGCCCATCGCCGGGCATTCAGTGCCCAGGTCTAGCAACGATGGCTGCCGCTCGCTGCGTGGCCCCTTGGTGTCCTTCTCTCTCTCTCTCTCTCTCTCTCTCTCTCTCGTGGCCCCTTGGTGTCCTTCTCTCTCTCTCTCTCTCTCTCTCTCTCTCTCTCTCTCTCTCTCTCTCCTGCGAAGCGGCTGTTAAACCCACTTCCGGGCCCACTCCCTTCCTTGGGACCCCAAGCCCCAGTTGCTGGCAGAGGGAGAAGGGTTGGCCCCCGCTTCCTTCGGGGGGACCTCCTTTCGGCCCTCTCCCCGGTCCCTTCGGGGACCTCCGAGAAGGGGCCCGTGGAGCCCTGCGTGAACTCCCGGTCAGGGTGGTAGGGCAGACGCTGGGGTGCCTGGCAGGGCTATGGCCGGTCCATCGGGAGAGACGTCTCCGTCACCCCCATGCAAGCTCCTGGCCCCCCTGGGAGGAGAGGAGGAGCCCAGCCCTGTGCACGGAACCACTCCGTGGAGCTGGACGACTCAGGCAGCCTCCCCGCTGAGCGCTGCCAGAGCCCTCCCAGCAGCCCGTGGCCCCTGCGTCACCAAAGCCAGCTTCCCTGAGGGGTTTTGACGTGTCAAGCGATGGTGCTCTTCCCCTAAGCCCTGGCCCACAGCACAGGCCACAAGAAGCTTCCCTTGGGCAGGGCCGCCTCTGTGCCTGGTGCCCTCTCCTGGTCTCCCTGGGCTGCTGCTCCGGCCCACGGTGCCCTGGGCATCCGCACTCTGCCTTCTGCATGCTCTCCTCCACACACACCATGGTCGTATTTGTTCCTCCCTCCTCCCGGGCTTTGGGGGGCAGGGGGATTACAACTCTTCAGCTTGTACCCGACCCCGCGCCCTTCGGGCTGACTAGCAGGTACGGGTGCGGGCCGGGTCCCAGGACCATCTCTGGGGAACCTTCCAACCCGCAACGGGGACACCGCCTCTCCCCAGGCACTGGCACCTTGGATGGCCAGCATGTGACTTGTGGTTGCTGTGACAACACACCCCCAGCAGGGCTCTCTCTCTCTCTCTCTCTCTCTCTCACACACACACACACACACACACACAGACACACACAGCACCCCTCCCCCGGGGGGGCTTCCTCTGCTGGCTGCAGGGCCCTGTCATGTTTCCTAAGAGTTGCTAATGTGACCAGCCCTTTCTCCCAAGCCAGCCTCAGGGGGACTGGGCAGTGTTTCCCAAGCAGGGGTGCCCTGCAGACAGCTCCCACACCCACTTGTCCCAGTGGAGCCTGTTTGGCCAGTGCTGTCTTCAGCGACACCCCTTCATGCTCAGCCTCCTGAAGCACATCACAAAGGCAGAAGATCTCCTTCCTCCTGGCTCGGGGTCCCAAATTAACAGGCACCTCCCCACTCCTCTGCGCTCTGCCGAATCCCCATTCGAGTGCTGCCACAGGCAGTTGTCCCCCCTCTCCGAGGCAGGCCCTTGGCCCTTTGGGGCCACAGCTGACTTCTAACACAGGGAGGGCCTGGAGACTGTCTGCTCATCCCCTGAGCAACTGTCTGTCACAGGGAAGCCCGCTGGCGTCCAAGGGTCTCCAGGGCGGGCCCCGGGCCCAAGGCAAGAGCCTCCGGTGCCTCTGCTGGCACTGCCCTCCCCCAAACACTCCCCCGTGTCGGGTAGCTCAGGCCCCTGGTCTGCCCTTTATGCCTTGGTGGCTTGCTGGGCCAGGCAGGAGCCCTAGGGGCGGGGGAGGGGGTTCGGGAGCATGCCTGCCAGTCAGGGCCCGATGGAGACATTCAGAGGCTGTCAGCCCCAGGAAGACCGTGGTGCAACCCCCCCCCACACACACACCTAATCCAGAATGAAACGGCGTGGGGCCACCAACACTGAACGTGCCCACCTGCCTGCTACAGTGAACAGATTCTTTCTGGGCTTCCCCATGGTAAACGTTCGACAAGGGCACCAAAGCTGCAGCTGGTCACACTCCGTGGGCAAGTGCCCCGCCTTGACGGGGCCCGCCCCAGCCTAGCCTGCCTCTTGGGTAAATCTGGGGGCCCGTCCCCGCGGACTGCCTTCCAGCTCCACAAAAGGCCCGGTCTTGCTTCTTACGCATCTCCTGAGCACGTCCACTTTGGGTGCCTGTAGCTACCGGCTGCACACCAACTGCCAGTGCCCTCCCCAGCTTGCCACCTCTCCTGGGGGTCTTGGGATTTGCGCTCCCCCCTCCCCGCCCCCATGAAGGGCACACACAGGAGGTTGCAGACACCCGGCTTCCCGGCCCATACAGCCAGTCTCAGACTCTGCCTCCTCACCGGGACCCCACGCGCGGGTCTCAAAGCCGTTTCCACCACCAACCCCTCACTTTGAAGTGCCACCCACAGACAGGCACGGCCCTCACCAGGTCAATCTCTCAGCTGCCACAGCGCCATTCCTCTTCGAGTTTGACCACTGTGGCCAGGGCTGGCCCCAGGCTCCCTTCGGCAACCCCCCCCAGTTGGTCTAAGATGCAGATGGGCGCCTCACCACAGTCCAGCACAGTCCCGCAGAGGGTTGGCCAATCCCTTGTCTGCTACACGTGCCCCAGGCGTCACCTCACACTCTGCCACTTGCTTCCTCTCTTTGCTCAGGGCCTCCAGTTCCCCCTGAGGGCAGGCTCCTTCTCCCTTAGTGCCTCTTGTTTCCATGTGTGGCTTAGGCTGCCCTCCCTCATGCCCCGATTACAGAGAGTCTCCCGTATGGTTTCCTAATTCCTTCACACCTTTCCCCTGAAAGGGTCGTCTCACAGATCTCCTTGGAGTTTACCTTTGTGCAAGGTGGGAGGGGTGACCCAACTTCACTTCTTCCCCCAGTGGGTAACAGGTAACCCAGCACCACTTCTTTTTTTTTTTTTTTGTAGTTTTTAATTTTATTATATTATGTTAGTCACCATACAATACATCATTAGTTTTTGATGTAGTGATCCACGATCCATTGTTTTCGTATAACACCCAGTGCTCCATGCAGTACGTGCCCTCCTTAATACCCATCACCGGGCTAACCCATCCCCCCACCCCCCTCCCCTCTAAAACCCTCAGTTTGTTTCTCAGAGTCCATAGTCTCTCATGGTTCATCTCTCCCTCTGATATTCCCCCCTTCATTTTTCCCTTCCTTCTCCATGTCCTCCATGTTATTCCTTATGTTCCACAAATAAGTGAAACCATATGATAATTGACTTTCTCTGCTTGACTTATTTCGCTTAGCAGACTCTCCTCCAGTCCCATCCATGTTGATATAAAAGTTGGGTATTCATCTTTTCTGATGGCTGAGTAATATTCCATTGTATATATGGACCACATCTTCTTTATCCATTCATCTGTTGAAGGGCATCTCGGCTCTTTCCACGGTTTGGCTATTGCGGACATTGCTGCTATGAACATTGGGGTGCATATGGCCCTTCTTGTCACTACATCTGTGTCTTTGGGGTAAATACCCAGGAGTGCAATTGCTGGGTCATAGGGTAGCTCTATTTTTAACTTTTTGAGGCACCTCCACACTGTTTTCCAAAGTGGCTATACCAACTTGCATTCCCACCAACAGTGTAAGAGGGTTCCCCTTTCTCTACAACCTCTCCAACATTTGTTGTTTCTTGCCCTGTCCATTTTGGCCATTCTAACTGGTATAAGGTGGTATCTCAGTGTGGTTTTGATTTGGATTTCCCTGATGGCTAATGATGATGAACATTTTTTCATGTGTCTGTTAGCCATTTGTATGTCTTCTTCAGAGACGTGTCTGTTCATCTCTTCTGCCCACTTTTTGATTTGATTATTTGTTTTTTGGGTGTTGAGTTTGAGAAGTTCTTTATAGATTTTGGATACCAGCCCTTTATCTATAGGGTCATTTGCAAATATCTTCTCCCATTCTGTGGGTTGCCTCTTTGTTTGGTTGACTGTTTCCTTTGCTGTGCAGAAGCTTTTTATCTTGATGAAGTCCCAAAAGTTCATTTTTGCTTTTGTTTCACTAGCTTTTGGAGATGTATCTTGAAAGAAGTTGCTGTGGCCGATGTCAAAGAGGTTACTGCCTATGTTCTCCTCTAGGATTTTGATGGATTCCTGTCTCACATTGAGGTCTTTCATCCACTTTGAGTTTATCTTTGTGCATGGTGTTAGAGAATGGTCGAGTTTCATTCTTCTGCATGTGGCTGTCAAGTTTTCCCAGCACCATTTATTGAAGAGACTGTCTTTTTTCCATTGCATGTTTTTTCCTGCTTTGTCAAAGATTATTTGACCATAGAGTTGGGGGTCCATATCTGAGTTCTCTATTCTGTTCCATTGGTCTGTATGTCTGTTTTTGTGCCAGTACCATGCTGTCTTGGTGATCACAGCTTTGTAATATAGCTTGGAATCGGGCAATGTGATGCCCCCAGCTTTGTTTTTCTTTTTCAACATTTCCTTGGCGATTCGGGGTCTTTTCTGATTCCATACAAATTTTAGGATTGTTTGTTCCAGCACTTTGAAAAATGTCATTGGAATTTTGATCGGGATGGCATTGAAGGTTTAGATTGCTCTGGGTAGCATAGACATTTTAACAATGTTTATTCTTCTGATCCATGAGCATGGAATATTTTTCCATCTTTTTGTGTCTTCTTCAATTTCTTTCATGAGTGTTCTGTAGTTCCTAGAGTATAGATCCTTTACCTCTTTGGTTAGGTTTATTCCGAGGTATCTTATGGTTTTTGGTGCTATTGTAAATGGAATCGTTTCTTTAATTTCTCTTTCTACAGTTGCGTTGTTAGTGTATAAGAAAGCAACTGATTTCTGTGCATTGATTTTGTATCCTGCCACATTACTGAATTGCTGGATGAGTTCTAGTAATTTGGGGGTGGAGTCTTTTGGGTTTTCCACATAAAGTATCATGTCGTCTGCAAAAAGAGAGAGTTTGACTTCTTCTTTGCCAATTTGAATACCTTTTATTTCTTTTTGTTGTCTGATTGCTGTTGCTAGGACTTCTAGTACTATGTTGAACAACAGTGGTGAGAGTGGGCACCCTTGACATGTTCCTGATCTTAAGGGAAAGACTCTCAGCTTTTCCTCATTGAGGATGATATTTGCTGTGGGTTTTTCATAGATGGATTTTATGAGCTTGAGGAATGTTCCCTCTATCCCTATACTCTGGAGAGTTTTAATCAGGAAAGGATGTTGTATTTTGTCAAATGCTTTTTCTGCATCAATTGAGAGGACCATGTGGTTCTTCTCCCTCCTCTTATTAATGTGTTCTATCACACTGATTGATTTGCGAATGTTGAACCACCCTTGCATCCCGGGGATAAATCCCACTTGGTCATGGTGGCTAGCACCACTTCTCACTCCAGTCTCCTGCTGCAGTGTGGTGCATCTGGGAGCCTCATGCACCCAGCCGGGCATCCCCTCTGCGGTTCCCTGGTGTCAAGTCTCCCCGGGGCACACCTTTCTCCCAGGAACCTCTAACTGACTCGGGGACCCTCAGCTCACTGGGGGGGCCTATGGCAGGTGGTGTGTGTGTTAGCAGGGAGGTGGGTGTTGGTGCTTGTGAGCAGG
>NW_023270121.1:1715443-1746078 GCF_011800145.1 Mirounga leonina | reverse complement strand
AAAAACCAGCATCCTTGGGCGGAGCAAACCACATTTTCCCCTGAATGAAAGGACACTTAGAGAGGTCAAGTACACACCTGAAATTTCTAAAGCTTTGAGTGCTCCAAGAATTTTTATGTTCATAGGGGAATGGGCGCTGTTTTACTGGGTGTGTTCGGTTGGCCTTGCCCCCGCCTGAGGGCCTGTCCTCAGTGCCACCAGGGGCCCCAGGTTCAGTCCAATCCCCATCCTCACTCCAGGGCCGAGCCATAGTTGTGAAATCAAGCCAAAGCTCAGGTTCTTCCTCATCCAGCTCCTGGTCATCGTCCCATTCCTCTTCCTCCTCCTCCAACTTGTCACTGTCATCTCTTCCTATGGTTAGCTTGTAAACACAGTAGCAGGCACCAGCCCCAATCATCAGTCCTGCTGCCATCCAACCCACTTCCCGAGCCCGGCCCATGCTCAAGTCCGTGCCAGCCTTTGGACAGGACAGGAGAGGGCCTTGTTCCACCTGACTGAGGAGGATTCTTAGGGCCAGGGTGAGTAATGGTGGAGCGCAGTCCTCTTCAGCCTCTCCCGGGCCCCTGTAGCTCCCTTGTGATGAATCTATGGGTGCAAAATGGTATTAGGGTCCTGTGCTGTGTCTGAGTTTGTGCCTCACTACACAAATAGAGTGGAGTTTGAGTTCTGGTTGAGAGAGGTGGATTATTAGGAAACGACTTCTTTGTTCCTTTTTGTCACCCTCTATCTACTTTCAGGACCCACCTACAGAAAAGGGCAGAGGATGGGGCTGTGCTACCATAGCCAGGAGGGTGACAAGGAGAGGCACACACCCAGGTAGTTTCCTCCACTACCACCCCTTCCCCCAAAGATTCACAGGCAGGTCTCTCCCACCAACCTCTACCAACGTCAGGTAAATTTCTACTTCTTCCCTCGTCTTCTGTTGTCAGTACTCCTTCCACGGAGATTGATGGACAGTCTGGCAGAAGGTCGGAAAGACAGCTGGCTTTGGAGAACTGAAAGTGTGGTGGATGGATCAGCACTGAGAACACGGGTCCTAATACCCGCTTTTCTGCATTTTCAGCCTTTGACTTTAAAGTATTTCTCACACCTTCCCGACTTTCCAAACGCGGGCTCCCCCCTCCTCCCCCGTTATCGTCCGCCATTTCCCCAGCAAAGGCCGCCACACCCCTTTCCCTGCACTGAAATGGGAGGGGGTGTGGAGAAAGAAGGGGCCAGGAGAGGGCGACTCGGACCCGGCCCGCGCAGATGCCAGCCCTTCCTCCTCCGCCACCCCCAACGCCACCCCCAGCCAGGGTCCAGGGCTCATCCCACCTTCACACGGACCTGCACGGTCCCAAGGCAGTTTGCTCCTTCCCTCGGCACGACTTTTGAGGCGACCTATGGGCCAATAGACCCTACAAACCTGCAAACAGGCAGGGAACCGAGGGGACGGAGTGCTTGGTGGACGGAGCAGGACTCGGGACACGAGTACCCTGAGTGTGGCACCTTGCTTCGGAGTCTCTGTCAACCGCCATTTACTCGCCTCACCCCCACCCAAAGTCCGCCGGTTCTCTCCGCTAAATGGGCACAAGGGAGGGGGGGGGGCGGTGGTATTTAGAAAGTAGGCGGGAAGGGAACCCAGCCCGGATCAGCCCGAACCTGGATCCGGGGCGCCCTTGGCCCTCTCCTCTCCCCACCCGCCTCTAAGCAGAGCCCAGGCTCCTACCGACCTCGCGGTCCGGGGCTAGTTTCCTTCTTCCTTCACACGCCTGCGGAGTAATGGGGGGCTGGTACCCAGACGGAGGCGACTAGCAGGACTTCTGCTCTAGGCGGCTCTTGGTCACGTGACGACCACGTCACCGGTGAGCTCTGGCCCCCAATTTCCACTCCCACAAGCAGTGCGGCAGGCGCCAGCCTGCCCCGTACCTCCCCCCTTTGCACTGGGCCCTGTCACTCTTTTCCTCTATAACAATACCATTAAGCCAGAAGTGGCCGTGGCTCTCTGGTGTTTGAATTTGCCTAAGTATACGAAGGGGCCGCATCTTCTCGTGGGTCTGTCCTTCCTTATACTTCTTCTGGGGGGAAATTTCTTATCCTTTACTTGGCTCTGAAACGCCTGCCCCCCAGTCCTTAATTTCTACCCCTTTGCACATCCAGCCTCTGCACCAAAATTGGGGGTGGGAGGTGGCATAAAAGGAAGCTCAAGTAGTGAGGTTTTTATTAATATTTTTCATACATTTATGTTCTGTTTCTTCCTTCCTTTTTTATTGACTCAAGCTAGATTATTTTGTAACCAGAAAACATAATAAATCTATTTCACTTGGAGAAAAAAGAATTCAAGTTATGTACATATGTGTGTGTGTGTATACATATATATATGTAATAAACAAAATTTTCCAGTTAATAGAGAGGCCTCATTGACTTGCTTAAATTAATTTGTACCCTGTTGAAAACGTTTTCTACTGACTGCACAGGAAATAGCAGCTTTCAAACAGCATATTAAAATTTAAAAACATATCCTTACAAACAAAACCAGTGTGCTTTCAGATGATTTATAAATTGGTGGATATAATGAATCTATAGTGAGGTGGTCAGTGTTTTACTTGTGGCCATTTTCGATAAGTGAATCACTATCCCTTTCTTATTCCTGGCTTAACTCACAGTATTAAGTGTCAGATGGCTGAGAACTTCATAGAAGATTGCTGGATGGCTTTCACTCTGGCTTCAAAGGACAGACTTTATGCAGACCCTAAATTCAGCTGAATCTTACCGTTCAGATGAACTTTAGAAATCAGTAACTTCGCAGGTTAGCCTGTCTTTTGTTCAAAAGTCTTTATTTAAATTCTATTCTGAAGTTTCATGGTGTAACTCAGAAATAATCCATAAATTAGAGTTGTCCCTGTTATCCCACTGATGAAAATGAGACTCAATAGATGAAATATTTATTTAATTATGACACTGGTGAGATATCTCCGGGATCTGTTGTTCATGTACTATATGTCTGTTACCCCAGCAGCCCCTAGTGCTCAGCATCTTCCAGTGGAGACAGTGGTGAGGGTCTGTGGGTGACTGTGAATCACTGCAACACCCCTGAAATCGGTGTCATTTTTCCCTCACGAAGAGCATAGTTTACAGGATGCCAAGCAGTCACCACCAGGAGAAAGAGGCCTTTTCACTCCCTGCCTTCTGTTACAAGTTCACTGCACCACCCATACAAGCCCCTCAGAATAATCCCAGAACTCAGGGACAAAGTATGCAGAAGTTAGTCCCCAGACATTCAGCTGTCCCTGCTAGGGAGTCATACTCTAAATATAGACCCTTCAGGCAGCCTCTTTCTTAGAACGTTGAAATATGACACCCCAGCAGGAAGCTCCCCCTGCGAGGGGCCCCTGTGTGGGGGAGGCCCTTTCAGGAGGTGAGCCAGGGAGCCCAGAGTGCCTTGCTGGAGAATATTCAGAAGTCAAGAACACATCACAACTTTCTGTCTTCCTTAAAACGTTTATAGTCCGAACTCCTTCACAAGTATCACACCCCTTTTCTTTAAAAACGCTTACCACATTCGTTCTGCATCATCTCCTTCTACCGTTCTTTCTGTCTCCCTTTACTTTCTTCTCCTAGACAAGCGAATTCTATTTATGAAGCTTTACTAACAAATCTAACTGTCCATCATTCAATTTTTGGCTGCTAAGTAATTATATAAGTGGCTTTTGTTTGTTTTGAATGTATACATTAGAAAGAACTAAGGAATTTGTAAAGCTTAACAAAGCCTCAAGGACAAAAGCGCCACTCTTCCCTCTCCTTACTAGTATAAAGGATCTCCCTCCCCCACTTTGGTATGTTTTCCGGTTATTCCAATGTGTAACTCCCCGACCACCATTTTCCCAGTCTGTCAGACTTTTCCCTGTCAGACCTTTCCCGTTTGAATCCATTCCCTCTCTTAAACGTCCCATACTCCATGGAAATGATAACCCTTTCAATTTCTCTCACTTCTTTGTCATTTAGATCCACAATTTCTACCGGGGAACCTAGAAGCTAGCATTTAAAATCTATTTTGCTCCCCATTATACATCCATCAACAACTATTTAAGGGCATGCTATTTGCCTGACATACCGTTTCAAAAGCAAAAAAGGAAAATCCTTAAGCAGTTCCTCAGACAAGCCTGTTAAAAGTTCCTGAGCCTGCAGAAGGCTATGTGAAGCCACTGCTGAAAGGAACCTTTTGGCTCAAATTGGTATGTGGTCCCAGGTGATAGTTGTCTTAGACAGTGCCACCAAACAAAAAAGGATCAGCAGATGCTAACACTAATGGGATTATAGAGAGTGAGAAAAAAATACAGAGAGAAGATCTTTATTTTAAAAAGCTATATTACTTTTTGTATTGTGTTATTTGTTTTTGTGTTGTGTATTAGTTAATTTTGTTTCGTTGCAGGCAACAGAACCCAAACCTGGTTTAACTGAAACAATGAGGGAGTGTTGCAGACCAGCATCAGCTCTGAGGGGGATAGGTAGGAGGAATTCACAGACAGTCTCTTCAGGATGCTATCGTTCTGCTGTTTTTTAAAATCTGCATTCTAGATTTAAATTTTAGTAAGAGAGTATTGAGTTGGTCTCTTTTGGGCACAATGCCCACCCTTTTGCTGGGGGGAAAGAGGGGGGATGTAAAATGTAAAATGCACTTCCTTTCTTTTCCCAGAGAGAAATGTAAATTGTTTCAGACAGTTGATTTGCTGGAGCCTTTTCTTTTTTTTATTTGAGAGTGAGAGAGAGCACAGAGAGAGAGGGAGAGGGAGAAGCAGACTCCCCGCTGAGCACAGAGCTGGTCGCAGGGCTTGATCCCAGGATCCTGAGGTCATGACCTGAGCCAAAGGTTCAACCAACCTGAGCCACCCAGGCGCCCCTTGCTGGAGCCTTTTAACGACTTTGGATGTTAACCCATTGTCCAGCCATGAATGAGATGCTGGGGGCCTGTGTGCCACAAAATGTCTTAGTTGTGGTTTTCACATTCACTAAACATCAGAGAGGTATAGTTCAGAAATGGTGATGCACAGGATCATATTCTAAGCCAGAGTGACCTGGCTTTCCTGACAGGATTCCTTAGGGTTGTATTTATAGTTCAGCGTCTTGCCCTCATTGTTGCATGATCAATCCCTGACTTTATCTGAAAGCAGAGGTCTCTATCAAGAAAAGACCCCCATTCATAGAGACTTGAATATAAATCTAGATCTGAACACCCGAACCCATGCATCTCTGCATTCCCCACCCCCTTTAAGTGGGCCAAAAGGGAAGCTAAGTACCGATAGGAGTGACAAGTGAATAATTTACCCTGAGAAATACAACTGTCAGAGGGTACTGAATGTTTTTGTCAGTTCTAACAGTCCATTCTCTCTGTAAGCAAGCTACTACTTAAGAAGCCACAATGTCATGCGGCGCCTGGGTGGCTCAGTCGTTAAGCGTCTGCCTTCGGCTCAGGTCATGATCCCAGGGTCCTGGGATTGAGCCCCGCATCGCATCGCATCGGGCTCCCTGCTCGGCGGGAGGCCTGTTTCTCCCTCTCCCACTCCCCCTGCTTGTGTTCCTTTTCTCGCTGTGTCTCTCTCTATCAAATAAAAAAATAAAATCTTAAAAAAAAAAAAAAAAAGAAGCCGCAACCTCAGAAGTTGCTTGGTGAGCCTGCAATCAGAGCAAGGGCACTGGTTCACCTTAAGAAGTGGCTTTCAGTTAAGGAAGCTCGAAGTACTCTTACACATTATGGGGATGGCTCTGCCAAGAAAAGCTGAATGTTCCATTCATCTTAGCCAGGACTCCCTCTCCCCAGACAGGGCTTGGGTGGGAAACTACCAACCCTTAGTCCTCTGACTCTTCTTTTCACACATTCCCATGCTTGAATAAGCCCCATGTTGCACATGATCTTTCTCTGAACACAGAATCACGTAGTTGATTTGGTTTTCTGTTTGCTAAATTTCAGTCATATCCTAGTACTGCCTCCTAGAAGTTACACAGAACTTCTCCGGAGTTCTGCCTATACCCAAACTCTCCAGTCTCTTGATTTACTCCCGTATTGTCTGTGGATTGTACAAGTTATACTTAGATAATAGCCTTATATCTGAACTATTAAGGACTATCCCACTGTAGATCCCAACATTCTGACATTATTTTTATTACTTTTCCCAATATAAAAAAAAAGGTTCAGTCATTGCTGACAGGTGAATCATTGAGCTCACCAAACCAGTCAGTGAAATGTCTCCACACTAATGACTAGAAGCTAGAGGCCAAGTTCAGCCAATTTTATCTTCATCTCAGTGTTTTTCTAATATTTATTTCAAGGTGATATTCTCTCTTTGTATCCAAGTATTTTTGTAATATTCTTTTATGCTTCTTACTTTGTCAGTGTGCATGCCTTTTTGGACAGGTACCCACTATGTACCTGTGACTTCTACTCAACCTTTTCTGTGTTACTGCCTTCTGAGGGCTCCATGCCTCTTCCTTGCTAACCGATGCAAGTGAAAGTCTGTCGCCCTCCTGTTGAGAACACGGGCCTAAGTCAGAAGATTTATGCAATCTCAGACACTCTAATGAGCTCATTCAGGGTTGTGTTACGTGCTAGGCCTCAAGACATTAAGATTGTTTGGAGTGAGGTGTGTAACACTCCCCACGAGTGAGAAAATGTGGGGCTTTTGGAGGCCATCACCCAACATCATTCTCCCAACTCCCACTCTTCACCCCCCCTCAAATGAGAATAGCTATACAGTAATTTTTTTTTCTCACAAAAGAATGCTGGCTGGGGGCAGGAGAGGGCAGGACAAAAAGAACAAAAAAAGTATTAAGAAAGTAAAAAAAAAAAAATAAACAAAAAAAAACCAAACCACACTCTCACTCCAGGTCTCCTTTTCTGATGGCTTTTTCGTTCCAGATCTGGGACTAGATTTCAGAGGAAATGGTAGACATTAACAGCTGGGAGGAGGGGAGGTTGAAGGAGAGGTTGCTGTCCCAGGAGCTTAGGGAAGGAAGAGGCAATTTTTCAAAAAAGTACAAGTGGCCAGTAGCCCCTGGGGAAGATGCTGTCCCTTCCTGGTAATCCGAGGAAGGCAAACACAACTACGGGGAGATGGGATTAGCAAAGAAGAAAGAGTAACCAGGCCTGGTGTGGGGGAGGGAATGGAGGGGGGCGGGCCCTCTTCTGCCGCACTGCTGGTGGGAGGGGAAATTAGGGACCCGAGTTGGTGGATGACGTAGCTCTCACGTGACCAAGAGCTGACGTGTGCAGAAGTCCTTCTTGTTCTGGTCCTTGTTCCCGTCTGAGTACCAGCTCCCCATTGCCCTGAGGGCCAGCGGGCCTGCGGCAGAGGGAAGGAGGAGGAGAAGAAGCAAATTGTCCCGGATTCTTGCAGGTCAGTGCCTGGGAGATTCCATAAGGTGGGGGGGCCAAGGGCGTAGGGCGGAGACCGTCGCGGGTCCTGAGGCGCCTCCGCCGTCTCTTCCCCTCGCCGCCAGCTTTCCAAGACATCTGTCCCGCCCGCAGCCCATTTCGATGCTGCGAAATGGTGAGCAGGGGGCTGGTTGGGGAGGAGCCCAGAGAACGGGTGTTGGGAATCTGCTGGGAGCCGAGGCCGTAATCCGGAAAGAGAGCTGTGGCCTGGGTGTTGGCCCCCCAGTCCTTCAGGACGGCGCCGGCGGGGAAAGGCTGGACATTTGGGGAGGGGGAAGGTGCAATGTGATGTCGGCAGAACCCTGAGGGGGGTTAATAGGGGTGGGAAACCTTTGACAACCAGGCCTCTGAATTAGGAAAGAGTTTCGTGCTCTGGGGACTGGTCGTCCACCAAGCGCTCAGTAGCGGCCGTTTCCCGTCTTTCTGACTGTGGCTGTGTCTTCCTGACCATGGCTCTGTGTCTAGGGGGTCCGAGCCTCTCCTGGGTTGCCAGTCTTTCCGTAGGTTGCGGCACTACGCCAGGCAAGAGAAGAGGAAGGAAATTAACCCCAATCGGTGAAGGTCGATTTGAGGGTAAGGCTATCTGGGGACCCTAAGAGGGGCGGTGGTGGGGGGTAGGGAGAAGCCAGAGATGGCAATAATCTAGGTTAGGGCTGAGGCTGAGTGTGTTTCTTGCACTCTCGGGACTGTGGTGAAATGGCGTTCGGGGTGTGTGTGTGTGTGTGTGTGTGTGTGTGTGTCGCGGGGGGTGGGGTGGGGGTGGGGGTTGGGGAGAATGATAGAAGGAAAACCTATCAGAGAGTTTGTTCATAATCCTCCTCTCTCAACAGCACTTAGTCCCCATGTTTTCGATCTGTCATCCTGCAGGTCTGCTGTAGCAGGTGGCACCACTTGAAGCGAGGGAGGAAGTTTCCTCGGATCAGTAGAGGTCGGTGTAGGCGTGGGGGCTGCCTGGAATGGGGGAGGGGCTGGAAATCAGCCACAGTTGGACAAGCTCACCCAATCCTACCTTATTTCTCTAATATCCCTCCCGTTTCGGGTCAGGGAAGGGGCAGGTTTATGCATGTTTTGGATGGCATAGAGGTGAAAAATCTCTGACAGCCTGGATGGTGAATCAGGAAACGTGAACTGTCAATCCATCAAGTTCTCAGTTTTCCCTGGCTCTGGTCTCTTGCAGATTGCAAGGGTTGTTGGGCGTGGCACACCTCCAGGGGAGGGAAAAAGGGACAGACTGCCTGTCTGGAGGAGGTTAGTGCAACAGTGCCACTCCCTGGGGACACCCGAGGTTGGGGTGGCTGAGGCCCCAGCAGAGACTAAGGGCTCCATTGCGTTTATCTAGGCTTGGGGAGAGGGTGGGCTGGGGAGGGTAGAGGGAGGGTGAAAGGAGGAGGATATAGAGGGTTTGTTAACAATCTACATTTCCTACCAACTATTCATTTATGACTCTCCTGTCCTTCTGTGCAACTCTCTGCATGGGGCAACACAGAAGAGAAACTCAAACCCCATTTCCTTCCTCCGCCCCCAGGTCCACCTCCAGTGTCAGCTACTGTGGCCTTGAAGTGGCTGAAGACAATCACCTTCCACAGGCCTGCACCCAGGCCCATAGCCCTCCTCTCCCAGCCTGAGTGAATACTCTGTTCCTTGGTCCCTGCTATTGTCAGGGACGATTGCATGGGCTACGCCAGGAAAGTAGGCTGGGTGACTGCGGGACTGGTGATTGGGGCTGGAGCCTGCTATTGCATCTATAGACTGACCCGGGGAAGAAAACAGAACAAGGAGAAAATGGCTGAGGGTGGGTCTGGGGATGTGGATGATGTTGGGGACTGCCCTGGGGCCCGGTACAATGACTGGTCTGATGATGATGATGACAACAGTGAGAACAAGGGCATAGTGTGGTACCCACCTTGGGCCCGGATTGGGACTGAGGCTGGAACCAGAGCAAGGGCCAGAGCAAGGGCCAGGGCTACCCGGGCTCGCCGGGCTGTTCAGAAACGGGCTTCTCCCAATTCAGATGATACTATTTTGTCCCCGCAAGAGCTGCAGAAAGTTCTTTGCTTGGTTGAGATGTCTGAAAAGCCTTATATTCTCGAAGCAGCTTTAATTGCTCTGGGTAACAATGCTGCTTATGCATTTAACAGAGATATTATTCGTGATCTGGGTGGCCTCCCAATTGTAGCAAAGATTCTCAATACTCGGGATCCCATAGTTAAGGAAAAGGCTTTAATTGTGCTGAATAACTTGAGTGTGAATGCTGAAAATCAGCGCAGGCTTAAGATATACATGAATCAAGTGTGTGATGACACGGTCACTTCTCGCTTGAACTCATCGGTGCAGCTGGCTGGACTAAGATTGCTTACAAATATGACTGTTACTAATGAATATCAGCACATGCTTGCTAATTCCATCTCAGACTTTTTTCGCCTATTTTCAGCGGGAAACGAAGAAACCAAATTTCAGGTTTTGAAACTCCTTTTGAATTTGGCTGAAAATCCAGCCATGGCTAGAGAACTGCTCAGGGCCCAAGTGCCCTCTTCACTTGGTTCCCTCTTTAATAAGAAGGAGAACAAAGAGGTTATTCTTAAACTTCTGGTCATATTTGAGAACATAAATGACAATTTTAAATGGGAAGAAAATGAACCTACTCAGAATCAATTCAGCGAAGGTTCACTGTTTTTCTTTTTAAAAGAATTTCAAGTGTGTGCTGACAAGATTCTGGGGATAGAAAGTCACCATGATTTTTTGGTGAAAGTAAAGGTTGGGAAATTCATGGCCAAACTGGCCGAGCATATGTTCCCAAAGAGCCAGGAATAACTTCTTGATTTTGTAGTTTAGAAGCAACACACATTGTAAAACTATTCCTTTTTCTCCACCTTGTTTATATGGTAAAGGAACCCTTTCAGCTGCCAATTTTGAGTGATGAATATCATTGTATCGTCAACGCTGATGTTTATCTGAGTCGGTTTTCAGGTTTAAGCTGGATGAATGGATATCACTACCTGTTCTGAAAACATGTTTGTTGCTTTTTATCTCGCTGCCTAGATTGAAATATTTTTACTATTTCTTTTGCGTGACAGTGAACCAGTTGGTCATAAGTAAGCTCCCTCCTGTCATTTGCATTAACTTTGTGTATCATCAATAAAGTTGTGTGTTAATGCTGAAAAAAAAAAAAAGAAAAAAGAAAGAGACCATCCTTGTCCTTTGGTTTTATAATCTAGTTGGAGAGATAAGAAATATACAAACAAAAAGATAACAGGATATCTGGAGCATATACTCATTGTCAAAAGTGTGCTCTCAGAGCATAGAGGAAGCAAAGCTTCTGGGGGATATAATAGTCAGCTACGGATTCCTAGAAGAAGCGGACCATCTAAAATGATTCCTGAATGGGGTAGGTCCTTAGGCTTTCCAAGAGCGGGAGTGAGGGGGCACTAGGCTGAGAAAGGCATGGAGGTAGGAACCCTTTTCCTATGACAGTGAGGAGACTAGTCTACTTAGGGTGGAGAGTGTGGGGAATGGAAGTAAATAAATTTGGAAAGCTGAGCGAAGCCACTTTGTGGAGAACTGTTTGAATAGTATCCCACTGAACACCAAGAGCCATTAAATATTTTTGACTAGAAAGAATAATTGGAATTCATATAGAGGCCTCTCTCACCAGCTGTGCAGTGTCTATGAGGGTGTGGAAAAATGGATCCTACCAAACCCTGGTGGTAGGAATGAGTTTACATTGAGTTTGTACGGGTATGTGGAGGGCCGTTTGGTAATACATATAAGCCTTAAAGTATGTAAACCCTTTGTCCTAAGGAAATAATTGAATAATTGGCTAAAGACTGTATGTACAAGGCTATTCATCCCAGTACTGTCCAAAACAGTAAGAATCAGAAGCAACTCTAAGTGTCTAGCACACCGGATTGGTTCAATAAATTGAGGAACGTTCACACGGTATATATGTTAGCTATGTTGATTCAAATCCATATTGCCAGGAAAAGATATTCATTCTGCATTGTTATATGAGAAAAGTAGGTTAGATAGCAGTGTTCGTAGAATGGTTCCATTTCTTTTTTGAATTAGTAAAACATATTTTAAAGTAGACACTACTATGGAATTATAGTTATCTAAACAGTAACTGGTATATTTGAGTGGAAGGATAATGAGTGATCTTCACCTTTTTACTTTTTATTCATCCACGTGTTCTTATTTATATAAAATGGATATTGGTTTTTTGGAAATTTTTGAAAAAGGAAGTGTTGGGAATGAAGCAGGTGGGTGGAGCATGTACCGAGTAGAAAACAATTTAGATTACAAATGAGATGGGTTAAAGTTGCCTCTCTGAAATGCTAGATGAGTGATGAAGATGGGGTTTGTCATGACGGTTAAACATGCAAAATACTTAGAATGTTCTGGCCACAGAGCAGTTAGCTAAGAAAAATGAGCACCCTTAATTCCCTAGAATGCAGGGTTGATAGTTTTTTGTTTGTTTGTTTTTGTTTTTTTGGTTGACTTTTATTTTGCTGGGGGCATTCTGCCATGTGTCAGTGTCATTTAATAAATAATAGCAACAATAAAGGTTAGCATTTATTAAGTGACTAGTGTGTAGAGTTCTGTCATTCCTGCAAGACAACTGTTAAAATAATTTCTCAGAGGAATAAGGTTTTCTTATTTCCCAGGACTCAGTGTTTCCTCAGACATGATCTCACCAGCCTCTACAACATATTCCTAGTGAGATCAGGAAAGGGTAAAATCCTCTGTTCAGTGGCCTTCTGCTTCCAGCCCCAGGCTTCCATATACTTACCTTAATGTTGTCTATATTAGATAAAAGGGTCAGGGATTCGTTGGCTTCAAGTTGTTGCATATGGTGACCCTATTGAATCACGTACAAGTGGAGATTCATTTGACACTTGTTTTACTGGTGGGAGTGGGAAAAGGCAGTCAACATTTTTCTTGCTCTGTTATTAGGTAGGAGAAAAAGATTTGGGAGGGGAAGGCTAATCCACTTAAAATAAATTGAGTTTGAGGAATCTTTGTGATACCCAGATGGAGACAGCCTATTGTCATTTCAGTGTATTCAGCTGGCACTCAGAGGGGGGAAAAAAAAAGATTTGGGAGCCACCAGAGGATTAATGGTAATTGAGGACGT
Source organism: Mirounga leonina (assembly GCF_011800145.1). Taxonomy (NCBI): domain Eukaryota; kingdom Metazoa; phylum Chordata; class Mammalia; order Carnivora; family Phocidae; genus Mirounga; species Mirounga leonina. The sequence goes on along the minus strand of NW_023270121.1, from coordinate 1,733,539 downwards.
GGGAGTGGATGTGATTCCCAGAGAGGAGGTACAGAGTGTAACAGTGTAAGGAACTGTGGCAACTGAGGAGAGAAGCGCAGAATTGAAACTGAGTGTAAGCCCTTGCAGACGCTTTTACTATCCATATTTCTATATATTCTCTACATAAAATTAGATGATACTGTAACTAAATTTTTGGAGCCTGATTTAAATTTTTTTAAATTTTCTCCTAAAAAATATTCATTGGAGATACTTCAGAAAATAGGGACAATGAGACTTGTTTTCTAGCCCAGATGTGTAGCTTGAACACCTAAAAAAATATTCACAGGGCACCTGGGTGGCTCAGTCGGTTAAGCATTTGCTTAGGTCATGATCCTGGGGTCCTGGAATCCAGCCCCTGCTTTGCTGGGCTCCCTGCTCAGTGGGGAGTCTGCTCTCCCTCTGTCCCTCCCCCTGCTCCTACACACCCTCTCTCTCTCTCTCTCTCAAATGAATAAAAAAAAAACCCTTAGAAAATATTCACATCAAGCCATGTTGAATTTGGGGTGCTGAGTGATTACTTAACCTCATTTTTTTTTAAAAGATCTTATTTATTTATTTGACAGAGAGAGACACAGCGAGAGAGGGAATACAAGCAGGGGGAATGGGAGAGGGAGAAGCAGGCTTCCTGCTGAACAGGGAGCCCGATGCGGGGCCCGATGCGGGGCCCGATGCGGGGCCCGATCCCAGGACCCTGGAATCATGACCTGAGCCGAAGGCAGACGCTTAACGACTGAGCCACCCAGGCGCCCCTACTTAACCTCATTTTAACTGTGGGTAAAAATGAGGTTAAGTCATAAAAAGCCACCATGTGGCAGGGGCACAGGCCTGACCAGCCTCCATCTGCTCTCAGCAGATTTCTCCTCCTTTTCTTCCTTGCCATTCTTTTCCCCTCTCCCTGCCTCCCACTTCAGTCTTGATTGCCTCCTGCTGGGGGATCACTGGCTGTAGTCTCTTTGTGCTTCTGTGACCATTTAATCCCCATGCCACCAGGTCACGCACCAGTGGGCATTTAATACAGAGTAATAATTGTCATTGCTGTGGTAATGTGGCGACCCAGGGTGTGACCGGATGCCAAACATTTTCTGGAAGTCTTGTTGAACAGAGACCGAGAAGGAACTAGTCTGAGCGTGGCACAGCCCTAGGGTGCACCGCATGTACTTGGGATGTCCCATGCCTGGTGTTACTTGGAACCAAATCGCCTGGACTTTGGGAAGTGCTGTGTGAGACAGATGTGTGACAGCCTGGTCCAGGCAGGCCACATGGCTAGCCAAGTCACTCGCTGATGTCCTGATGTTTTCACATTGGAGGTTGCCACTCTCAGTCATCTGGGGAAGCGTATGGCTCTAGGATTGTGGCCATGACTGTGGCAGATCACGGGGACAGGGAGGACCAAGTGTGCTCGCTCTCTTTAGAGATGATGGCAGCTCCCAGGAAGCCGAGGAAATTAGAAACTGGCAGGATATTTGGTTTTGTTCTCATCTAAAGGTTTTAGGAATTTAAGTGGGTCTACCCCAGTCAAATGTGTTCAAAGGTAATTTCACAAAAATGGAGTATAGTTCTCTTATAAATTGTCACCCAAAGCATAATATTTCAAGACTCAGAAAACTGGCTTTCTTTTTTTAAATTCGTATTTTACTTGCCTTGTCTCAATAAACATCCCAAGTGTGGGTTTAGCAAATTGCTGTGGTTCAGGCAAATTTTGTGTTTATACCTCTTTTTTGGTTAATTTCTCTGCTAAGTTCCCTTGAAAATGGTTTTTCTAAGAATGATTATGACTATTTTCAGTGTTATCTTTGTACATTTGATTTACATCACATCCCATGCTGAAGGTTTTTTCTGGTTTCTCTATTTGAACTGTGGCTCTTCCTTGCCTTTAAACAAGAACTATCTTGCTACCATCCTAGGGTACAGAAAACTAGGATAATGGCCCCTGGTTTGCCCTGCCCTGAGCTGTGGTTTTAAGCAGGATAACAGATATTTATATTTCAGAATGGTGTACTGCCACACTTGATCTTGTCCATTGGGTCCCCCAAAGGCCTTGTGTTAAGGGTTTGGACAATGTGTGTGTTTGTGGATAGGCCTGGGGGGAGGGAGAAGGGAGGTGGGGAGAGCAGAAAGCCCTATCGGAGGGGTAAGTTTATCCTTACAAGTTCATGCACATATAATTCAGTCCACCATTGAGATTGGGCTTAGTGTAACTCTCTGGCCCTGTTGACCATTGAAAGGGTAAGTGTAATAATACAAGATCTTTGTTTGGGCACAGAGTCCCCTGTTTACTGAGCATTTCTAAGTTTGCAGAGTAAAGAACATACTATCAAGTGGGGCAGAATTTCTTTTTGAAAAAAAAAAAAAAGTGATAATTTCTGTTGAAAAATAATTTCCAAGTAGACCAGATTCTTAGTGTTTGCTGCTCAGAACGTTCTCTCCTTACCATCAATCTATATCAGAAACCAAATTATCATCAGAAGATTATTTATTTAGTGCCCAGGGAATCGGGGCAAGCTGACTTAGCTAGATGTTGGTGCTGTCAAAGGAGAACCTGGTGCATCCATGTCTGCTCTGGGGATTGACTTGTTGCTGAAATCAAATACTTGTATTCAATAGTTAGAGCATTTTTCTCCCTGGACACAAATAAAAAGTTTGTCTGTTTGGATACCCCCTTGACAGAGGCAGAATATCTGTGCATGGCAGTTTTATGACTATAAAGATGTATTATCAATTAGCTTTCATACGGAGTTTGAGAGAGAAATACTTTTACAGCAGGAGGAAACTAGTATTTGCAGTGCATTCTTCCCTACATGTTGATTAGTCTCTCCCTTTTCTGGATTATTTTTGTTGTTGATGTGTTGATGAGTAATGAAATTTGTTATTAAATTTTTCTGAAACCCAAGCAAAATGAATTGTCACCTCTTTAAATTCTTTTTTTCCATTTCCATTTCAGTCTTCTGTTCACTGAAATGTGATTTAACTGTGTTCACACTAATATTTGTGGCTTTCTTTTGATAAGCTGTAATGACAATCCAGACATAATGACATGGATTCATAAAACAAAATTTTTAGTTTTTATTTTCTTTTATCATTTAAAATGAGTTAAATGGATTCTCTTTTTGATACTAGAAAAACGGAATTTAGGCAAGAACATATAAAAGCAACAACATTTAAAATATTTTATAAATCAGAAATCCATTCAAACTGACTTGGACAGTGATTCCTTATAATCAGTTACTATTTAACATCATCAATCTTTGCGTCTTGTTAAGCTGGTCCTTGTAATCTACAGCTGAAAATTGGAAGTATTAAATCGCACCATGTAACCTATGAAAATTCAATAAATTCTGGTTGATCTTCTTCCAAGATAAAGGTTAAATCTTTATGTTATGAATGTCACAACTTGTGAATGTCTATAAATGTATATTACACATACATGATTATGTTTGTTTAGGTGGATATGGTTATAATCGGGGAAGAATTAAGATATCAGTAACACCCTGGAATTGCTTTTCAACTATTTTTAAATTGCTGATAGATGTCACAGATGTATTTGTTCAATGTTGAAAGGGGAAAAATTAGTGTCTGGGGAAGAAGGCCATAGTATAGGCTGTGCATTGGCAGGCAACATTATGCTTCCAGCTGGGCATTTGACTATGAATTCAGTTTTAATCTTCTTTACTGTGTTTTCTTAAACCACAGAAATGACTCATGCCTATTAAAAATTAAAACAGATAAACATATAAAGCAAAATACAAAACTGCCCCCCTTCTCACCCATGTTTACAGTTACCTACTATTACCAGTCTAATGTGTTCTGTGCATATACAAACATAAATGATATACGTATTCACATTTTTATCAGAAAATGAATTCAGTCCATTGTTCTGCTTTGCAACTTTTGTTTCACTTACAATATATCACGTGTATCTTTCCAGTGCACCTCTTTCCTCATTTAACTTTGTTCATGCTGTCTTTCTCTGTAGATGATCTACACTTTTAGCTAGTCATATCACTCAGCCTTTCCCTTTAGGGCTTCTAGGTTTGGGCTCATGCTGAGGCAGACTTTTCCCACCCCGGGGTTTTAAAATAATTTTTGATATTTTCTTCAAGCTTTTAAAAATGGATGTGTGTGTGTGTGTGTGTGTGTGTTTAATCTTTCTGGTATATACTTTTGTGAATGGTATGACGTGGAAAAGTAATTTTACTTCTTTTTCCCAGCCCCAGACATTGAATATACTATACATTACTCCACTTTTTGGCAGAACTTTTCATACGTTATTAGTCATAGGTTATTTACAAAATGTTATTCTTCTCGTAAATGGAAACATTATTGCTCTTTGCTATCTTTGAGGTATGGTACGCTGAGGACTGTTGGTGAAGTCTTCTATCACAGAACCATCTTTATCAAAGATGAAATTAATAGTATTGGGTTGCGATATTAGTAATTCATTGTGCTATGAGTCTATTATGAAGACATTTAAAACACCAGAAGAATAAATACAATACACTTTGGGCTATGAGAATGCCACAATTTTTAAAAGCAATCTAGCAGATGACGTCGTGAGTATGACAACACTTCACTCAAAACAATCTTAACATTGTTCCGGGACACATGACAGTGAATGAACTAATCAGTGTATTTGAGAATTTGAAAATCTGCTAGCTAATTCAATCTCCCAAGCAGGAGAGTTATTATATATTGTTATATGTGCCTTGGAACCAAAGATAAGACACTGGTCTTTTTGAAACATGGAATGAACTGTTAGATCTAGAGCACTTGAACACTATGAATTAAGACATTTCAGTGGACACTAACAAGATAAAGTGATATTCTTATTAAAAAAACCCGAAGAGATAGAGATTTAAACTTACAAAACACACTTGAGTACAAAATAAGAAATGATATAATAAAAAATGAAATAAGTATCAGTGAGACATTGACATTGAGACAATATTAGGTCACAGTCCAGCTTTTTCTTGCCCAACTTCTGGGTTCTATTTGTTTATATATTTTATAATTTGTTAGTATTTTGATTTTACATTTATTGTTAGTATTTGTTTGTAATTCTCTTTTATGTACTATCTTTAACAGGTTTTGGTTTTAGGGTTGCTAGCTTTATAAAATTCATTAGTGAACTTTCAATTTTTTTATTCTTTTCTAAAAGGTAGAGCTTGAATAACATGGGTATTATCTCTTCTTTAAAGGTTAGATAGAACTGAACTGTGAAATCATTTGATCCTGATTCCTTGTTTAGTAGTAGGTCTATAAACACATTTCCAATCCTATCTCTAGTAATTTGTCTACTCAAATCCTCTATTTCTTGAGTTAATGTTGGTGACTTCTATTAGGAAATCATCCATTACCTCTAGAGTTTTTAATTTGATGTCATAGATTTGAACATAAAATTATAATTCTTTCAATCACATCTATTTATGTAGTTAAACCCTTTATAATTCACAATTTGTATACTTTTGCTTTCCCTCTGTTTTCACTTAGTTGTACTCATGAAGAGTGTTTTATTGGTTTTTTCAAAGAACCAGCTTTGAATTTATCACTTTTACAATTGTTTGTCTTGGTCATTATTTTTATCTTTAATTTTCCTAATTTCTTCTATTTTTGGATATGTTCTGTTGTATTTATCTTTATCTAATTCTTCAAGAAGAGTACTTATTTCCTTTATTTATGGTCTTCTTGAACAATAATGGTAGTTAAGACCTTATTTTTCTCTGAGAACAGCTTTTGTCATGCCCCATAGGCTTTGATATGATGTATTCTCTTTTTCTTTTCTTTCCAGATAGCTTGCAACTTTAGTTTTAATTTTCTCTTTGACCCAGTGGTTATTTTAGAGAACAATACTATATTATCAGGCAGTTAAATTTTATGGTGATCTTTTATTATTTATTTCTAATTTTGTTAAGATAAGAGGGTGTGCCTATAAATTTTCTAATTTTTAAAAATATATTTCCTTCTTCATTTACTCTGAGTTTTTAAATTTGAAAATTGTGTTTTTTTGGGCGCCTGGGTGGCTCAGTTGATTAAGCGACTGCCTCCGGCTCAGGTCATGATCCTGGAGTCCCTGGATCGAGATCCCTGCTCGGCAGGGAGTCTGCTTCTCCCTCTGACCCTCCTCCCTCTCATGCTCTCTGTCTCTCATTCTCTCTCTCAAAATAAATAAATACAAAAAATCTTTAAAAAAAATTTGAAAATTGTGTTTTTCAATCCCCAAAATTATTTTTCTTGCTTTAATTATAGTCCTTTCAGTGCTATCATTATTTATTTTGCTAAAGATTATACCTGACTCCTTCAATAGTTCTATTTCGGTGGGAGATAATATAAATTTTTTGGTGCACAGACAATGGATATGAATAGTCACTTATGGAAGTGATACAAGGGATTGGGGAAATACAGAGAATGAAAAACTCCAAGGAAGGTGTTCTGGGAGCTATCCCTTGGAGGCAGGACTGGGCTTTGACTGAAATTTGATCGAAATCAATTTTATGATTCTGTGTCTATTCTTCACCATATCCACATTTTCTTCAAACACTGCTTCTTAGACATACCTAGTGATGCCTATCTAATACTACATTAACAATTTTTCAGAAAGTGTCTTGAGATTGTTACCCATAATTTATCTGTTCTCTTACTCTGTCTCCCCAACCGCTTGCAGATCTGTAATGTATCAAATTAGCAGTGTTTCAACTATTGTGTGTTGATTACTTCAGTTGTAGTGCTCAGAATTTAGTGTCTAGGTGAAAGCACAGTGCAAGCAAGTAAGTTGTGTAGAGACCATGGCTTGACCAATAGCTGGTACCATTTCCCAATGTGTTCACCCTGCTTATATCTCCAAGGGAAACCTCTAAAGAGTGAGAAAGAAGAAAACATACAATTATTTACTAAGGGATGGGGTGACAGACATTGAAAACTATTGAACATTTCTGAGTACTTTCTCACTGGAATCCTGGAAAGAGAGTGCCATTTCCTCCTTCCCTTGAAGATGGTTTCTTATTTGTTCTCAAAGTAGAGATTTAATATTGCACTGGGGATTATACATATATACATATTGACATGTATGCATAAATGGTAGAATATTATATTTTAGATATAAATGTATGGTCTTGTTTTTCTCTTCCACAGTATTTCTTACTTTTCCCATTTTCCTCATTCCTTTCTTCAGGAAAGATTTATGGAAGGGATTTGGTAGCCCAAACATATGAAAATATCATACTAGGTTTGGTTGGTGCTCTGCACTAAGATGTATCTGGTTACAGTTTTATTTCTATTCAGCGTGCTGAAGACTCAGTGTGTTCAATATGAGTATTCATGTCTTCCTTCAGTTGCGCCACAATCTCCTCAAGTATTTGCCTTTTCCTCATTCGCTCTAGTCTCTCTTTATGGAAAAGCTTCCAGGCATATTTTAATATTTTCCATTCTTTCTGCCATGTAGTCTAACTTCTCATTCATACTTTGCACCACTTCATCTTTTTGGGCTCCATTCTCGGTAATTTTTTGAGATTTATGTTTGAATGTCTCAATTATCTCCTTGCTTTTGAGTTTACTTCTGCTAGGGCCATACACATTTCACCAGTTCCAGATTACTTTTATGTTAATTTATATCCTTTGGGTTATCAAACATGTAGGAAGTGTGACTTCAACCCCACACCTATGGGTGGAGTTGGCCTGGGTTCTGATTGCTCCCAGGGGACTCTTTATTCACATCCTCCCATAAAAGATAAGCAAAATAGTATTTTTGCTTTGAGGAAAGGTTTTCTAGTCATCATTTCATGTCCTGATTGTGCTTCTGTGGGGCCTGGGTTTAGACAGGAGCTAAGTACCACCTTCCCATCTTCCACTGCCTAGAAGCATTGCCTTCAGTCACTAGGTGGGATTAAAACCCTGGCCTCCAGCCCTTAAAACCAATATCCGTCTGTTTGTCTTTATCTCATGCTCATTGTTGTTAGTTCCTTCTTTGATTCTTGGGGATTTCCATTTCATGATTATGAGCTTGACTATATTACTACTTTTAGAGGGGGTGCATATTCTATCATTTCTGTGAGAGTTTCAGGTGGGAAGAGGAAAGCTTTCCAAGTCAGTTCAGTCTGCCACTGACTGGAAGCTCCTCAGAAGTTTTGTTGGATTGGATTGTGTAGGTGACTTATGGTCATGTTTCTTAAGAGACATTTGGGGGTGGGGGATGGCTGCTTTATATTACTTCTAGCCAGGATAGTATAGGGTCTTACCAAGCTTTCTATATCCCAGCATAGCAATGGCAGGAAGCAGCAGAGAAAGTCTTGATCAATGAAGGATGACACAGAAGCACGTAGAGAACCACCATGTCTGAAGGGGCCACAAAGAAGGAATGAGAATGGTGAATTTTGTAGATGATACCAGAACCATATGGACTCCTTCCTTCCAACACTCTAAGGCACTCAATAAGCATCCTTGAACTTAGACACAACCATGGAGAAAATAGTAGATCTTGAACTCATACCATTTCGGTCACCCCCATGTAGTGAGACTACAAAATGGAAATTATGAGTATTGTTATAGAAAATAAAAGTTGGATGTCTTAAACACTTGAATTTGTGGACTGAGATTTATTCCAATTACATAAAAATATATACACGTATATGTACATACAGATTTGTGTATGGATAGTAAAACAGCTGGAAGGATGTGCCACAGTGCATTAGCTATGGCATTCTGTAGCAGTGAGATTACAAGATATTTATATTGTCTTTTTTGCCTAGTTAACTATATTCCTTATTTCAGCTCAAATTTCATTTCCTTAGGGAATTTTTCCTGTCCCTTATCTACTGCCTCAGAGTGTGTCTTGATCTTCTGGTATATACTCTTGTATGTCTGTGTTCTAGTCCTTCTCTGTACTTACATGAAATTTTAATTATACATACACTTGTGTGATTTCTTGGTTAATGTATATCCTCCCCTAGTCTGTGAGCTTCATGAGTGCAAAGACCTAGTCTGTTTTTCTCACCATTGTATTCTCATTAACTTGCATAGGCACTCAATAAAGACTTATTAAATGAATCGATGAATACATTTCTGCATTGTTTGAATATTTTTATAATGACTGTATGAATTTCATTATTAAAAGAAAATAAAAATCATCCTATTTAGAAAAAAATATAAACAGACCTTCTATTTAGTCTGATTCCTAATATTTTTGAGGGTCATACTTACCATCAAGAATATGTTGGTAAGGGCGCCTGGGTGGCTCAGTTGGTTAAGCGACTGCCTTCGGCTCAGGTCATGATCCTGGAGTCCCAGAATCAAGTCCCGCATCGGGCTCCCTGCTCGGCGGGGAGTCTGCTTCTCCCTCTGACCCTCCCCCCTCTCATGTGCTCTCTCTCATTCTCTCTCTCTCAAATAAATAAATAAAATCTTTAAAAAAAAAAAAGAATATGTTGGTAATTATATCCTCTCTCTCCTGAAAAATCCACATACACCCTCCCTTCACTCCTAACACATAATCTTGCATATACTTTCCAGGTATTTTTTACTTGACCAGAGAACACTTGGTCTAGGTTAATCAGTATGGTCAGTGGGTGAGAATTCCTTGGATACTGGCCTAAGCTGGCTGAGGGGCCACCAGGGAGGTGGTGGAATGGCAGGCAGCAACCTTGCGGCAAGGCTAGGTTCCTCCTGGGTTCTCTGGAGTTTGGGGATGAGACACTCACCAAGCTGCACTCCTCAGGCCAGGTAGGAGGCAGCAGAAATGATTCAGGGCAGCTTCTACTCAGGCATCATGAATAAAGAATGAGAACAAGTCGGTCTGGGGTGGCTCTCCCCACAGCAGTCACTTCTCTGGGCTTCATGGAAACCCTCAGCTGCAGAGGTCTAGGAGGGATCTCATTCCGGTTTCCATTGGTAGGAACAATACTCCCATCTATGCTGGGACTGGAATTATCTCTATGGGAAACTGGGCCAAAGGCCTTTACTCAGGTTACCACCTTGGTCACCTGTCCATATATATCCTTGGAGCGAGCAACAGAGTCAGGTGCCGGAATGCAAAGAATGAGAGACTCTGGAAGGGGTCAGGAGACAGCACCTTCCCTCACTCTTGACAGAACAGGGAGGATCAGACCATCTCTGCATCCCTCACATTCCACACACTCATCTGTCTCAGCCTCACAGCTCTTCCCTTTGCCCAGAGTTGAATCTCATTGTTCAGAAGGATTCAGTCTAAAAACGTATTAAATATCTTAGCATGTTTGGGGCACCTGGGTGGCTCAGTCGTTAAGCGTCTGCCTTCAGCTCAGGTCGTGATCCCAGGGTCCTGGGATCGAGCCCCACACTGGGCTCCCTGCTCCGTGGGAAGCCTGCTTCTCCCTCTCCCTCTGCCCTTCCTTGTGTTCCCTCTCTCACTGTGTCTCTCTCTATCAAATAAATAAATAAATAAAATCTTAAAAAATATATCTTAGCATGTTTATTAACACTTCTTCCACAGAAAAATGATACAATTGTAAAACTTAATTGGACTAAGGCACTTGAAATGATGCCTCCCTCTTAGGTTGGAAAAGTTTTTTGTGACAGATTTTTCCTCATATTGATTCCTCGTTAATTTTTCAGTGAAAATAATTTCATTGCCTTTTTTCTGATGGTGAAAATGATTGCATGCCGATGCTTATTTTTAAAGGCTGAAATAGTACTGGAAAATATGAGGAAGTAAGTAAAAATCTCATGTTCACTCCCTGCCTCTATTGTTGACCTCCTGGCCACTCTCTAGCCCCAATCCCTGCCCACTCCACCCCCATTTTGGTGGATGGACATGGTTACTAGGGAAATGGAAGATAGTACTGCTTGTGGGATTGAAGATGGAGGGAGGGGCCTGGGGCCTGGGGATCAGGCCAGCCCTGAGAACGGTATCAATGAGTCTGAAGACATTTGAAAACTGTTACCCAGAGTCAGGAAAAGCGGGCACTGTGACCAGCATCCTGAATGATTAATACCTTTTAATAACATTATATAATTCCTTTTACAAAACTCTTGCACACTGTGGCAGACGATGTTAGTGCTCTTCAATATCCATGCTGTCTGCTTCCTCCTGGGCACCCAGCTAGATGACAATGATCAGTGTCCCTTATGAATGAGTGTGGCCATAAGACTGAATTTAGTCCAATGAGTTGCAAGAGTGATGTATATCATTTCCAGATTTTCCCTCGTAAAGCTCCATGCCTGATCTGTGCTCTTTTTTCCTATCTACCAGTTGAATGGAGAGAACTCTTGAGTATCTAGTGTAGAGTGGAGTACAACATTGAATGAGCACAGGACCCTGAAGGGCCATGTGCAGCAGAACCTCTCTGCTGACCTGGAACATTAACCTGAGACTCTTTTGTGAGTGGGAAATAATTTTTTTTTTAAAAGTCATACTATTTTTGAGTCTTTTGTTACAACAGTTTTAGCTTTTTATGCTACTACAACATTAATAGATTTTTTTCCTTCCTTTTTTTTTTTTTGGACTTCAGATGATGAGGATTATAACTCTATTCCTTTCTTCATATCATACCATCTGCATTGGTCTAATCAAAACCTTTCCCTCTTTTCTTTATTCATTCATTTACTACTTTGTTTCTTCTCATCTCTATTCCTCACTTCCATTCTTCTCCCCAGAGGCTACTGTTCTAATATATTTGACGTGTATATTTTTGTTTGAGTTCTTTTTAAACTTACATTATTTTGTATGCATGAATTTTTGTGTATTTTTATTTTGGGGGGCAATGCTTGATATACACCATACATTTATTAGTAAATATCCCTCTAAAATCAGCAACAATATTAAAAAAAAATCATTGCACTACTTGGTCAAGCAGAACTAGCAACTTTCATTTTTAAAAAAGTACAAATCTGTTATAAATTTCAATCAGTATACACATATATAATACAACAAACTAGTTATGTTAAATGTTACAAGCCAATGTGAATCCAGTGGAATGGAAAAAAAAAAACTACACATCTAAGCTTTAAGAACCATTTTTTTCTCTCTATATTAACATTTTCTCAAATACATATATGGGAAAAATGAGGTAACTGTAAAATGTGCAAGGAACAGAGACCCCCACCTCCAAATTACATCACAGAACACAGATGCTGGGCCCAGCTAGAGCTGGGGGCTGGGGGCTGGTGCCCACTGTCGGACCGAGGCCAGAAGTTGGTAAATAAATGAGTAAACAATGACAAGCCCCCACCACAGGAAATCATCGGTAACATGATGGCATCTATAGCAAGGTCGGCAAATCACAAACATCCTAAATAATTGTTTTATAAATTGTTTTTGGATGATTTTGTTAAAAATGGTGTTTCCCTGCCCTCCCCACCCCCATAGCTGCTCATTGGAATCATTGCTGCAGCCGAGGCACAATCCGTGAGCCTGTTTCTGCCTGCCCCAGGAACTTTAAGGATTCTGACAACCTTTTGTTGGGGGTGGGAAAACGTCGGGGGTGGGAGAGGGTGCTTCCCTGTGCAAAGCACGTGGGCTTCCAACACTGCTATAAATATAGAAACGTCGCCTGGAGTTACATACAGTAAGACTGGGTTCTCCATGGGGGTAGGGCCAGGCTGATGGGGCCCCATGGCAGGCTGAGGGGAGGAAGGGAGCCAGGGCCACCTTGGGGAGAAGACGGTGGTTGGAGCATCCCTGAGGCTGCAGGCGTCAAGGGCTGCCTGCTAGGATGTGCCGGCCCCACACGTGGTTCATTCAGGGCAGCACCCCCAGCTGGGGGTTGGACAGGAACCAAGCAGGGAGAAGGTGGGAGCCCAGCCAGACCCTATGGTGGGCCTCCACCAGACCTTGGAGGGCAGGGCTCAGGCTGGGAGGGGGCTCCACGCCCTCCCTGGTCGCTGTCCTCCGGGGACTTCCTTGGAGGAGACTCGCCCAGTCAGATGCCAGACGGGCCCTGGCTGGAGGGAGAAATGCCCTGAAAAGCATATGGTCCCGGAAGGCTCTGGGGACGTGTGCAGTACAGTGCATGGAATTATCAATCAGCTGAACACAAACCCCCGCCCCCGCCCCCGAACTCCACCCGTGACTGCCCGCTGCCCAGCCCAGCCCCAGCCCCAGCCGCACAGGTGCATGCAGACCAGGCGGGCACCACCAGACCATTCCCTCCTCCCGGGCACTTGGCCCTGGTTGGTCCCTATATCCCCCCTTTAAACCAAAAGAAAACAAATTGGTGAAAAAATCCACACCCACAAATCCTACCCTCGATTTTGGGCCAAATGAATAAACAATAACTGCTGCTCCTCACGTTCATGCAAAACAACAGAGAGGAGAGATGGGGCGTGGGTCTGGCCCCCATCACTGCCAGGGAGGGATGGCCACCAGGAACACAGGAGGTCACTCTCCCCCGCATGGCCCAGGCCCTCTCAGGATACATGCCACCCCAGCTCAGGGCCTGTCTCCCGTCTGTTCAGGAGGCTGGCTCTGATTTTTTAATTTAGATAATGGTATGGTGCTATGGTTCTCATTGTCTCCCCCCCCCCCCCGCCCCAGCAGTATCAGTGTTCTGGAATATATAAAATAAATGGAATGGTTGGGCCACCGAGAATATGTATAGTTAATTTGATTAAGTACTGTCAGATTGTTTTTTGGAATAGCAGCTCCAGTCTAAAATCCAATCGGCTGTGTGTGTTGAAGTTCCTATATCTCTGGACCCTTGCTAACAATTGGCTTGTCCCAGCTTTCTAATTGCTGGCCAAATAGGTGTAAATATATTTGTAATTGTATTTTAATTGATAATTATCTGACTAATAATAAGTTTGAACATCTCTTCATGTATTTCTGAGCATTTTAATTTTCCTCTTCTCTGAGTATACTTTTTACATATTTTGCAAATTTAGGGTGGTGTGTTCCTGTCCTTTTCGATTTGCAGGAGTACTTTATGTATGCTAGACATTAATTCTTTGTTAGTTTAACATATTGCAAATATGTTTTTTTCTATCTGTTATCAATTAACTTTGTTCCCGGTGTCCTTTATTGAATAAAAATTCTCATTTTTTTATGTAATCAAATCTATTAATCTTTTTTGCTTTATGGTATGTAGTTCTGAGGTTTTGTTTAAGCCATTGTTATCCAATTGTAGGCCACAAAGATGTTCTTCTCTATTATGTTCTAGTAACTTCATAATTTTAACTTCAATATTTAGGTCTTTCATCCTCTGGTGTCTAGATTTATATATGGTGCTAGGCAGGGGTCCAGTTTTATTTTTCTCCAAACAGTGAGCCAGTCTTCCTGATACTTTATACTAAACTGTGCATCCTTTCTCCATCGATTTGTGGTGCCAATTTTATAGTATATTAGGTTTCTGTATTATATCTGTCTCTAGGTCTTTCCATTTATCTATTTATCTCTTCCATATTGTTTTTATTATTAAGGTATGGCAGGGATAGCTGATACTCACCAAATGATCTTTGTACTTCCTTACTTTCCCTGCCTGCATTGCATTTGGATTGGGGCCACATGACTAGACCTGGACAGGGTACTATAAGCAAAAGTAATGTGAATGACTTCTGGGCCAAGGTAGTTTAAACACCTGTAAAAAAAAGACCATGTATTAAGATGAAGGAGCCACAAGATGGACCAAGCCTTGGATCAGTGAGTAAGTATATGGAAGACTGCAGAGCTGCCCAAAACTTATTAAATTTTATATAAACAAGAAATAAACCTGTGTTTATTTCACTGAGATTCTGGGGTTCATTTGTTAATGCAGCATAGCTTATCGTTACCCTGACTAATATATATGGTTTTGTAGTATATCCTACTATCTGGGAGAATAAGTATCTCCTCTTTATCCTTATTTCTCAAAACCGACATAACATTTTTGAAGTTTAAAACTTCCATATAATGTGTCAATTAAGCTTTGGTAGATTTTCTTTTTGATGTTAAGCCAATTTTGCTTTCCAATATTGATTGTGACATATTTTACTACACTGCTGGATTCTACTTGCTGGTATTTTGTTCTAAATTTCCACATATATGTTTATAAGTGAGACATCTATAATTTTCCTTTTTCATACTGCCTTTTTCTGGTTCTGATAAAAAGGTTAGTACTAGTCTTGTAAAATGCATTGGATAGTAATACTTCTTTCTGTTCTCTGGAAGAGTTTGTATAACATTTGAATTATCTATTCCATCTGGGCTTTTTTGGGGAGGTAGAGGGACTTTTAAACTACTTTTTATTTCCTCAGTGGTTATAGGACACTTTGGTTTTTTCTTTATGAGTAAGTTTTGGTAAGTTGTATTTTTCAAGGAATTCATCAATTTCATCCATGTTTTCAAATTTATTATCATAAAGTTAGTCATAGTATTATCTTTAAAAATCTCTGCTTATGCATTATTATTGTTTATTTATACTTTTTTCTTGATTAGTCTCACCAAAGGTTTGCCTTTTTTATTTTTATTTTTTTAAAGATTTTATTTATTTATTTGAGAGAGAGAATGAGAGAGAGAGAGCACATGAGAGGGGGGAGGGTCAGAGGGAGAAGCAGACTCCCTGCCGAGCAGGGAGCCCGATGCAGGACTCGATCCTGGGACTCCAGGATCATGACCTGAGCCGAAGGCAGTCGCTTAACCAACTGAGCCACCCAGGCGCCCCTTGCCTTTTTTATTATACCATACAAAGGAACAACTTTTGTCTCTGTTAATACTGCCTAATGTATTTTTGCTTTCTATTTTATCTATCTTTTGCTCTTGTCTTTTTCATCTGTTTTTAAGTTTATTCTCTTAGTCTTTTTCTAGCCTAATTTGGATGCTTAGCTTATTGATGTTTAGTCTTTTTTTAGTCTAACATAAGATTTTAAAATAATAATAGCTCTTTTGAGAGATAATTTATATACAAAACAATTCACTATTTAACACGTATGATTCAACATTTTTTAGTAAATTCACAGGGCTGTGCAACCATCACCATGATAAATTTTAAAACATTTTTGTCACCCCCCAAAAAAACCCTGTACATATTAGCTGTCACTCTCCATCTCTCCTCCACTGCCCCTCCACCCCTCATCAACCACAATGTACTTTCTGTCTTTATAGATTTGCCTATGCTAAACATCTCCTATAACATAAAATTTAAGACCATAAATTTCCCTTGATATACTGTTTTTACTGAATTCCACAAATTTGATCTTCTGTACTTTAATTAACATTCGGTTCTCAGTATTTAAACATTTACACTATGTTTCCTTTTTTAACTCATGAATTATTTAGAAGCATGTTTTAAAATTTCCAAACATATGGGTTTTTTAAATGTTATCTTGTTGTTATTGATTTCTATCCTAATTGCATTTGGTCAGATAAGATGGTCTTTATGACACTGATTCTTAGAAATTTGTTGAGACTTGCTTTATGGCCAAGTACATGCTTAATTATTATAAATGTTCTATGTAGCTTAAGAAGAAAGTGTATTCTCCTATCATTGGGTGCAGGATTCTATATGTCCATTAAATCAACTTGTTGACTGCACTGTTCACTATTCTATATCTAGAATTTTTTTTCCTTGTCCTTTGAATACTTTAGAGAAGTATGTTGAATTTTCCCATGTGATTGTTGGTTTGTTCATTTCTTTTTATAGTTCTGTAACATTTTTCTTTACATATTTTGAGGTTATTTTATTAAATGCCCATACATTTAGAATTATTTTTTTGGTGAATTGAACCTTTTACCATCATTCAAAAACCTTTTATCTTGAAATAATAATAGATTTACAGGGAGTTGCAAAGATAGTACAGAGAGGTCTTCCATACCTTTCACACAGTTTCTCCCAATGGTTACACCTTACATAACTATAGTGTGAAAACAAAATTAGGAAACTGACATCAGTACAATGTGTGTGCACAGTTTTACACGGTTTTATCACACCACTGCAATCAAGATACAGAATTATTCCATCACCGCAAAGATCTCTTTTGTGCTACCCCTTTCTAGTCACACACACTCTTCACCCCACCAGACCTTAATGCCTGGCAACCACTAATCTGTTCTCCATCTCTATAATTTTTTCATTTCAAGAATGTTGTATAAATGGAATCATATGGTATGTGACCTTTTGAGATTGGCTTTTTTTCCCCCACTCAGTACAATGCCCTTGAGATTCATTCAAGTTGTGTTGTATGAATAGTTCTTTCCTTTTTATTGTCAAGTAGTATTTCATGATATAGATGTACAGTTTATTTAACCACTCACCAATTTTTATCTTTAATAATGCTTTTTGTCTTAAAATCTATTTTATCTCATATTAATTTGGCTATGCCAACTTCCTTTTGGTTAGTGCTTGTATAGTATATTTTTGTATCCTTTTACTTTCCAGGTTTCTGTATACTTATTCTTTAGCATGTGGCTGGATTTAAAAAACCTGACAGTATCTTTTAACTACTAAGTTTAGCTCATTTTCACTTATTATGATTACTAATACATGAGAACGATTGAGCTTTCTATTTGTCTTGCTTTTTTGAAGCTCCACTTTTCTCATTTCTTACCTTCTTTCAGATTTTTTGTTAGTGCATTTTTTTTTCTTTACTGCCTTAGACATTATACACTCTCTATTATTTTAGTGGTCACTTCTGAAACTTTATCATTCATATCTAATTTAAGTCTAGAGTTAATCCGTATATAAATAATAAGTGACAGTCCCAATTGCAATTAATATGGACTGGTATAAACTTATGTTCTTAGGCACCCTCGAAATCTGTAATTCTCTTTTTGTTCTGATATTGCAGTCTCACCATCAGACTTAAGGTGTTTTCATATTTCAAGGTGTGAGCCTCAATGAGAAATATGAGACAAATTGTTATTTATTTTCTTATAAGCAGGGCTTAGTGGGAACTATTTTTTAAAGGCCTAGAAAGGCTCAGGATTTTCCAGGTCACCTATTTTGGTTACCAATGTTCCCAGTTTCGCTCAGGAAATGTGGTAAAGTGGTGAATTCAACTGATACTACATTTAAGTAATAGACCAATTTCTAAACTCTTTCTTTCTTTCTTTTTCTTTCTTTCTTTCTTTCTTTCTTTCTTTCTTTCTTTCTTTCTTTCTTTCTTTCTTTCTTTCTTTCTTTCTTTCTTTCTTTCTTTCTT
>NW_023270121.1:1573475-1715433 GCF_011800145.1 Mirounga leonina | reverse complement strand
CTTTCTTTCTTTCTTTCTTTCTTTCTTTCTTTCTTTCTTTCTTTCTTCCTTCCTTCCTTCCTTCCTTCCTTCCTTCCTTCCTTCCTTTCTCTGACAGAGAGAGACACAGCAAGAGAGGGAACACAAGCAGGGTGAGTGGGAGAGGGAGAAGCAGGCTTCCTGCTGAACAGGGAGCCCTACGCGTGGGGCTCGATCCCAGGACCCTGGGATCATGACCTGAGTCGAAGGCAGACACTTAACGACTGAGCCACCCAGGCGCCCCCTAAACTCATTCTTCAAGTTTTCTTGGTCCAACAGCTTCAAGTGGAAGGAGATTCTTGTAATAGAATTCTGTAATGTCTCTATTTTGTCTTTTACATTGAATCAGGCATTCCATAATTTAGTCTACTCATTGTTTTCACTGAAAGTTGCTCAGCATCCTTAGAAACAAATATCTGATCCCACCTAATTCCTTTTCTCTATGAAGTCATTCTATAGCAACAACTACCTTGCCATGTAGAACCTATTGTAAAAGGGAAAGCACTCAGTTAATTGTAGGCTATTGGTTTTCAACCCCAGATTGTGGAGGGAAGTCTCATTTGTACTATTCCCATCTCAACCCAAATATCCCATGTTTTCTTGAGACTCTGTTGTTTATTACCCTATTTCTGGCTTACTTTTAGTCTGTAGCCACTTACTTAAGCACCCAAAAGGAATATAAGGAAAGATACTCTGATATGTCTTACAAGTAGTGGAAAAATTGAATAACCTGACCTGATAAAAGGTGGAAACAAGTGCTAGAGCTGCTCTACCATTAAATAACAGCAATGTATTCTCGGTCCTTGCATTTATCAGTTCATATTATTAAAGAAAAGGAACATGATCACTTCACTTCACGATCCAATTGTTTACCCAGACCAATTAATTAGAGCAAGGAAGGCAGGACTAGTCAGGGCTTGTGAGGATTGTCCCACTTCACCCATGCTCTGGACACAAAATGTAAAAGGTAAAAACTACAGTACAGAATGTCTAAGGAATGTTTCACCAGTCACATTTAGGAATAATAAAACAGTATATAGTTGGTACTTAATTCCTGGTACCTATTATTATTTTGTGACTATTAGTTATTATAAGTTAAATCTTTTCAAATAACTACTCTTCAGACTCAGCCACACCTGATCCATGTTGTTGATCTTTCACATGGAATGTGATTTAAGATGCAAAACCTCAGACTTCAGGAAATGAAATATTTGCCTATTGTGTGATTCTTAGCTCATTCATAATCCAGATTTACATGTCTCTGTGCAGGAATAGGTTTCATCTGAAGTGGATGGAAGTTTCCACTGTTAATCAGAGCAAAGGAAGCTGGGTAGTTTACCCTAATAGCTGGGATGGAGCCAAGAGATGCTGATGCATTCATCTTCAGTATATGAGCTCAGACACCACCTCTACCTCACCCAGAAGAAGACATTACTGTTCCAGGATTGACATCTTTTCAGATTCTCCTTACTAAGTGTTCAAACAATCTTCGGTCTAACCTCACCCAGGGTCACCTTGTTACTACAGCAATGATATTCTTTATTAAATGGCCATGGGTTTGTTGTCATATGAATTACACTGGTCATAGTAAAACCAATGAAGATCAACCAAGTAAAAACCTGGAGTCCTCCATCATTTCTCTCCTAAAGGGAGAAAAAAAGCCATTCACCCATTATCATTATCACCACTGATTTCTTCAGAAAATCCTTGAAAATTCTGATTTTGCTTGAAAGCCCAAGTTTTATTGTTGGTGACAAATACAGTCAGTTGTTTTCCTTGAAGGTCCACACATTGATTTTTTAAAAAGATTTATTTATTTATTTGAGAGAGAGCGAGAGAAAGAGAGGGAGGAGGGGGAGGAGCAGAGGGAGAGGGAGAAAAGAGAATCTCAAGCAGACTCCTTGCTGAGCGTAGAGCCCCATGTGGGCCTTGATCCCACAACCCTGAGATCATGACCTGAGCTGAAATCAAGAGTCAGACGCTTAACCGACCGAGCCACCCAGGTACCCCTCACACATTCATTTTTAAGAAAATTTCTGCCCAATATCCAAGTCTGAAAAAACAGAGTTTTTCTGCCAGTCATTCTTTCAAGTAAAAATGGTGCTCCATATAAATAAAGCAGCTCATTCAGGGTATAACTCAAATGACCATGCAAATATATTTTTTGGGACAACCATTGTTTTAAGCTATGCAACAGAAGTGCTTTGTGCACACTTCCCATTTTATCACACAGAATATTAAAAAGCGTGCACTCAAGACTTGAGATTTAATAAAGTTAATACTTTTATTATAAATAAGGACTCCTTTCACAACATTTTAAAATGAAACTAGATTTAAAAATTTTTTTGCATGTGTGGCTGTAAAAAAAGTCAATCACTACAAGTACAGTTTGGCTCTGCTAAGGCTGAGCAGTTTTACCCAACATTGCTTTTGCAGCATTAATGTAAATGTCAACCTAGTGAAAAATAGCAAATATCATGTTAGATTGTTTTGAAAATAATTTTGACCTTACCGTTTCAGGGATCTGCAGTGGTCTGTGGATACACTGAGAACCAGCGATGTACAATATGTTTCTGATTCTGTGTAAAAAATACACAGAGATGACGTGAACATCTGAAAGAATTTACCTGACTTTCAGTTGCAGGAGCCTTTTTAGACTGATGCCATGGACTCTTATATATGGCGAATTTTTTTTTATGCCAATAAAATAGAAGCATGTCAGATTTTAATAGTTGCATAATATTTTACTGTGTGGACATACCATCTATTGTTTAGCCAGTTCCATAGTGTTAGACATTTAAGTTGCTTCTAATTTTTCTCTCTTAGAAACAGTGCTGAAATGAACATCCTTTGTGTATTTCTCTGTGTAAAATTATTTGATTATTTCCTTAGGAAAATAATCCTACAGGTGGAATGCTTGTCTGAAAGTAGGTACATCTTTATAGCTTCTTTTTCCTTTTTTTGTTTGATTTCAAGTTTTTATTTAGATTCTAGTTAGTTAACATATATGGTAAAATTGGTTTCAGGTGTAGGATTTAGTGATTCATCACTTATATGTAACACCCAGTGCTCAACAAAACAAGTGCCCTCCTTAATACCCACCACCCATTTAGCCCATCCCCTACCACCTCGCTCCATCAACCCTCAGTTTGTTCTCTATAGTTAAGAGTTTGTTTTATGGTTTGCTTCTCTTTTTCTCCAACTATGTTCATCTGTTTTGTTTCTTAAATTCCACATATGAGTGAAATCATATGGTATTTGTTTTTCTCTGACTTATTTCATTTAGCATAATACACTCTAGCTCCATCCACATCATTGCAAATGGCAAGATTTCATTCTTTTTGATGGCTGAGTAATATTGTGTATATATATATAGTTTCTTTATCCATCCATCAATGTTGATGGATATTTGGGCTCTTTCCATAGTTAGGCTATTGTAGATAATGCTGCTACAAATATCAAGGTGCATGTGGCCCTTCAGATCAGTATTTTTGTTTTCTTTGGTTAAGTACCTAGTAGTGCAATTTCTGGGTCATAGGGTAGTTTTATTTTTAACTTTTTGAGGAACCTCCATACTGTTTTCCAGAGTGGCTGCACCAGAGTGCTTTCCCACCAATAGTGTAAGAGGGTTCCCCTTTCTCCTCATCCTCGCCAACATCCGTTGTTTCCTGTGTTGTTAATTTTAACCATTCTGACAGGTGTGAGGTGGTATCTCATTGTGGCTTTGATTTGTATTTCCCTGATGATAAATGATGTTGAGCATCTTTTCATGCATCTGTTGCCCATCTGGATGTCTTCTTTGAAAAAAATGTCTATTCATGTTCTGCTCATTTCTTAACTGGATTATTTATTTTTGGGGTGTTGAGTTTGATAAGTGCTTTACTAACCCTTTATCAGGTATATCATTTGCAAATATCTTCTCCCATTCTGTAGGTTTTTAGTTTTGTTGATTGTTTCCTTTGCTGTGCAGAAGCTTTTTATCTTGACGAAGTTCCAGTAGTTCATTTTTGCTTTTGTTTCCCTTGCCTCCCAAGATGTGTCTAGTAAGAAGTTGCTGTGGCCAAGGTCAAAGGGTTTGCTGCCTGTGTTCTTCTCTCTAATATCTTTATAGCTTCTTATGCAGATTACCACATTACCTTCCAGATAAATTGTACTAATATATAATACCCATCTGTCCCTTTTCTATGTGACCCCCTCCCAGGAGTCTCTATCTCTAATCTTGCCTCATGTTACCATACACTTGCCTAAAAATGAGTGTTCTGTGAGGGGTGTCAGAAAAGCAGGCTGGGTTTGAAAAATCTCTGGGACCTTCCCCATTTTCTACTTTCATTGCTTCAGTGGGTCAGGGAGGAGGACAAAGAAGATGCATCTGCTCTTAAATGAATTTAAGGGTGGGGGTGGGTTCCCATAAAGACCTCACCACTCCCCCTCTTCTAAGAGAAGACAGACCTAGATCTCTAACCCTAGGGGGAAAAAAAAAACACTCTTTGCCCTGATGAGACAAAGACAATGCTTTGTCTCATCATTAGAAATGATAAATCACTTTAGCATTTCATGGTCACCAGAACTGCCCAAGAAAGAGGGCTTTCTTTGTCAGGACCTGCACCAGATCGTATAATTTCCTTTTTTAAATTATTATGTTATGTTAATCACCATACATTACATCATTAGTTTTTGATGTAGTGTTGCATGATTCATTGTTTGCATATAACACCCAGTGCTCCATGCAGAACGTGCCCTCTTTAATACCCACCACCAGGCTAACCCATCCCCCCACCCCCCCTCTCCTCTAGAACCCTCAGCTTGTTTTTCAGAGTCCATTGTCTCTCATGGTTCATCTCCCCCTCCGATTCCCCCCCCCTTCATTTTTCCCCTCCTGCTATCTTCTTCTTCTTCTTTTTTTAACATATAATGTATTATTTGTTTCAGAGGTACAGGTCTGTGATTCAACAGCCTTACACAATTCACAGCGCTCACCATAGCACATACCCTCCCCAATGTCTATCACCCAGCCACCCCATCCTTCCCACCCCCCACCACTCCAGCAACCCTCAGTTTGTTTCCTGAGATTAAGAATTCCTCATCTCAGTGAGGTCATATGATACATGTCTTTCTCTGATTGACTTATTTCTCTCAGCATAATACCCTCCTGTTCCATCCACATTGTTGCAAATGGCAAGATTTCATTCCTTTTGATGGCTGCATAATATTCCATTGTATATATATACACCACATCTTCTTTATCCATGGACATCTTGGCTCTTTCCACAGTTTGGCTATTGTGGACATTGCTGCTATAAACATCAGGGTGCACGTACCCCTTCGGATCCCTACATTTGTATCTTTGGGGTAAATACCCAGTAGTGCAATTGCTGGGTCGTAGGGTAGCTCTATTTTCAACTTTTTGAGGAACCTCCATACTGTTTTCCAGAGTGGCTGCACTAGCTTGCATTCCCACCAACAGTATAGGAGGGTTCCCCTTGCTCCGCATCCACGCCAACATCTGTCGTTTCCTGACTTGTTAATTTTAGCCATTCTGACTGGTGTGAGGTGGTATCTCATTGAGGTTTTGATTTGGATTTCCCTGATGCCGAGCGATGTTGAGCAATTTTTCATGTGTCTGTTGGCCATTTGGATGTCTTCTTTGGAAAAATGTTCGTGTCTTCTGCCCATTTCTTGATTGGATCATTTGTTCTTTGGTTGTTGAGTTTAAGAAGTTCTTTATAGATTTTGGATACTAGCCCTTTATCTGATATGTCATTTGCAAATATCTTCTCTCATTCTGTTGGTTGTCTTTGAATTTCTTTGTCAACCTACAACCAAGTCAGGCAGCAGATCTTGGTCTTTTTTTTTTTTTTTTTTGGTAAGCATCTGTTGTTCCCACCATTCCTTAACAATTCTTATAGTCACCACCTTATTTCACCTTTTATCGTCTCATTTTTGGTTTATCATAACTTCTTAACAACAGTTCTCATTTCCAGTCTTTTTATTTTTTTTTATTTTTTTAAATTTTATTATGTTATGTTAATCACCATACATTACATCATTAGTTTTTGATGTAGTGTTCCATGATTCATTGTTTGCGTATAACACCCAGTGCTCCATTCAGTACATCCCCTCTTTAATACCCATCACAGGCTAGCCCATTTCCAGTCTTTTAAAAAAAGATTTTATTTATTTATGAGAGAGAGAGAGCATGAGCGGGGTGGGGGGGTGGGGTGAGGGAGAAGCAGGTTCCCTACTGAGCAGGGAGCCCCATTCAGGGCTCAATCTCAGGAATTTGGGATCATGACCTGAGCCGGGGCTCAATCCCAGGGCCCTGGGATCTTAACCAACTGAGCCACCCAGGTGCCCCTCATTTGCAGTCTTGATGCCTAACTGCATCCCAGCTCCAGTCCATTTTGCACATTGCCACCAGATTATTTTTCCTTTTGTCAAAAATGTCCAGTAACTCCCAGGATATGTCAGGGTATTTCAGTCTCAGCTGGGGGTTTGGGATCTCTCCCCAAATTGCCTCACCCTTGATTTCCACTTTTTTCTCTCATCACTTCTCTTCCGACAGCTTCCATTTCAGGCAAATTGATTACCTTCTTACCCCAGGAACGGATTTCCCACCTGACTATCTTCAAACTATTTTCCCCACCTGAAATCTCTTCTGTGTTTTTTCATGCTGTCCCTTCAGAGCCCAGCTTAAAGCTTTCTAGCAACTTCTTCATTTAACCAGACAGCATATATTTGACAATGAACATATGCCCAGGTGCTATTAGTAATCCTTTTGTACTTATGTACCTTACCTCACCAGCTAGATTTAAAAACATGAGAACACTTTTTTTTTGTCGGTCAAAACATACAACTTTATTGATGATACACAAATGAAGTCTTTGGTGGATAAATTCAAGTCAAAACAAATGACAGAAGTGTAGGCTATTTCGATGGACAGGTTCACTGTCAGTTCACATAGAGGAACCAGTAAAAATATTTCCATTCGAGCAGCACGATTAAAGTCACAAATGTGTTTTCAGTACAAGAGGACTATTTATTTGGTATTCATAAAATGGTTCAGCTTAAAGCTGGAGACTGTCACAGATAACATCATTCTGGATGATACATTATTCAAAACTGGCAGCTGAAAGGATCCCTTTATTACATGAACAAGTGGAAAAGCAGTAACTTTCAATTTTCATTGCTTCCAGACTGGAAAATCAAGAAATTTCTTCAAGTCTTTTGAGAGCACATAGCCAATCAGAATTTGTCCACTAGTTTTATAACCTTCACTTTCACCAAGAGGTCATGGTGATCGGCTAAGGCTCGAATTTTCTTAACGCAGACTCCAGATGTAGTGCATAAGTAAAAAAGGGAACCTTTATTGAATTCTCTGTAGTTGAATACTTCTGCTCTGAGATTGTCATAGATGATCTCAAACAGAGTAAGGGCATTAATAAGAATTTCTGATTCCACATAAGAATTATAAAGGGAACTAAAGGACGATGGCACTTGGGTGCTGAGCAGTTTTTTTAACATATCTGGATTTTCAGCAAAATTCGAAAGTATTTTCAAAATCTCAACCTTGATTTTTCCACCTCCCTGAGATAGCAAACGGAAAAAGTTTGCAATGGAGTTGACAAGCAGGTGCTGGTAGTCATTGGTAATAGTCATGTTTGTTAAAAATTTTAGTCCAACTACCTGTACTGCTGAGTTCAAATTGGAGGCCATGATATCATCCATCACTTTATTCATGTATACCTGAAGTCGGCCCTGATTTTCATAGTTCTCACTCAGGTTATTCATGGCCATTAAGGCTTTTTCCTTAATGTGGGGATCAGTTTTGTTGATCATGTTTGCAATAATTGGGAGGCCTCCCAATTTGCGAATTGTGTCTTGGTTGCATGAATAATTGGCATTGTTGCTCAGAGTGAGCAAAGCTACCTGTTGGATGAAAGGATCATCCGATTTCTGAAGCAAAGCAAGGACTTTCCTGAGGTCTCGGACACCGAGAATCTCATCTATTTCATAAGGAAAGGGGCGCTTCTGCATGGGAACAGGTCTCCTCCCTCTCCCTCTCTGCTGGGTTTCAGGCTCAGAGTCTGACTCCGACTCTGTGTCAGTCCACCCGGACTCCCCTTCCTCAGAATCGGGGACCTCTGCCAGGAAAGCCTGTCCCCCATTAGCAGAGGCTGCAGCAGCCGCTGCAGCCCCATCCCCAGGGCGGAAGCCCAGCCCCAGTTCATCTACTTCCACCTTGTTTTTCTTGCCCTTGCCCTTGCCCCCAGTCCGAGACCTGGTTCCCTTGGCTCCACCTTTGGGTACAGCTCCAGTCGCTGACCCAGCCTTAGGTATAGCGCCGGTATGAGCCCCAGGGGTCGCTTTCTTGGAGGGTGCTGCTGTTCTGGGGGATCCTGAAGTCCCAGGAGCCTCTGCAGCCCCAGAAGGCACTGGCGCGGCAGGAGGGGTTGCGGGTACAGGAGCCTCCGCAGCCTCTGCAGCTGCTGCCGCCTCGGTAGGCGCTGGCGCCCCGGGAGGCACCGCGGGCCCCCCGGGGGCCTCTGCTGTGCCAGGGGCTTCCGGCAGCTTGGGAGCCCTTGCCACTGTGGGGGCCTCTGCAGCCACGGAAGCCTCTGCCTCCCCGGGGGGTGATGCCATTGAGGAAGCCGCTGTGGCCCCGGCGACTGGTTCAGCCTTAGGCCCAACCCCTGACCCTTCTGCCTCCTGGACCTGATTTCCGGCCCCACTCTGAGCCTCAGCACTGGATGCAGCTGGGGCCACTGCCTCAGCGCCAGCTGCGTCCAGAGCAGAGGCTTCATCCTGGGCCCTGTCCTCTGCCCGAGTGCGGACTGGGGTTGGAGGACCGAATCCCGGCCCCAGGTCAATGGTGAATCCGGCCCTTAGTCCGGCTCTAGCCCTGGCTCCAGTCCCAGCCACAGCCCTGGTCTTGGGCTTGGCCATTCTCTTCTTTGTCTGGTTTCTTCCCCTGGCATATTTGTAGACACAGTACCAGGCACTAGCTCCAATCACTATCCCGGCCGCGACGCAGCCAGCGTCTCGAACTCGGCTCATGGTGCAGCTGGAGTAATTCTCTGATCCAGGGCGTGGAGCTGGCTTGCCTAAACGGGATGTGTGCACGTCTGGGCGAGGCACTTCCACTCAGACTCACAGGTTTTCCCCAGGCTGCAAGCCGAGCACGACCTGGGAGAAAGAACAGAAATGAGACTTAAGGCTCTGGCTCACTTTGTGCTTAAGCAGGCCTACGTAGAGGAGAGCTTGGAAACAGAATGCTTGGTGAGTGAGCTAGTACCCAGACACAGGACCCAGGCTGTCTAAGGTTTTCTATACCTTCATCCCTAGCTGGCCCTACCCAATGCCAATACATAATTTCCCAGCCCCTAAATGGGGGATGAGAGGCAGTACGGACATTAGGAAAGCTGGTGAAGGGCAGGAAAAACAGCAGAGACCCCAGATGTTGCTCTGATCCTCCCCCCACCACAGGCACCCCCAAGGGTTCCCAGATGGTGCTCATGCACATACCAACCTGCTGGGAGCAGGAGCAGTTAACTTTTTTCCACCAGGCTTGTACTTGTGCAGGGCCCCCAATTCAGACAGACCTGCAGACAGAACCCAGAAAGGGTGTTTTGGGGTCTTTGGTAGATGGATTCCATTTCCTTTCCTGATTTGAATCCTTATGGGCCAAGTTCTCCCCTCTCAGGGATCCTCTTTCCCTCCTTAACACTTCCTCCTCAAACCAGTAGTTAAGAAGGCGGATGCCACACCCCTTTCTCTGCACCAAAAAGGACAAGCCCGAGGCAAGGGTGTCTTGTAAAGAGGGAGAAGATGGGGGGAAGAGGAGCCTCTGGTCCCAGACTCTGCTCTGGTTTCTGCCATACCCACACCAGGGCTTCCCAGACAGTTCCCACCGCCCCCCCACCCACTGACCTCCAAGGATTCAGGGCTGTTTCCTCTTCCTTCAGTTCAGTGAAAGCTTCATCCTAAGGACAGACTGAAGGGCAGAAATATAGACACCAGAGGTTGGAGACTGAGAGCCCGGTGGATGGAGACCCAGCACCCAAGTCCCCATAATTGCCTTCTAGCATTCGCGTACCAGAATGACAACCTCTCAATTCCCTCAACTCTTCTTACCCCTCCCATCCCACACCAATCTCCCCCCCTCCTGCGCAGACTCCCCAGGCACTCAACCCCTCCTTCCTTTGGCCCCGCCCCGCCCGTCCGCCATTTCTCCGGGACACACAGCCACACCCCTTCTCCTGCACCGAAGCGGGAGGGGCGGGGCGAGGGTGCAGCAAAAGCTGGATGGGACGCGGGATGAGGGATTACTGCCCAACAATCTAGTGTCTTCCTCCCATGACCACCCGTCCTTCAGTCCCCAGCCCCCAGACCTAGCATAAGCCTACAGAACAGGGGCCCCGATGTCTGACCTTTCGGTTCGAGGGTCGTGATTTTCCACTGTTTCTCCGTTCTGGGCTCCGCCTCCCACCCCCCCACCCAAATTCCCTAATAACCGCCATGTCTCCCTCCAGCGTACCAGAACTCCTTTTCCAGGACTGAATAAACGGGGGTGAAGGGCTGTGTGGGTTGGAGGTGTCTGGAAAGCAGTCTGGGAGTTAGCACAGCGGTTTAATACCAGATTCTCTCAGGGTCCCCCCCTCCTGTGAAACCCAGACAGCGCCAAACCCGCCATCTCCCCTCCAGAGGCTGGCACACCCATTTTCCAGCACCCCAAAAGGACAGGGGGCCGGCCGGGGTGGGGGGGGAGAGGGAAAGTGGAGAGGTGGTCGGGGGAGGTATCAGCAAAGTGAGAGTGAGAGTGAACGGGCCGGGCCGGCTTGTTTCCAAACTGCGTCCCCTCCGGTCACCCTTGCCCAACCACCCCGCTGGCCTTATATGCGCTGCCACGTTTATTTCTCTTCCCTCCTCCTCTCAAAACAGGACGGGATGTGGGGTGCGGGGCCTGAGTGTCAAAAACAAAACCAGAAAACACTGTCTGGGAGAGGAAGTAAGCGGATTCTCCGCAAGTATATCCGAGTCTTTAGGTCCCCCCCCTCCCCGCCGCCCACCAAAATGAGCTGCGACTGAGCGCGGGGATCTGGAAAGCCGGCCAGGAGCGGGCGAGGCAGAGGCACCCGCGACCTCAGACTCCCGCATCTCTGAGCTACCCCTTTCAGGAGTGCCAGGCTATGCCCACCCTCACACCCACCTGCCCGGATCTGGGGGAATTTTCTCCTCCTCCTCCTCGCCTGGGTTAAACGCACGGCAGTGCGCAGCGCAAGAGAGCTGGTACCCAGAGGAGGACGGAGGACGGCAGTCAGGGCTTTAAGTACCTTTGCCCACGTCAGCTCCTGGTCACGTGAGAGCTGCATCGCCAGTAAGCGTGGGTCCCCAATTTCCACTCCCACCGAGAGCATGAGCCCCCTCCTTTAGCCCCACTCCCACCTCACCCCACCACATCAGGTCCTGTCGCTCAATTTTTTTTTTTTTTTTTTTGTCTTTGTAGTCCCAGAGGCCAAAAGTAGCCCCTTCTCCCTGTGTTAGAATTTGCCTTTTTCTAGATACCGGGATGGGATGCATCCTCTTGGAGGGCTATTGGCAAGTTTTACTTTTGTGTGTGTCTTTCATTCGTTTCATTCTTTCCTGGGCAACTGGACACTCTCCCTTCGCTCCACCTTCAATCCCCCATCCACTGGTGCCCACCGTTTCCCTTGCAGTTGGGCCCCTGTTCCAGTATAGGTAAGAGGCAGAGTGTCAGAAAGGAGACAAGGAGTGGGAATGGGGTCTGTATTTTTGTAACACTTCTCCGATTTGTTTTTAAAGAGATCACCACCCTTTATTATTACAGGAGGAAAATACCACAGTGTGGGAAGCAGCAACAAAAACGAGCTGCCTGGTTTATAGAGATTTCCCACTAATATTGGAAGGCACCATTAATTTTAGTTAATTTTTACCACAAAGAAAATGAATTCTATTGGCCCCATAGGAAATAGTTTTCAAAACATGCTAAGGTATTTGAACATCTAAAAATGGAATTTTCCTCAACAAGATAAGCATGTTTTCATGTGATCTGTAAATTGATCCATGGAGAGATGTTCAGTTGTCCAATCTTATTTATTTTGGACAAATAATATCCTACTTTTTCTCCTTCTGGGACAGCTTTTAAGTTGGATAAATAAACGATCCTGTCTTGTTCTGTTAGAGAAACACATTTATTTAATGTTCCCAAACCATTGCTGACTGCTGTGTGAACCTCCTGTAATTTGATGGCTGTAACCATGACAGTTTTGAACACCTGTCCCTGGATTAGGTTCCAGTTTTGTGATTCAGCTCCAGGCAAAAAGAAGATCTCTTAGGCCAAGGAAAGGACGCAAGTGAGGGATGCAGAGATGGCCAAATTCCCCCTGTTTTGTCAACGGTGGGGGAGGTGCTGACCCTCCACCTCCTCCCATATTCCACAGCCTCTTATTCCCTGCATTCAGCCACTTGACTCTGTCGCTCGCTCTAAAAGTACACATGGACAGGTGACCAAGATGGCAAACGCCACCTTTACTCAGGGGACCAACTTGAGTCACTGTCTCTGGCTTCTTCCCTTTCTCCCCCCCCCCCAAATTCCTAGGGATGTGACTCAGGGATACATAGAAGGGACTGCTGTTCCCACATAGCCCTGCAGCTGTGGGTTTCCATGAAGAAGTGATTGCTGCCTGGGGGAAGCCCCCAGGTCGGCCTGCTCTGCCCTCATTCATGGTGCCTTAGTTAACATGGCTCCTAACGTGGCTGCTACCACCTGGCTTGAGAGGTGCAACCAGCTGGGCCTCTTACCTCTGGCCTCCTCACCACAGGGCAGGCACCCTGGGAGAACCTAGCCTTGCTGTAGGGTCACTGCCTGCAGCCCACGCCCCCTTTGCTGCCCCCTCAGCCAAATGTATGCCGGGGCCCCAGGGAGTCTCCCCACTGACTATACTGATTAACCTAGACTGGGCTTTCTCAGCTGACCACTTCTGTGCTGTACCTGGAATTGTACACAGGGTTTTGTTTGTGAGTGTATGTGTAGCTAAGTGCATTTTTGGGGGAAGGCGGATGGAGGTCACTGACCTCATCAGTTTCTGAAAGGGTCTGTGACTGCTCCCCTAGATATTAAGAACTGATACAATGGCCTAGAGAGTGTTATATATAATAATCCAGATTAGGAAACTCTTGTTTTTTTTTTTTCTTTTCTGTTGAAAAAAATAACATATATTAATGGTTAAAAATATTCAGGATAATAAATATATAAAGTATATAGAGAAAGATCTCTGTGATATCTTTTCCACTCTCAGCCACAGCTAACAATTTCCGTTGTCCTTTATATGCACATATTAGCAGGTGCACTTGTGGTTATTAATCAAGTTCCAGATTGAGCAACACTAAACACATAATAAGCATTTGGAATTTGTATTGTAATTGTAATAAGTCTGCAAATTAATTTGAGAAACAGTAACATCTTAAAACTGAGACTTCCCCTCCAGGAATATGGTATGTTTCCATTTTGTTCAGATCTATTTTTATGTTTGTTAATCAAATTTCATAAGTTTCTTCAGCTAAATAATTCCTATTACTTGTTAGGTTTTTCCTAGGTGTTTAGTAGTCTTTGTTGCTGAAATGCTATTCTTTGTCCAATTGCAATTTCTGATAGGGAATTTTCTGTTTGAGGAACATGTTCTACTATTATATATTTATTTTGTATCTGCCAATTTTTGTGATCTATCTTATTAATTCCAATAGTTTTCAGGTGATCCTTTGGTTTTTCCAGGTATTTATACATGATCATCTGCAAATGATGATTTTTTTCATTTCTTCCTTTCCAATATTTATACTTTTTTTCTTTTATTTTCTGCATGTGCTACATTGATCAGAACCTCCAGAACTATGTTGAGTGATGTGGTGCCTGAGAGCCTCCTGATCTTATTCTTGAAGAAAATGGGAATGCCTCTTTTGTTTCATCATTTAGTGTAACCTTTGCTGTTTCTGACATATTCTCTCCTTTTTTCTTTTTCTTTTTTAAAACATGTATGAGTAAATGTTTTAAAAGTGAGGAGAGCTCTTACAAAATTTTTCAGGTTGACAATTTTGCCATAAAATTAAATTACTAAAGCCTTATAGAGCATTTGAAAAATATAAAAAAAATAGAGACACAAATTAATATTCCCCATAAAACTTCCATGTAGAGATTGCCACACTTTGATGTCTTCATATCCAAGCTTTTTCTCCATGCATTAAATAATTGCATCATTGAGTTCCAATTTTCAGATAGTTTCTGATTAGGAAAATACTGGCTCGTTGTAAAAATGCAGAAAAAGATAGATTAGGAAAGACAAATTACTTATGGCCTTACTACCTGAAGTGCCCCCAACAAGGTTCTCAATGGCAAAAACCAAAAAGTGATACTGGTTAGGGAGAGAAGGACATAACTAGAAAGACTGGAAATAGGATACATTGTCAATAAGGAGTTGTATTTACCAGGGTTATTCTCTCCCTTTTTTCTAAGGTTATTTTCACTTATGTTTACCAGTACTGCAAAAAAAAAAAAAAAAAAAAAAAAGCAATACGAAGAAATAATGTCAGTGAGTGGAGCCAAGTCATAAGTTCTGTGGTCTTGGTAGCCCACAAGGAGTGAGGAATCTGCCAGGTCAGAAGATCCTCTGATATATTCTTTATCAAGATAAGGATATTTTCTTTTATATCTGATTTAACATAACCAAGAATGATTTGTTAAATTATATATAATTCTTTACTGCATAAACTAAGTTTCCTCCTATTCCTATTTTACTAACAGTTTTTTAATATTCAGGAATGACTAAGTTTATCAAATACTTTAATTGAAAGGTTTCTTTTCTCCTTTGGCTTGCTGTTGCAATGAATGATTTAGATTGACTGGGTGATTAACATAACATAATAAAAAAAAAGTGTATAGATTGACTGGGTTCCCTGCCACTCTAGTATCCGTATAGTCTATTCTCAACACATCCCTCAAGTTCAAACTCTGCTCTCCCCCACCCCCACTTCCCCTGATGTTTAGAGTAAATGCAAATGTCTTTACTATAACTTATGAGACCCTACTCTCTTCAACCTTATCTCTCTGCTTCATCTTCTATTATTCTCTCTCTAGCTCAGCCATCCTGGTTTCCTTGATGTTCTTGGAATATACTGGGCTTGTTGCCTTCACAGAGCCTTTTCATTTCTTTGTTCTCCTGCCTAGGATATTCTTACCCAAAATATCACCATACTTAGATTCCTCATTGAATTCAGGTTTTTACTCAAAGGGGTTTCCTTTGTAGTGATTCCTTCTCGGGTCCCACTATCTAAATGTTCAACCCATCTCAACTTTTCATATCTTCCTTTCTGCCTTTAATTTTTCTCTTTTTAGTAGGTATCACTAACAATAATATACTATATATTTTGTTTATTTATCTTGTTTGTTGTTTGTCTCTCTGACTACAATGTAAGGACCATGAGATTAGAGATTGAGGTCTGTTTTATTCATTGCTGTAACCACAGCATCGAGAGCAACGCATGGCATGTAGTAGATGCTCAGTAAATGTGTTGAATAAATGAATGAATGGCTTTTGAACATTGAACAACTCTCTTGCATTCCAGAAATAAAGCTTACTTGGTTATACCATATTAGTAGATTTGTAAACCCTCTGATTCGCTAAATCAGGATCTTGTCATGTAACAAGATGTAGAAGAAATTAAGATTGATTTGAGTGGCATGTGCAAAACTCATTATGCAGTAAGTATGATTGTTTATGATATATGTCATTTTTAAGTGAATCTTTTTTTCTTAAATGAATATAGTTCTATCATATTTTCTGATAATAAAAAGGATGCATACTTAGTGTTTTAAAAAAGGAACAGAAGAGTGCTAACAAGAAAATAACAAAATTCATTTTTTCTTTCTGCTCCCTTTCCTGACACCCCTTCCCCCATCCCCATTTCCAGGTATTTTCAGGACTACCGACAAGAACCTTAGGGATTCCGAAAGAAACAAGGTGGAGGGAGCAGAGAAAATGATGGGACCATTCTCCCAGAGAAGCAGTAGAATTGGCCAGTAGCCCAGGAGAAGATGCTGCCCTTCCAGTAATCAGAAAGGCAACACATTTGTTGGCTGTGCAAAGACTAAAAAAAGCGACAGTGGCGGGGCGGCGCGGCGGTGGTGGTGGGGAAGGGGCGGGTCGCCCTCCGCTTTGCTAATAATAGGAGGGGAAATTTGGGACCCGAACTCACCAGTGACGTAGCCTCACGTGACCAGAAGCCTACGTACTGAAGTCTTGGTCCAGACAGCAGTTCCGCTCAGGTAACCAGCTCCCTATTTCCTTGGAGGTGGCGTGATTGTGGGCAAGGACGGAGGAGGAGGACGAGGAGGAAACCGTTCCTGATTCCTGTATGTCGGTGTGAGGGTGGATGTTGATTGAAGGCCCCCGGAGTGAGGGTGGAGGGTAGCAGCACAATTGCTGACTTTGGAAGCGCTCCTGTGTTTCCCCACGGGGACACCAGAACCCAGCCCCTTTTGCGTGCCTTGTAAAAGGCAGGGCCGTAACAGCAGCCGAAATGGTTGGCTTAGGTGACTGGAGAGGCAGAGGGGAAGAAGCCGTTATCAGGGAGCAGAGAGATGGGGGAGGAGGTGGGAGACAGGTCTGACACGCTGGATCTGGACTAGGGAAGGTCGGGGCTTGGACCCACATTCCGGTGTTGGTGCATCCACCGGAGCATTGAGTCCCCACATCTCCTGTTCCTGTCTGCTTGTGACTTTGGTCTGTCTATGTCTGCTGGTCCATCCATTAGTGGTGGGGTGGGGATGCAAAAGAAGAAGCCCAACGCCTCACTTCCTTTTTCCCTCCTCCCCAAACACCCAGGCCCCTTAGATTCCACTTGACTGCTGTTCCAGTCTCCCGCCTCCAACGCGTTCTCACTAGTCTGGGGGAGACCCCTGAGATAATCGCAGCAGCTGCAGTATGGGCCGTGCCCAGAATTTGGGCTTGATAGCAGCTGGACTGGTGATCGGGGCTGGCACCTGGTACTACATATACCAACTGACCTGTGGTGGAGAGCAGAACAAGAAACCAGCTGATTCAAAAGACATTAATCCTGCCTACAAAAAGTTTAGAAAGTACAGAAAACTGTAAGGAAGGAAATAAAAATAAGCCATCAATAATTACCATTCCTTGTCTCTCTGTGTAAGAGTGCAGATGTGTGTGTTTAATATTGCATCATACTGTATATGTTATCCTGGAATTATTTTTTTCAGGTCACATTGCAGGGGATGCCTTTTATTAGTTAATGAAAATGCCTCACAAACATTCTGGCAATAGATTTTTTTCATAATAACAAGATATAATAATCATACTCTTCCCCTTTTGCTGACCTTTTATGTAGCAGGTATGAAACTTAGACTCAGGTGTAAAAAAAATACTAGAGGTTTTCATTTTCTAAAAAAACATGTAGACTAAACTAAACTCTATCTACAAGGGGATATCTTTCCACATTAGTTATAGAACTATTATCCAAGTTTCCAGGTGGGCCAGTTAGGCAGCTTCTGTGCCATGCTTGGCATAGAGGACACAGGAATTTGGTGAGGCTGGGAGCCCTGGGTAGGATCCAGGTCATCAACCTGGAGTTTCTACTCCTTTCTCTGGGCTGCCAGGGAACAGGCTAGAGGTCCCATTTCTTCAAGGGACTGAAAGACCTCTCTCTTTCCCCCTCCAGTGGGAGTGGGGATTTCTCTTTAGTGTGAGGGAAATCCCTCACTCCCCAAACTCTGTTACAGTGGACTTGGGATTTGGCAAAGGAAACAAAATCTGGAAAGTCCTGCCACACAGTTATTCTGAGGCAAGGAAGTAGAGTTGACTTGACTGAGAAAGGGAAAGCGGAGAACAAAGACAGACATAGAGATGAAACATATTAATACCCTGTGTTTTAAGCGGGGTTCCCTAGAAGCAGAGCCTGAGATGGGGATTCTTGTGAAAGTAGTTTACTGAGGGAGTGTTCTCAGATGAAATTTGTATGGAGGTGAGGAGAGCAGCGTAGGACAGGGGAAGAAACTAGGCATAGATGTAGTTCAGCTGAAGTGTAGCCTCAGCCTGAGCCCCGGGTGGCTCTGGGACATGAAGGGCCCCTCGGAATTGATCCACCTTGGGACAAAGGAGCCAGGCTTCTATACCCACTGACTGCAAGCCAGGGTGTATGGGTGAGGTGGCATGAGGGGAGAGGGGTTTTAGCTCCTGGGTATCCTCTGACAAGGGTACAACCATAAATCCTTAGCAACCAACCTTCAGAAGAGCTAGGGGAAGGATGTACTAGCCCAGTAAATGGAATCTAGATAGATTATCAATAGCGTTTACTACCTCTACTATAATTAGCCAATCAGCATTCTTGCAATGCGAATGTGCTTCCTATCTGTGTGCTCCGCCCACCAGAAGGCTTTCACTTCAGTGTTACTAGCTGTGTTGCACTTTATCAGAAAATGCCCAGCTTTTCCATAAATGGAACAAAAAGAGGAGAGTGCTTGTTCTTCCCTAATCACCTAGTGGTTGTCTTAGAGACTCTCCCCTTCCCTCAGAGGCTAGTTTTCTCTCTCTAACCTAAGAATCAAATCTCGTCCTTCAGTGTACAGATTTTGGAGGAGGGCTGTATGGCACACAGTTTAGCACCTTATAAAAATGTATTCTGCCTGTAATGAGGCTAGAGGCTAATACAAAGTGTGAGGGATGTTTAGACATAGGATGTGCAGGTCTGTCCCATTTAAAACAGGTTTTGGCAGGTGTTAAATTGACTGCCTTACAACTCACTTCCAAATTCCTTGAAAGTAGTGAAGAAGTTGCTAAGCAAAGGTCAGGTGTTGGTCACCTAGACAATCAAAGGTGACCCAAGCAGAGATGGGAAGTTGTTAAGGCAAGGGAACCTTGCTATTCTGACAAATGGGCTTCTCATTAATCTCATATCCATGTGGGCCAAAGTTCTTGGGGATAGAACATTCCTTGGAGGAATTTAAGCTTTAGGTCCTCATGTTGCTAAAATGGAAGAAAAATCAGCCTCACTTATTTTCATGGTTCCTTTACTCCTTTTTTTTTTTAAAGATTTTATTTATTTATTTGAGAGAGAGAGTGAGAGAGAGAAATAGCACAAGAGAGGGGAGCGGGAGAGGGAGAAGCAGACTCCCTGCCGAGCAGGGAGCCCTATGCGGGACTCGATCCCGGGACTCCAGGATCATGACCTGAGCCAAAGGCAGTCGCTTAACCAACTGAGCCACCCAGGCACCCTCATGGTTCTTTTACTCCTTGAGTGTTATCAAAATTTGGGAGCCACAGTGTCAGAAAGGCAGGCCCAGTCGCATAGTCTGCTGAGACACACATTGTTCCAGATTGCAGATTCATTTCAGGCTTCATGGCTCTGGTGCTTCTGCTCTATGCTAAAGGAACAGAAATCTTTGTCAAAACCGGAGCTGCTTTGACAATGGCTCTTCTGAGGCTTGCCGCATCTCTGAGATACTGTGAGAGGGAGGCACTGGTATCTCCTTGTTCAGGAAGCTCTAATTACTTCATCTTCACTAACACTTTCCCAGAACAGAGGAATTTGTGGGTTTTTTTTTTTTTTTTTTTTTTTTTTTTTTTTTTGCCTGGGGAGGAATTCTTGTGTTTTTAAACGGCAACTTACCTTGCTCAACTTAACAGATGCCAGAGAGGGTAAGAAAATTAACCAAGACCCTATAGATAGTAATAGGTCATTAGATAAATCCTTTCTCATTAAAAAATATATCAAGTTAGGGGCGCCTGGGTGGCTCAGTCGTTAAGCATCTGCTTTTGGCTCAGGTCATGATCCCGGGGTCCTGGGATCGAGCCCCACCCACATCGGGCTCCCTGCTCCACGGGAAGCCTGTTTCTCCCTCTCCCACTCCCCCTGCTTGTGTTCCCTCTCTCGCTGTGTCTCTCTCTGTCAAATAAATAAATAAAATCTTTAAATAAAATAAAAAAATATATCAAGTTAAATTAAATAATAAAATAATATAAATTAAACTTTGAAAAATTGTGCTATAATTTAATTTACTCCCTTCTTTTTTCCTCAACCAATTTCATTTATAATTAAGATTTACACCTTTTAATGTTGTAAGATAATAAGTATTGCAGCACGTTATAGGATATTATGTGAGAGTATATAAAAATGTACATAACAAGGATTCCCAAGTACCAGCTAATGGCCTATCTTTATGTAGTGCATTTCTCTCAAAACCATATTTTCATAATTCAAGTTGGATATAAGGTGATTGATCAATTAGGAAACCTATTTTGCATTATGTAAAGAGTGGTTGGTATTAATGTCATCAAAATCAGGAGCCATTATCACCTGTATTTTTCTTTTAAGCTTAAGAACACACCAACTGGGTTGGGATGCCTTTAAGCTGTTTTTTTAATCCAAAAAAACAGTGGGTGATAAAAGTGATAAAAATTGATAAGAATGTGTAAGAAACTTTGTGCTAATGATGGAACCTCTGGTGGATAAGGAAAAGAAAAGCCATTACTCCTGAGCAAACTCTTCATGTAGTCAAACCCTCAATTTGTTCACTGAAGTTTATGTTTTATAGCTACATACTTATAGCTCTAATAAAACCTTTATTATTAAAATCCTTGCAACAAATAACAATTGCAAGTCTCAATTTTTCTAGACCTTAATTCTATTTGCCCCACTGAAGCAAATATTTTTGGAAGAGAATTTTGAAAAATGTAGATTTCTTTGAAATGCAAATACCGCTTTATAGGAGAGAGAATGTACTTGTGAATTTCAGTGAACCATTAGGTAACCATGACAATCTTGACTACTAAGTGGAGAAGCGCTTTTCTGTTATCTGGATCTCAGGGCCCTCAGAGATCTGAAATCCATAGAAATGTGTTTTACCTATTTTAGTTTTATTTTGAAAGGTGACTATAGAACTGGTTTACTGATTGAGCATGCAATCAAAATCTCATCAATAAGGATTCTGAGACTCCAAACCTATCTGTTAGAATGTGAGAACTTTCCATGTGAGATATTGCATTAGATTAATGACACCTTGGGAAAGAGAACCCTTACCTTGGGCTATGAGATTCAACACCCTGAACTACCCCATCAGACTCAAACTAGCCCTGTGACTTTCTCCTCATATAGAAAGTACAAAGTTTATTATGGATCATGAATACAGTATGCTTCTCAGGCACTCTTTCTTCCTCCTGATACCTGGCATAAAAACCCTAGGGTGGCATGCTTCAGACTGTCCTGGGCCAGAAATGATAAAAATAGAAATGATGACAGTGATGATGATGATAAAAATAATAATAGCAATGAATGTGATGAAAGCTTTCTATGTGTTACCTGTTTCAGTTTTGACAAGGTCTCATTGGAGATAGGTATTAGTTTAGAGATGAAGAAATAGAGACTCTAAATAGTTAAGCAACTTTGTTAATGTGCACCCAGCTAGATATTAGTGAGTTACTTTCAACTGTCTCCAAAACTCATGCACTTCACCACTGGATTATGCTGCATCTTAATGTACATGTCTAGGAAGGCCCCACCAGCAGGCTCTGGCAGACAGAATTGCACAAACAGCCCGAAAGAGGGAGGAAAAAAGGAAAAGGCAACTGCCTTGCTCAAAAGAGGAAGAACACCAAGAGCCCTCAAAGGTCCCAAGAATACAAGGAGTGTGAAAGTATGACACACCCCAACCAGCCCACCCTACCTCCAGAAACACAGACCCACAGTAAATAGGAAACCAAAGTGGTAAGGAAAGAAATGATATTGACTTGGGATGTCACAGATGTTCTCCTTTTCCACACCCTGTGATATACATTTGGCCTCTGCTGTCTGAGCCTCTGGTTTTCCTCTGTTTCCATTTCCTTTCTCCATTTCCATGATCTGGCTTCCTCTAGCCAGCTGATTCACACTCGGGGTCTGTAGGCTGATGACACCCACATCTTTTATCTTGCACCCAAAATCCAGATCCATGCGATCAACTGGCCAGTGAAGAGCTTCATTTGGACAACTCACCGGCTCCTAAAATTCAACTCTTCTCAACCTGAGCTCCTCCTCCTCCTCCTCCAACTGTTCCTCTTCTTCCCCTTCCTCCCCCTCTCCTCCTCCAAGGGGTCTCACTCTCAGTGAAGGACACCAACAACCCACCCCATTGCCCAAGCCAGACTCCCTCCTCCACTTCACCCCCATATCCCATCCATTTACCTCTGCACTGTCTCTCATCACTTCACACCTCCTGGTTGTCACTGCTGCCAACCTTGCCCAATCATCGCTCTCCTGGATGATGGCAACAGCCTCCTAAACTGGTCTACCCACACTAGAGGGTGGGGGTGAGAGTGGCTCCATCACCCTCTGCAGCCAAAGTGATCTCCCTCGAATCTGAGTTCCTTCACATCTGACTAAAATACCTCAATGCCTGGCTTCCCACCGCACTGGGGATAAGGTCCAGACAACTTTATGGGCAGGCAAGGCCTTCCAGAGCCCCATCCCCTCCTACTCCTCCTTCACTGTTTTGGCCATACTGAACTTACTAATGTTCTCTGAATGTGTCATTCTCTCTCTCACCTCCTAGCTTTGGTACATGTTGTCCCTTCTGCCTGGAACACACTCTTTCTTCCCCTTCATCTGGCTGG
The DNA here is from genome assembly GCF_011800145.1 of Mirounga leonina. Classification (NCBI taxonomy): domain Eukaryota; kingdom Metazoa; phylum Chordata; class Mammalia; order Carnivora; family Phocidae; genus Mirounga; species Mirounga leonina. The sequence goes on along the minus strand of NW_023270121.1, from coordinate 1,692,748 downwards.
TCCCCAGGGCTGGTCCCTCAACCTTAACTAGCATGTTGGATGTATACATATTCTGCTGTCATACCTGAGCAGGCAAGTCCTTTAATTGTGTTCTGTAGTGTACTGGTCACATCCATTATGGCTGGATTTTACTTGTTTAGCTTTCAGAGGGAAACCTTATTTCCAAACTCTTGGATGGGTGTATATATGTGTGTGATTCTATATGTTTCTCCTTAAAGAAAACTTGGTTAAAAGATGACTTAATAATTTATTCCCAGAGACTGAATTTAGCCCTTTGTCTCTAGTCATGCATTCTGTTAATCATCCAGTGTGTTTTCTCATTACTGGTCTTTATTAATGTGCAAGAATATTTGTGATCTTCCGTTTCTTGTAAGAAGGGCTCTCTAGTCAGACTGCATAGGTAAAAACCTTGGTTTTATTGCTATGTGTATGATTTTGAGGAAGTCACTTAATCTCTCTCTCTTTTAAAAGATTTTATCTATTTATTTATTTGAGAGAGAGAGAGAGAGCGCACACAAGAGCAAGGGGGTGGAGGGCAGAAGGGGGGAGAGAGAGAGAGAGAGAGGTTGAGAGAGAGAGAGAGAAAGAAGGAAAGGATCTTGAGTTAGAAGCCCTAAGGAGCTGGATCCCAGGACCCTAAGATCAAGACCTGAGCCACAAGAGTCAGTGGCCTAAGGGACTGAGCCACCCAGGAGCCCCTGTCACTTAACCTCTTTATGCATTTTTCTTATGTGAAAAGCATCCTTTCTCATGCAGTATTTGTGAGATACATATGATACAGAGTGTAGAATGTTTAGAGCAGTGCCTGGCACGTAGTAAGTACTCAGTAAATTTTAACCAAAGTTGTCATCCTGAATGCTGTTTTCCTTTGCATATTCCTTTTGCTCCAAAGAACAGAGAAGCTACTCTCTGCATTTTAGAGTCTGTAGCCATTGGGTCTCTTCCAATTGTATTTTTTCAAACATACCTTACTGTCTCAGGTTTCTGCTCATTTATAAGTTGAGAGTTAAATATATTCAAGGATTATTCCAGCTTCAAAGACCATAAAAGAATTAAAGAGAACTGGTCAGTACTTAAAATTGAGAAAACACTAATTTGGCAATTGTTCTTGTGATTTTGAACATTATGAATCTAATGTCTGGCTAGAGTTAGAGCAATAGAAATTCAGCCTTCAAATAAACTTAGGTGTGTGATATAAGTTTGGTTTATTTTGTTAAAGCATAATATTAATAGTCACTATAAGGTCCAAATAATAAGGTCTAAGTACTCAAGCAAAAACTCTCCCACCAACTATCTCCTAATTAGCTGACATTTTAAGGTATGATGGTTTTGAATGACCAGCCAACTGCAAAATAAATTTCCTTTGTTTCTTTCATTCTCTGCTAATTGAGTTAGAATAAATCACATCATTAAGAAGCTTCTCTGGGCAGGCAGCCTACAGGAGGGGGCGAATGAAGGTGGGCTAGGGGAAAAGGTGCTGGAAGCATGGGCATTTAAACTACTCCCCTTATCTTGTGTCTCAGTGTATCAAGGTGTCAGGATTCTCTGGAAACCAGGAGCCCTCACTTCAGAATGCACCTTAGTCCACCAACCACACTGCCTCTTTCAGGTTTATGAATGGCCCAGGGCCATATTTATCAAGAACAATCTCGATATTAAAAGAGGGAAAGGAAAAGAGTAGAAGGAAGAGAGAGAGAGAGAGAGCGAGAATAGTTATTAAGTTCATGGTGTATACTTTATCTTAAAACTTGGACCTATGCCTGTCAATATCTAGTAAAATATCCTGATTACCTTTAAAAATTATGAATGGGAATTTTAAAAATTTAACAGCATTATTTATTTACTTTTAATTCACAAGCACCTTCCTAAAAGCATTAGAAAAATGTTCCTGTATTTTTCTTTCTTTTCTTTTTCAATTTTTTAATTCAAATTATAGCTAGTTAACTTATAGTGTAATATTGGTTTCAGGAGTAGAATTTAGTGATTCATCACTTACATATAACACTCAGTGCTCATCACAACAAGTACCTTCCTTAGTACCTATCACCCATATAGCCCATCCCCCCACCCACCTCCCCTCCATCAATCCTCAGTTTGTTCTCTATAGTTAAGAGTCTCTTATGATTTGCTTCCCTCTCTTCTTTTCCCTTCACTTATGTTCATCTGTTTTGTTTCTTAAATTCCACATGTGAGTGAAATCATATGGTATGTGTTTCTCTGACTGACTTATTTTGCTTAGCATAATACACTCTAGCTCTATCCATGTCGTTGTAAATGGCACGATTTCATTCTTTTTGCTGGTTGAGTAATATTCCAGTGGGGTGTGCGTGCGTGTGTGTGTGTGTGTGTGTGTGTGGTGTGTATATATCACATCTTCTTTAACCTGAATGGGAATATTTTATTTTATTTCAAGATTTTATGTATTTATTTGAGAGAGAGAGCAGAAGCAAGGTGAGCAGCAGAGGGAGAGGGAGAAGCAGACTCCACGCTGGGCAAGAAGCATGATATGGGGCTCAATCCTAGGACCCTGGGATCATGACCTGAGCTGAAAGCAGACACTTAACTAACTGAACCACCCAGGTGCCCCTGAATGGGAATATTTTAAAGAATTTCTAAGGAAGTGGCTGGCAGCAGAGGAACCTAGAGTGAGGGGTTTGGGGGTACAGTGGGTAGACCTTGAAGTGGGATGTTTCAATCAGGGAAGATTGGTATTAAGATTTGTATCCTGGGGCTGATTGAGTACTTGGATATTCTTTGAGTACCCAATATTCACTTTCCTATGTATTTATCTGTGAAGCGGGGTTGGCTGCAACTATCTGGGGTCCTGGGGCAGCCACTGCCTCTTCCACTTTGTACTGCTTATTTTACATCTTCTTCTGAATACCTCTGCAATCTTTGCTGCCCTACTCTCTGTTTGTCCATCTGCCCAGGGGATGAAGACCTGCTGGAAGTCTGACTTCCCACTCTTGTCTCCCACTCCTTATTTTCCTATTCTCAACCAGCCACTTCCACACACCCCTAAATGTGACTCTACTAGGTTGGTGTTTCTGGTCAGTGGGAACATGCTAAGGAGCCATGAAAGGAATGGACTTCCAAGTGGGAGCAGTTTGACAAGCATGGTCAAGAATAAATAATTGCAAGTATTTGTCCTTCCCCCAAACATTTAATACTCAGTATTTGTCTAGTTGTCTTTAGGGGAAGGATCTGCTTCAGCCTCTTCCACTCTTTCTTTTTCTATCTCTTTGTAGTATTATGGTTTCCAACTGTATGCTGATCTGTGGAGTGAGGGCAGATATATATAGGAATAGGTGTCATAGAATTCCCTAAGAGCCAGCAAAGAACTAGGGTACCACATGAGAATGACAGGTAGGGGCACCAATAGCTTGGGAAGGATCAGTCCACAAAACAATCTCCAGTGTCTCTTACTCTCTGCATATTTTTAGATGAAGAACAATCTGGACAGCTCTGCTTAGTTTCAGCAAGTGTTTGGAAGAGTCACCTGCACATAAGAAAATAGAACCATGACTCTAGCTGACTTCAAGTTTCACCAGGCCCTAAATTAGATTTGAACCCCAAGGACTAAGGAGGAGGGGAAGGAGGCAGACATTCAAGAGGAAGGGAGTACAAATACATTTTTTTTTTTCTGGGCTCCAGGTCCTCTACTAGGTCCTGTCCCATCAGGACACTGAAAATATTCATAACCTTCAAGAAGATTCTTGGTTCCAGCTGTGTCCTCAACACCTTTATCTCCATCCAGAAGCACTAGGTTTGCTTCTCCATCTGAGACTCCCCACCACTCTGCCATCCTGCTTTAAGAAATGTCTTACTGATATGCTCCTGGACTTAATTTTGTTTTTCTTTTTACCTACAGCTTTGAACTTGAGTATTTAGATTTATTCTGGTTACCATTTGTTTAGAAACCAGCCTCAATGACTCAATTCGGTGACAAGGCAATAGGAAACCAAGGTAATTTAGCAAGTATAACTAAATATAAAGAGGAAGAAATTAATTCCACATTAGTCTGCTACAATCTAGGGGCCTTTTTATGTAGTCAAAAACATTCTGCATGAATGACCTCAGTTTCTCTTTAACTGAGAACTTCCTGGGCTTCCGGCTGGGAAGAGTGGAGAGCAGATATTACCCCTCAGGCCATTTATAACTCTATCAGTTTGTGTGTATAAGTGTGTATTTGAATGGGAGAATATAGGAAGAGAAGTTACAAGAGTGGTAATGGTGAGGTAATGAACATTTGAAGACCACTAACCAGAATCAGGAGAGATGAGTATTGAGGTCACTGTTAAGGGCAGATCCTTTCATTGCTTCTGGTTTGGACATGGAGACTTGACTTTTAGGGACTACTGTCAGTGAGTTACTTTGAAGGTACAGATATAAAAAGTTCCAACCCCAGCCATGCCTCTAACAATTCATTCATCCACAGGCACCAAGGAAAGCTCCTATTTCATAAGAAAACTATAGCAGATCCTACTTAGGAGTTAGCTAGCTCAGGGTTGAGTTCCAATTTGAGGGTATTGAGGGTGAAATCAGAGCTTCCAGAAGGAAGGAAATAACTTCTATTGAGCCTCAGCTGCATGCCAGTCCACCACATCAGGATACATTATTGCTTCTTAATCCCCAAGAAAATTACTGATTTTCACATATTAAGGCAACAGTGGGCTCCTCAGGAAATGTAGTAATAGAGCAAAATCTCATTGCCCTTGTTTTCTAGCTAGTTTTCATTTAGTCACAGGAAAGCAATTAAGTTTTATACATTAATCTTGTAACTGGCCATTTACTGAACTGGCTTATTGCTTCTAATGCCTTTCCAGTTCTTCTTCTTGAATTTTTCATATTAAATTTAAAATTATATTTCAGATTAAATCATATAATCTACAAATAAAGATAAAATTTGTTTCCTCCTTTCTAATATTTATACCTCCTTTTTCTTTCTCATATCCAATTGCACTGGGTTGGGACTTTTAGAACCATGTTGAAATATAATGATGATAGCACTGTTATTTTGTTCTTGATTTTGCTGAAAATGCTTCTATAGTGTTTCCTCACTAGTGACTCTGGCTTTGACTAAAGGTATATTTATCAATTTTATAAAGTCTTCTTAAAAGTAATGATTATATGATAAATATTAGCAAATTATTTTTCTGTATCTATAAGGATGATGGTATGATTTTCCTTCTTTAAGTACTGTTTTGATTAATTATAATGATAAATATCTTAATATTTCCACATTTTTACCTTACTGAAATGAAACTTAACAAGGAGTATTACTTCTAATATAATGTTGGGTACTATTTGCTAATATTTTATTTGATACTTCTGCATTGCTATTCCTAAGGAAGGCAAGTGTTCAATTTTGGAATATTATTGGGAAAACATATTTATAACTTCTATAACTGTTACTAACTTTATAAAAAAGAATCTGGAAGCTTTATTATTTCTTTATGCTCTAGAATAGTTAATAACATGGAATTATCTGTTTATTAAAGAACTGTTTAAAATTTTAATCTAGGAAGTGGCAAGATAAAAATCTATACTGGCAATAATGTGCAGAGGAGAGAGATTGAGAGAGGAAAACAGTCTGGGAGTTATTGTAATGGTACAAGCATGAGATGAATAAGGCCTGATAAAAAGAGAAATTGGTGAGAATCCTGGGATTGCAGCAGTGATTATGGAAGCAGAAGACACATCAATAAAAAGAAGGAGAGAATTAGGTAGCCAATAGTGTTGCCAAATAAAAAACAGGATACCAAACATTAATTGAGTGACCAAGTGGGAAGATTGTATGACCCAATGCACATTTTGATAGGTAAATGCTTTTTTTCCTGGGCAACTCCAGTGGTTGTGTAACTGAAAAAATTACCATTTTGAATAATGAGGAAAGAGCAGTGGTGGAAAAAATAACCTTTAGTGTTCATGCATGATTTGTTTTATGAGGTTAGAAGTTTATGTCAGTTTTCTTTTAGAACGGGGACAATGGTAAGACCTTTTATGACACCACTGAGTTTATTTAAGAAAAAAATGCACCTTCCTTTCTTCCTTTTCTGCAGAACTGAAGTAATGACAGGATGGTAAGAAAGTAGAAAGCATGAACATGATTCAAGAAGTTGAAATAATTTTTGGAGTGATTTAAGTTATACAAAAGAAGGATTTCTTTATAGAAGGGGATATTTGATATGAAAATGTTTAAGTCATTTGTCCTCCCAACTTTGTTAACTGTTTGAAGAGTGATGGAAATGTTAATGAGTAGTATACTCTATACTCTGGAACCAAATGATTTTTTTTCAAAGATTGAAGGTATGCTTTGAGCCACAGATTATTTTTACAATATTAAATAATTGTTAAAAATAATTTATTTTGCACTGAAAGGGAAAATGAAAAATACTCTGGAAGTATAATTGTAAATTTCTAAAATAAAAATTATGAGTGTTTGTAAAAGAAATAGTTTAATACTTATTAATAGCTGCCTCTCATTGCAGAGTTGGAGATACTTACAACTTTTGACTGATCTTTTGTTTTTTTTCTGGATTTTTTTTGTTATTCCTATCAAAGATAAAAATGTGGGTTCACATAGACTGTAATAAGTTTCTAATAGTCAAAGTATTTTGAATATTTAGTCCTCTTGGGATTTCATACTTGAGTCACTAAAACCAATGAGCTCAAATGATTTCCATGTACTTTTTATTATTGTCTCAATTTCATCCAGAGAAGACTAAAATGAGTGCTTCTTTTATTCAATTTGGAAATCAGTTAAATTTCAAACCATTTGGAAAATAAAATCCCACGTGACAAAAAGATATTTAGAGACCCTAATTTGCATAAAAAAGAGAGCAATAGACCAGAGATGGCAATGCTCTTCATTAAAACACATGCATTTTCCTCTATGTAAAAGTAACTAACTGCCCTCCTAGATGATCTCTAGTACCCTATGATCAGTTCTTATTTGTTCTGTCCACTAACTGGCAGCAGGGCATTCTGAATGGAAGTTCTCCATTTCCTTTCTTAGAAGCTTTCTGCCTCTCTTCTTTACCGAAATAGTCAGTACCAAGGGTTTTATGAAGTAAAATAAGACTTTGGAATCTTCCAAGATGCAGCAGCTACCTGTTGTGTGTACTGAACTTCTTAGCAAACCAAAACCAATGCTCTCAGACTGTGGTGTCCAATGGAGCAGAATACAGACCAATCATCCAGACAGAAACTGTTTCTTCTCCAGCAGCTATTCCCCTGCTACAGTCCAGAACCCAGAGAGGTCCCCTAGGTAAAGTTCTGAACAGTCTTAGGAAGGAAGAAATACCCAGTATGTTAGTATTGGATTAGGGGAGTGAAGGCTGGTAATGAAAATGATTATTAACTTCCAAGTACTCTTCCTTAAACCCTGGAAAGAGAAAACAATTTCTTATATTGTTGGAGGATGGACCGTCATTTGCTTGTGAAATGGAAAAGGTTATTGCAGTGGAGCTAATAAACTCAACTAGTAAAGAATATTCCTTTCAGTTCCCCTACTAAAATATAACTTATTCATAGCTCTGCCCTTGCATTTTCAGGAACAGAACTGTTAATCCTGTTTTGCTGGAACTATACGACAGTGAAAATGTGACATGTGATGCTGAAGTCAAGAGACTGACTTTCTTCTTTAACAAACATGGGAACTTAAAATGCAAACAAGTATTGACCTTCAAAATAATTACCTTTGAAAGAAGCCATTTGCTTCTGCTGTCATTCTTTAAAATACATTAAAAATTGCTTTCAGAACTTGTTCCAAAGTTATACAGGCAAAACAAAACAAATCAAAACCAAAACCAAAACCAGTGCTATCCCTGTTTAGGTATTTCTCATATTATAGCTATAAATTAGTTTATACTTTACGTAAATGACTTTCAATTTTTCTGAGTTGCTAGGGGCACCTGGGTGGCTCAGTCGGTTGAGCAGCCAACTCTTGATTTTGACTCAGGTCATGATCTCAGGATCCTGGGATTGAGACCCGCGTCAGGGTCCACACTCAGTGCGGAGTCTGCTTGTCCCTGTCCCTCTGCTCCTCCCCTTGCTTGTGCTCTCTCTCTCTCAAATAAATAAATAAATAAAATCTCAAATTTTCTGAGCTGTTGAATCTTCTCCTTAAAGAGACTATTATAATAATCTTCATAATAAACAGATAAAAGGGAAAGTACTCTGGAGAAAGCTGTGCTGGGGGATGTCCAAACTCCTACTTACTTGCTATATCCTCAATCTTTTCCCAGGTTTATAAGAAACTTGTTTGGAACTTAGAGCTCTATGGAACAGTTTGAAAGCCACTGTTTTATATGGTTGTCTGTATTGTATTAAAAATATTAGTAAGGGAGAGAGAGCTCTACTAAAAAGCAGTGCTCACAAACTTGAGTGTGCAAGCCATTTATATGCTCAAGTGTGTCAAGTTACTTTTTCTTTTAAGAATATAATTTAATGAGCAATAAATAAAAACCTTTTTACTAATTCAACTTAATTTCCATTTTGAGCCTATCACTCTTCTGGAGTGGCAAAAATTTAATCACAGAGTTTGGGTTCTTTCCTTCTATCAAGGTTGTGTTTAAATTTCAGTGCTAAAATGAGAAGGGAGCAAAGATATTGGTTGGAAGTGGGTGGAAATCTGGTCCTTGAGTCGGAGGTCACACAGGTCTGGGTCATTGGCCCTAGGAGATTGCTACTGAAAGTTCCTTCATTCCTGTCTGATGGCCCCTTCAACTCTAAAACCTCTGTCAGATGCTTCCTTTCCATGCCAAAGCACAGGAACTCTGGAGGGTTGTCTAGGGCCCCATCCACCTCAACACAACCTGCATTCATTTCCTCTCTGGAATCTCTGCTCTTATTACTTCCTTTTCTTCTCTCCTCCACTGGGCTGGGGGAGGGTTTTTCTCTAATCTTGGAAAATCCTTCTCCTTATTATTCTTGTTGTTTGCCTCAGAGGCTCCCAGAATAATGGACTCAGGTTTTTATGGAAACACAAAAACCAGGAAACCCTGCTACAAACCTTCACTGAAGCACGGATATCTACATGAATGGCAGGAAAACACAAGAGTGAAATAGCCAGAAAAGCTATAAGAATACAGGTTAATATTTCAAAAATATTATTTTACACACAGCTAAGGTAGAAGAATGGATGCAAAATTATGCATGTGTTAACATCAGTGAGGAGGCATCTAATTCAGTAGCACAGCACTTGGATCAAATTATGTAAATCATTACAATGCCATCATAATAGGGAGGAGTTTTTCATTTGTGAAATCCCAAGTGCTCTGTTCTTCCATAGACCACAGTACAGAGAAATTATTAGAACAAAGGAAAATGGTTTTAGGATGGGACAGAGCCTAGCCTAATATTGAATGTGTAAATGAAGCCCCCAAGCACCTTGCCATCAGGATTTTCTCCAGTGGCAGTAACTGCAGTGGTGGTAGAATTGGGGAGCCCCTTGGAACAGCAACAGAGAAAAGTGATCTGGGGAGTGACAGATGCATGTGAATTAAAATGGCAATGAGCTCATGGAATTGAAGGTACTATTGAGAGGGCCATAATGCATGAGTCCAGACTGAGTCAAGATTAAAGCAAGATAGGAAGTACCTGTCAATCTAAGAGAATAGGCAGGCATGTTAGTTTAATGTCAGAATATAACTGGGGAGAAGGTATTGAGATTCAAGTGGGAGATGGATTGAAGTGTTCTTCCCTAAAGAGTAGCTGTGGCTTCTAGGGCCTTCAGATAATATAAATTGAGAGAGACAATTGGCAGGCAAATTCTTTTTGCTGTCAGTATAGCATGCTTCCATGCTACAGAAGTGAGGTCCACTCCCAATCCAAGTTGGATTGCCTCAGAGGAGTTATCATAAATATTGTTAGTCTGTTTCATCAGTTCCATTGCCAGGAATTCGGTTTTCACTATAGCCATGCAAATCATCAAGTGGAATGAGGATGGGAAGAGTGAATGCACTATTATCAGGAGACTCCAAATAAATAAATAATTGCTATGACTTTGCCCTTTTCCCTGGCTGTGTGGGGATAACAGTCTGATCCTTTCTTGCTTAGTGAATGTCTATCTTACACTTCTATATTCCATATAAGCCATGACCATATAAAAGACTCTCTGCTCCCTCTGCCAAATATAAGATACTAGATATTTTCTATTGAATCGCTATAATAGCTGATACTTGTACGGAACTTACTGTGGGACAGGCCCTATTTAAAGTGTTTTCCATATATTAACTCATGTAACCCTCACAACAAACCTCTGAGATACATACTGCCACAATCATCACCATTTCAGTGAAAAACAAGTTGATGAACACTGAGGTTAGCTGCCTTATCCAACATTACACAAGCTAGTAAATGGTAGTTCTGGAATTTGAAAGGTAAGCCAGTAGACAAGTAGGCAGGCAGACAGGCAGGAAATATGGCTCCCGAAACCATAAGATGAACCACTTCACCTTTGCTACTTATGTACTTGAGAAACAGGAGGGTTATAACTGACTCCAAAGCCTGAGGCATGTTTGTTTAACAGAAATATTTTAACTCCTTTAACTGGGAAGTAAAGGAACAAAGGAATGCCTGTGCAGATGATTGACCATTCAGATTATCCTGTTTTAAATGCCAGCTAGTGGGGGAGGCAGTAAAGTTAGAAAAGTTTTCTTCCTCAAAATTTACTGCCGGGGTGCCTGGGTGGCTCAGTCGTTAAGCATCTGCCTTCGGCTCAGGTCATGATCCCAGGGTCCTGGGATCGAGCCCCGCATCTGGCTTCCTGCTCGGCGGGAGGCCTGCTTCTCCCTCTCCCACTCCCCCTGCTTGTGTTCCCTCTCTCATTGTCTCTCTCCCTGTCAAATAAATAAAATCTAAAAAAAAAAAAAAAATTACTGCCCAAACCATCTTATTAGCAGTCTTCCACATATTAACATTCCACTTCAAATTATAACTCAACAAGGGCTAAGAGTATATTTTTCAACTAAAATGTTAGAAAGTTTGCCAGAATGGTTTTATGTGGTTAGGTTAGTGTGAAAATGGTGTGGCTCAGCCAGATGCTACAAGTAGATGTTAGTAGAGCTTATCTTTTTGAAAGCCTGGGCTTACTTTGAAAATTGTTTAGAACTCTTATGGAAAGAGATGGGGAAGAAGAGCAAGGGAATGGGAATATGGGTAAGCTCAGCACGAAGTTGGAAGGGAGAGAGGCTGGAAAAAAGAAGAGAAAGGGCAGAAAAAGGAGGAGGGAAGAAATTCACTTTTTACATTATATGCTTTTACACTGTTGAATTCTTATCACAATGAATACTTTTGTAATTTGAAACAATAACAAAGGAAAAATTGAAAATCAATGTTCTTTTTTAAAGGGAGAATTTTTAAAAAATGCGATAGAGAGAGATTGCCAGTAAAAATTACATTTCTCTTGGATCTTCCTCTGACTTTTTTCAACTATGATACCAATGTCCAACCAAACACTATGTTTTACGTTCTGAATTCAGCTTGGTATTTGGTAAGGGCAGGAAGAAGTTGTCCCATGGCAACTTTATATTCCTGAGTTTGGTTCCCTGCACCACCCTTACTTATGCTTCTAAGTCTTATGCTTCTAAGTTTCAGATTGATTTACCTTTACTGTAGTGTCTGTTTTGTTGTGTAGGCCAGCCTGAGAGAAGGAGTCCAAAATCCAGCACTCTCCAGGCAGCCATAATAGAGGGGACCCAAGAGAAGACTTGAGCCCTTAGAGCATCCCAGAGAAACTCTCCACTCTATCTGTCCCTGTGACTCCTCTCACAGGTTATGGATATAGCTCCCTAACAGTTCTGAAGAGGAAGGTGCCAGATCAACAGTCCCACTAAGTGAAACACCTTAAGTTTTGGGGTAGATGTAAAATTACAACAAAACACCCATTTTAAGAATGAAAAAAAAAATGAAGAATAAACCTCAGTGACAGAGACAAACAAAAATCATTAAAAACAAAACTGGGCTGAATCACACTAATTTGTCCAGAAGAGCTTGTAAGAGAATTCTGCCAAAATTTTAAAGAATAATTAACACCAATTCCAGAAAATAGAAGAGAACACTTTCATTTTATGAAGCTAATATTACCCTGTTACCAGACCAATACAAAACCAGTACCAAAGAAAGAAAGAAAGAAACAAGCAACTACAAACCAATAACCCTTATGAATATAAGGACAAAAACCTTTAGCAAAATATTAGCAAATAGAAATCAGCAATATTTAAAAAGAATTATATACCATGATCAAATGTGGTTTATTCCAGGGATGCAAGACTGTTTCAAAAACCTGTACAAAGCCTGTATAAAATGAGAAACTTTTAGTTAGATAATGACAAACAAACAAACAGTGTAATCTACCATATGGAGAGTCTAAAGGAGAAAAATATTATTGTGTCATTGACAGAGGTAAGAAAAATTTGGCAAAATCCAATACCCATTCATGAAAAAACTCTCAACAAGAGAAGGGGAAGTTCTTCAGCTTGATACAGAACATCTACAAAAGAGTACAACTAACATTGTACTCAATGGTGAGAGACTGACTGCTTATTGCCCTAAAATCAGGAGCAAGGCAAGGTTTTACTCTCTTTCTAATCTTATTCAACACAGTGCTGGCGCCATTGTGATAAGGCAAGAAAAGGCAATAAAGGTATGCAGATCAGAAAGAAAACTACCTATTTGCAGATGACATGAGTGCCTATGCAGAAAATCTCAAGGAACCTACATTTTGTTATCTTTTAAATAACTTCCACATGAACTTGCAAAGGAATATGTTCCAAAGAATATCTTAAAAATAAAATAAAATGAATAAAATAAAGCATTACTTGCTATGTGTAAAGGATTCCTCTACTCTATACAAGTGTCAAGAGGTTACTTATGGAATGCTAAGAGGTTTGGTTATGTTGAGTCTGCACCAGGTTACAGTCCCCAAAGAGTTTATGTTAAGCTAAGGGAAAGTTGGGGTAACCAGGAGAAATTATCCCATGTCCCCAAGTCATACGGTTAAGACTACAGAAGACTGTCACATTCTCCGTCCCCCAGGGAACATCCTAGAGGTTGGGATTGTATTTCTGGAGGTCATATGGTCTGGGTATGAGTCCCATCCTTGCCACTTAAAATTAGCTGGTGCTGTGGACAAACCCTCCAGCCTCCATTTCCTCTTGGGTAAAGCAGGCATAAAAATGGTACCTACCTCTAGGCTTGTGGTGAGGATTAGATGATGCAAGAAGAGCACTTACCACATTCCCTGTCATACGGTAAAGAGTATTTACGGAAAAAGTTACTTACAACCCCTGTACAAACTGAGAAGCTTTTAGGTAGATAATGACAAAAATACGCAGAGGCAGACACAAATAAACTTGCTGTTTCTTTATGTTTTCTGCTCTTATGTCAAACGGTGAGGAGATCCATGATTTTGTGAACAAAGCCAAAGCCAGCTGTTCGGTACCAAAAGGCGATGTTAGTGAACTACATGATCATCTCCCTTTCAGCGTGTTCTTTGTTCTTCTGAGGGCTGCTGATGACAACTGAGTTTGAGAATCTTTCATCTTAAAGAGGCTGCATCTCCTGGAGTTAAGTTGTCCATAGTTGTCTCCAAACGTGGAAGGCCATGCATGACGCTATGGTGTTGAGGAGCAGAAGAGAAAGAATTAGCTGCAATATGAAACAGTGATAGGGAATCATATCTGACCAACCACCCATTGCGATGGATGGATATTTCACTCAAAGAGGGCGCTTTCTTCACTTTGCCAGCATCAGTGAGTTCATCATTTTGTGTTGGAAGAGGAGCCTTCCCACAGCCACGAGCCCTTCAGGTTGTTGTCCCCTCTTCACTCAGTCTAAATTCACAGTGATGGGTGATTTGGGCCAGAGGTTTAAAGGGAGTCTGACCAGAGGAGTTCAATGTCTGTTGGCCTGGCAACGGGGTGGCTTCATTATTACCTACCTATGGTGTTCACCCTGAAACCTCCCTTATTACCCTAGCATTCAGACCTGCTCCTCAGCCTCAGGGCTTTCAGTTTAGCCTCGAGTGGAGGAGCTACCGCTAATTTTCCTAAGAACTTTGTTCACTGGCAGATGTATTTAGTGTTCCTCATTTTGTACTGAAGAGTGAGTTGTGATTCTTTTCTGCCAGCTCATCAGGAGGGAAGAGAAGCACTGTAGCTTTCATCAAAAGTGTCCAACCACTGCTTTACCACATGTGGTTATCTCCTTCTGGGCTTTACGACAAATCCTTACTCTTGCTTTGGGCGGATTATGCTGAACATAGGTTCCTCTGGCCTCAGGGCCCTTGAGGAGAGACTTCATCCAAGGGCCCTCTTTCCAATCCGCTTCCCCAGCTGTTCACGGGGAGCAGGGGTAATTTCTCAGAAGCCCTTTGCCCAGCCCTTAATAAAGGCGACTCCCCTCATTTTGCCTGGAGGCCTTAAATTAATTCTTTTAGAATCTTAAAGTCCTTAAATTAATTCTTTTAGAAAAACAATCTACCCCACGAACCACTTTACTCTATGACTAACTCTTTCCATGTCTAAAACTGCTGGACTGAACAGAAGCTGTGATTTCCAGTTCTTGCCCAGAAACAGCCTTCTCCCAAAGGTAGATTCTGCCCCACCCCTGCTCTTCTGGATTGATTGAGTGCCTTGATGGGTTGGGGGAAGGGAATAAGACAATTATAACCTTTTCATTCAACTGAGCTGTGTACCCCACACATGGAATTTAGGATAAGGGAATGAAGTCACCACCCACCCCATTCCTGTGTTTTCCTGGTCTCTTATCTTACCCCTTTGTTTTACATAAGAGTTTTTCCTTTGAGCTTCTGAAGATTGAGATCCAAGCCCATACCACAAAACAGCCACTGGAAAAAAAAAGAAAAAAAAGGAGAATGGATCCCAAACTTAGAAATGTAAGACTGGGTAAGAGAGGTGGTTCAAGGAACTAAATCTAAGAATATAATATTGCCACAAAGATAGCTTCCTCTTACCCTAACCAAGTTGTCTAACATCTCTAAAATAGGACAAGCAGGAAAACTTGAACTTCCCTGTACACCTACTTTCAAGGAAAATTCTCACTACCTTTACCCTGTCACATTTTGAGGTTGAATGTGTGTAATGTGGTCCAATTAAAAAACTCAAAGTACAAAATTCATGCATGGGAAAAAGTATAAACAGCAACTTGTTAACTCCAGAGGATAAGATCAGGTAACTCAGGTAGACACTTGATTTTTTATTATGAAAGTGTTCCAAAATATTTGTTATAACACTAGAGAATTTGCTAAATTTCTTTTATGCTGTTCTGCATTGTATGATGTTTTATAATCTATGCAATGAAAATATATTTCTTCCAGAAAGGGAAAAAAAAAGACCTAGAATTACAAAAATAAAGAAACATCTTATTAGTTAAATATATGAAAATTTAAAGTTTTATCCTCTCATGTTGTATAAACATATTCAGTTTTAACCAGATTTTATTACTGCTTGAGGCAGTTTTTTTTACATGTTTTGTTTAATTGAAAAGATATTCATGTTTGATGGCATACATTTTAAAACAAATTCATATGTGATTTATAATACTTCAATAAAAAACATTACACTAAACATGTCAATGAAAATATGCTCAAATTTGCCAGTAATCATAAATACAAATTAAAACAATGTGATATCAGCTTTCTAGCTGATAGGCCAAGTAAAAGGCAAAAAACAAAAAACCCAACAGGGAAAATATGTGTAACAAAAATATCAGAGTTAATATCCTTAGTATTAAAAAGAAACTTACGAAGGGAAAAAGAAAATAATGTTCCAAGGGATACTCACAGAAGTGGAAATACAAATAGCAAATAAACATAGGAAAAGATGCTCAATTTCACTAATAATCAACAAACAAAATAATATTTTTTGCATATGGATTAACTAAGATGAAAAAGAATAATACTCCATGTTGATAAAAGTGTGAGAAATAGTTTCTCTCATTTTCTCTTGTTCTGAGTGTCAATGCATACAGCTTTTCTGAAGGTAATTTGATATCAAGTATCAAAATTATAAATGTACTTACACATTCATCCAGCAATTCTTTTGCTAAGAAACAAATAAGTGTGTACCTCAATGTATGTACAGGATACTTATTGAAGAGTTTCTCATAGTAGGGAAAAATAGAAAAAAATCTAAATTACTTTAGGGAGTGGTTAGAAATATTATGGTATATTCATACATTGGAATGCTATGAAGCCATGTAAAATGATGGTTTTAACTTATATTTATAGATATGAAAGGTGTCTACAATATTAAATTATGTGACAAAAGGAGGATTATAAAACTATGAATGATACACAGTAATTTTCATTCAATTAAAAATTTAAATATTATTAGTAATTCTAAATATGCACAGAAAAAAATCTTGAAAATTATGTGTCAAACTGTTTATCTCTGGCTAAAGGGATTTTGGGGATCTTTCACTTTATACTTCTGTATTTAAAAAAAATTATATTAGTTGAAACAATTTCTGAGCAAAAATAGTAAACCTATTGCCAATATGAAAAAAATTAAATTATGTAAATATGAAAAGATGTTACAAGGTTGCTTACTGCAGCAGAATTTATAAGGACAAAAAGATTGTATACAATCTAAAAGACCAGCAAGTGTAGATTGGGTTATTCCAAACAATGGGATATTGCTGACAATAATATTTTTCAAAGACCAACAAGTGTAGATTGGGTTATTCCAAACAATGGGATATTGCTGACAATAATATTTTTCAAGCATATTTTTGATGTGGCATATAGTTTTTAGAAATCAAGCAAAAATACTGTATTTTCAATGTGATCTCAGTTTGGTAAAAAATATGGGTGGCAGAACAGACACATGAAAAGATGCTCAACATCACTTATCATCAGGGGAAATGCAAATCAAAACCACAATGAGATATCACCTCACACTGGTCAGAATGGCTTGTCTCAAAATGACAAGAAATAACAAGTATTCACAAGGATGTGAAGAAAAGGGAAACCTTGTGCACTGTTGGTGGGCATATATATTGGTACATTCACTTTGGAAAACAGTATGGAGTTTCCTCAAAAAACTAAAAATAGGGGCACCTGTGTGGCCCAGTCAGTTGAAACTTTGGCTTGGGTCATGATCTCTGGGTCCTGGGATGAAGCCCTGTGGGCTCTCTGCTCAGTGGGGAGTCTGCTTCTCCCTCTCACTCTCCATCTGTGCTCTCCCTCTCTCTCTCTGTCTCTCTCTCATATAAATAAACAAAATCTTAAAAAAACCCTAAAAATAGAAGTACCATATGATCCAGTCATTCCACTTCTGGGTATTTACCCAAAGAAAATGAAAACAGTAATCTAAAAAGTTACATGCACTCCTATGTTTATTGCAGCATTATTTATAATAACTAAGATATGGAAGCAACCTGAGTGTCCATTGATAGATGAATGGACAAACAAGATGTGATTTATCTATCTATCTAGATATAGATATAAAATTCAGATGTGAAATATTACTCAGCCATAAAAAAGAATGGAATCTTACCATTTGTGACAAAGTGGGAGGACCCAGAGAGTATTATGCTAAGTGAAATAAGCCAGACAGAGAAAGACAAATGCCATATGTGGAAACTAAAAAACAAAACAAACAAACAACAACAACAAAGAGAGAAACAAACTCATAAATATAGAGAACAAACTGGTGGGTGCCAAAAAGAATGGGGCTAGGGAGATGGGTGAAGTGGGTGAGGTGGAGTAAGAGGTACAAACTTCCAGTTTTAAAATAAATAAGTCACAGGGATGAAAAGTACAGCATAGGGAATATGGTCAATAATACTGTAATATACTTATCATGTTGAGCATTTTGTAATGCATATAATTGTTGAATCACTATATTGTACACCTGAAACTAAGTATTATATGTCAACTATGCAACAACTAAAAATTTAAAAAAGGAAAGAAAAGAAAATACAGTACCGAAAGTCAAAGTTAAAAAAAAAAAAAAAAGCTTTATTTACTTAAAGGAAATTATTTAAAAACCATGATGGAAATAAAAGGAGTTAGGGAATCAATGAAATATTATACCATGCTCCTGCTGGTTGAAAAGATTTGATATGCAGAATTCATTCAGTATTCACCAAAGTCCCTGAAGGTTGGAATATAGAAGTTGGTAAATTTTTTTAAAAAGTTGGTAAATTGATTTAAAAATTGAGAAGAATAAAAGGGAATGTGAATATTCTAAAAACCATTGAATTGTACACTTTAAGTGGATGAATTGTATGGTATGTTAATTTTATTTCCATAAAGCTGTTAAAAATAGTAAACAACACTGTAAAAAATTTGTTTTAAGATTTTATTTGTCAGAGAGAGCACAGCATGGGGAGCAGCAGGTAGAGGGAGAAGCAGGCTTCCCGCTGAGCAAAGGAGCCTGATGCAGGACTCGATCCCAGGACCCTGGAATCATGACCTGAACCAAAGGCAGCCGCTTAACTGACTGAGCCACCCAAGCATCCTAACAACATTTTTTTCTAAAAGTTCAAAAAGAAGAAAAGTATGTATGGCAGGAGAATGTATTGAGATATCAATTCATTATTTTGTGTTTGGCTCACTGTATTTTTCTTCTCTTTCAACTCCATCCACAATTCCAAAAAGAGAATCAAGTCCATTGTACTCTTTTACCCCTGGGGAAATTGATGCTATAAGACCCCTGGGGAAGTTGATGCTATAAGACCCCTGGGGAAGTTGATGCTATAAGGCTGAAAACAGATGTCTGCCAACAACCTCCCTTCCTGGCTTTTGTTTTCTGAAAGTCTGTGTTCCTAGGGAGGATTGTGCTGTGGTGGTGGTGGTGGTGGGGGGTTGGGTGGGTAGGGAGAGGTGATTGAGAGGAGAAGGAAAGCAGTCAGACAGTTTTCCAAGACTGGGAAGAGGGCTCGAAGACTACAGATCTTTTGTTAGGTGGCAACTCCACTCCCAAGTACTGTCCCAAAGAGATGAACAGCAGGAGCTCAGAAAAGAACATCTCCATGATACAGTTAGGAGGGTTGGACCCCAAACACCAAAACTTCTAGCCTCAACAAAGAGTTCTGGGACCAATCTTGGCACAGAAGCAGCACAGCTCCCTGCTCTCTAGAAAGAATTCAAGCTTTAACAATGAACATATCAGCAGCAACCATAGTACCCCATTTTCTGATGAAACCTCGGGAAGGGAGAACTCCACCCAACAACAACAAAAAATAATCAACTGTGATTGCGGTTTCCACCAGTCAAGTGGGTTAGAAGCTTGAAGTCATATTAATTTGATATTTTAAAAATAACAGTGTGGTATTTCTTACACACAAAAGTTTATGAAGTAAGATTTATACCAGCTACACATGTATATGTAAAAGAAACAGTTCTGGAAGGTTAAACACCAAAATGTTAACAATGGCTATCTCCAGGTAATGAGATCATGGATGTTAGTATGCTTTCCAGTTTCCTTATCTTTATTTTCTAGTTTTTCTGTAATGGTTAGATAATTAAATACTTTTCAAGTTATATATTCAAAATATGCAGAAAATCATGTTTAGCAAAATCATTCTTATACCTTTCTTTAATTTATTCTCTACAGGCATACTTATATTAGTCTTTTTTTTCTGTATGGTTTAAGGTAGTTAACTATGCATATTATCCAAGATCATGAACCTAAAAGTGACATAGCCCTGAGTTTCACATATAACTTCACAACTTAGTACCGGTCTCGGTTCATGTTTCCCAGAAGCAGACCTGAGATGAGAATTCATGTGCAAGTGATTTATTAGGGAAAATCTCCCAGGGAAGCAAACTAGTAAGGGAGTAGTTGAGGCAGGACAGGGAAGAGAAAGAAGCCAAGCAAGGGTAAGAATTGAAATGTGGAAGGAAGCCTCAGCTGGATCCTGAAGGGAGGTCTAAAGTGTAAATTGTGCCTGTTTGCCATGCCTTCAGGCAAGGGAGCTGGGCTTTGCTATCTCTAAGCCAGTTAGTCATGCCTATGGGGCCATCTTGGGGAACATAAATGCCCAGGATTTCCAGCTTTCTGCAGAAGTAAAGAAACTTCAGGAGCCCAAGGGCAGAAGAGTCACAGGTGTCAGCCATTAGAGGCAAACTGCACGGAAGCTGGGGGATAGATGCAGAGGAACAGCAAAAGGGATAAAAGGATATCTGGACGTAACAATGCCAATTTCTCCTACACTACTTCGGGGTTTTTGACCTGTCTGTTGCTTTGACCTGAAATCTTTTCTCACCCAGATATCTGCATGGCTCAACTCCTCTCCTCCAAATCTTTGCCTAAATGTCACCTTCTCAATGAGGTTTATTTACTTCATTCTTTTAAATTTGCAATCCCTCTCCTGACCTTCCAATCGCTTTTAACACGTTCCATTTGTATTCCATAGTTCTTATCACCTTCTAACATATTCTATAGTGTACTTATTTATTATATTTACTAGTTAATGTTTGCCTTCCCCCACTACAATATAAGCCTCATGAGGGCACTGATTTTTGTCTGTTTTGTTCCCTGTACTTTCTCAGTATCTACCGCAGTGCCTGAAACATAATAGGCACTCATTAATAAATGTTGAATAAATTAGTCAATGATCTAGGAATTTATCCTAAAGATAAAAATTAACAATTTAGAAGAAACAAAGTACTCAAAAAATACTCAAAATATGTCACCGGATGAATGAGGTTTTGTTGACCTCTATCAATATATAAATCAATATATCTATTATTAGCTCCCTATTCTCAATCTTAGAATAATTATTTCATGCAGAATAGGTAATGAGGAAAAAAATAAGCCCATAAAATGATGTTCAAGTCCTCTATGTCTTTATTGATTTCTTTTTTGGTCTTGTACTATCAATTACTAAGAAGTATATTAAAATCTTTCACTATTATTATAGATTTTTCTATTTTTCGTGTACTTCTGTCGTGCTTTGCTTATACTTTTTATGTCTATGTTATTAGGTGCAAACAAATTTAAAATTGTTATTGAGTCCTGGTGAATTGAACTATTATTCATGTAAATGTCTCTTTTTATCCTTGGTAATTTTTTGTTTGTTTGTTGTTGCCGTTGTTTTGCTTTGCTTTTTGCTTCAAAGTCTACTTTGCTGATAGTAATATGAAGTTTTTTGATTACTAGATGTTAGAAATTTGGTTTGCAAATTACATGAGAGCACCACAAGAGTCTGCAACATCCTAACAGTCTCTTATTTGTTCAGTGCCAAAGAAACTTTCCCTGTAGTGGGGACGATCACCTTTATACTTTTAACATTAACAGCTTTATCAGGGGATGTCTCCTTTTAGCTTATTAGACTAATCATCATAGCAGATTCTGGACTTTGTTTTCTATTTCACAAATCTCACTAGCTTGTGAAATTTTAGCTCAAGTTTAGTAGCTTGGTAAATGCCCTCAGAGTAGAAACAGTTTTGGTGCTTTGCTTAACAATTGAATTTTTGTAATTAAAAGATCTTATTTATTTATTTGTCAGAGAGACAGCATAAGCAGGGGGGAGTGGCAGGCAGAGCAGGCAGAGGGAGAAGCAGACTCCCCACTGAACAAAGAGCCTGATGCGGGACTTGCTCCCAGGACCCTGGGATCATGACCTGAGCTGAAAGCAGCTGCTTAACCGACTGAGCCACCCAGGTGTCCCAACAGTTGAGTTTTTACTTTCACATAGATTTTGGCCTAGTGATTTCTTAAAATCTTGTCAACTCTTTGATGCTTTTAAGTAGAGTTTTAAAATATTTTATCCAATATTTTTTGGTGAGATCTAGTGGTCTGAAAAATTGGGAACAGGACTCCATCATTTATCATTTTTTGACATGAACTTGAATTTATAGAATAGTGGAGGAACCACAAGAGAAGTGCAACAATGAAACTGCAGAGAGAAAGAGCAGGAACTTGTCTGAATAGCAGAGTTTTCTCTTAGTTACAATATCTCCCAAAGAATAATAATAAAATCTGATGTGAAAATACATACAAATGTATGTTAAAAACTTTGCACTTGAGGGGCGCCTGGGTGGCTCAGTCGTTAAGCGTCTGCCTTCGGCTCAGGTCATGATCTCAGGGTCCTGGGATCGAGCCCCACATCGGGCTCCCTGCTCGGTGGGAGGCCTGCTTCTCCCTCTCCCACTCCCCCTGCTTGTGTTCCCTCTCTCGCCGTGTGTCTCTCTCTCAAACAAATAAATAAAAAATCTTAAAAAAAAAAACAAAAAAAACTTTGCACTTGGTGTTGGAGGTTTTGAAGAGCAAGGAGATGGTATATGGTGTCTTAGAGATTAGAAAGATGAATTTATTAGGTAAATGTAGTAAGATTGCCAGGCAATGTTCAGTGCCCACTTGTAAAAATTTAAAGGGGCAAGAGTTGGCAGGGTTGATTTATTTTGGCTGGTCAGGAGCAGAAGAAGAGTAGGAGGTGAACTGGTTTAACTAAAGTTCAGATTTCCTCAGATATGGAGGTAAAGAGGTGCAAGAGAATTAAATGTGTAGGCAAATGAGTGGTTATGAAATTAAAACATAGTTATGAGCTAGGGAAGTAAGAACAGAAAGAGGGTGATGAACAGTGAAATATGGTAGGGCCAATGGTTTCAAGATCTCAGTGGAATTGAAGAATTGTTGGAGTAGGGATACTAGAGCAAGTGACCTGGAAAGATAGAAGTGATCATTGGAGAGTGGGATGCTTGAAATCAGTATTTCAGAGATGGTGTCATTATTGGTGGTGATAAGGTCCAGAGAATGATGAATGGGAGTAGTTAGCTGATGGGTGAAGGATAAGATCCATGGAAATGAGAAGTGTTGATGGATTGTTAACATGGGGTTGAAGTCACCAAAAAAACAAGATTTGTAGGGAAAAGAAATGAAGACAATGAACTAGATGCTAAAGTCTTCAGTGAAGGAGAGGTAACAACCAGCAGGATTGTAGATGACTGCAACAAAGAAGATAATTAGTGGTTTGGTCTAATAGCTTAGGCTTCAAAAGAACTGGAATGTGTAAAAGATGAGGAGAGACATAGTCTGGAAATGGCAAGAAAGAGCAAAGAAAGAAAAAATACCTCACCTTCAGGCTCAGTGGTGCCATGGGAAAAGAGAAAAATAATAGAGAAAAATTGCTAAAATTCATTCATTATTTCATTTATTTATCTAATAATGTACTCAATAGCTACTATGTAATAAGTAGTTTGCTATATCATGGGACTAGTGAGACAAAGACACAGTGAAAATTTGCTAGTGACTTTGTCTAATAGAAGCTCGAATGGATTCTCCTTTCATGAACAGATAATTTGATCTTGCCCACATACTATCATGCCTGATTGGGTTGTCCCTAGGCCTAAAATGTTGCTGCCTAAGGAAAAAATTAATAATAGATTTGGAATCTGTCCGGTCCTAAAGGAAAGAAAGTTATCTTATTTAAGTACAGCTGAACTTGATTTTAAAATTTAACTGTATAGCTACAGTAATCCAGATAGTGTGGGTATGGACATATAGATGAATGGAAAATAATAGAGAATCCAGAAATAGACTTACATTTACACAGTCAACTGAATTGAATTTCCACAAAAATTTCAAAGTAATTCCATGAGGGGAAGACACTTTTTTCAGCAAGTGGTTCTAGGACAATGGGATATCCACATGCAAAAAAACAAAAACAAAACAAAACCCTTGGACTTCTCTTCACAACATATGAAAAATTCAGCTCAAAATGACCATAGACCTAAATGTAAAATATAAACTCAAAAATTTTTGGAAGAAAACACAGAAAAAAATTCTTTGTGACTTTGGGTTAGACAAAACATTCTTAGACATGACCCCAAAACCACAATCCATTAAAGAGTTGATAAATTGTCTTATCAAAATTAAAAATTATTGCTCTGTGAGACACACTGGTAAAAGATGAAAAGATAAGACAAATGTTGGTAGAAAATATTGAAAACCGTATATCTAATAAAGGACTTTTATCCAGAATACATAAAGAATTCCCAAACTTTTATGGTAAGAAAACAAAGAGCCCAAGATTAATATGGGCAAAATATATGAACCAGGAACTTCACCAAATAAAGTATACAAAAAACAAATAAATGAAAAGATGCTCAACATCATTGGTCATGATGAAAATACAAAGTAAAGTTACAATGAAATCACCCTTAACTCCCCCAAGGATGACTATACTTAAAGGGCTGCTAATATGAAATGTTGGAGAGGATATAGAGCAACTTGAACCCTTACATATTTCTGGTGAGAATGTAGAATGGTGCAGTCACTGTAGAAAAACAATTGGTACTTCCCCAAAATGTTCAACATAGAGTTACCATATGACCCAATAATTCCTCTCCTAGTTATATACCCAAGATGAAGGAGAATATATCTACACAAAAACCTGTATACAAATGTTCATAGCAGCATTATTCACAACAGCCAAAAAGTAGAAACAACCCAAATGTTCATCAATTGATGAATGGATAAATAAATGTGGTATACACATACAGTGGAATATTTTGCAGTAAAACGGAATGAGGTACATGGTAAATACAGGTGAATTTTGTCAAGATTAAGGTAAGTGAAAGAAGCCAGATACAAAGGCTACATATTGTATGGTTCGTTTATATGAAATATACACAATAGTCCAATCTATGGAGATAGAAAGTAGATTGGTGTTTGCCTAGGCTGGAGGGTGGAACTGGGAGGAAAATGGGGAGTAACTGCTGATGGATTCCTTTGGGGGTTATGGAAATATTTTATATTTTAATTGTTGCAATTTTTATGTGACTGGGTGTATTTGTCAAAATTTATCAAACTGTACATTTAAGGATAGTTGATTTCATTGTATGTAAATTATACCTCAGTAAAGCTTATTATTTAAAAAAAGATCCAAACTTAACCTATATCGATTAATAACAAGGATCCATACTTTTGCATGACAACTCTTGACTACATCTATCATAAACCACCTTTTGAGAATTAACTGAATTGGGCTACAAAATTTTTTTCACATTCACTGTACCCACTGGACCTTTTCTTAAAGGTTCACCACCTTTTTCATCATTTGGCACTCTTTCTAAGAAAACATTTCTCATTCAAGAATCAGTAAATGAAGGATTTAAACTGCTTATACTCTCCCAATAGGAAAAATCTATGAATGCTATTGATTCATATTTTGACTAAATAAAAATTATCTTCTTACAAATATGGTGTTATCATTTCAACCTATAATAATGGTAGTTTCATATGGTTCAATGTAATGTTTTGGAATATCACTGTACTTGGAAATATACCCTTTGAATTAGAATTTAGAGAAATTAGAACTCAAATTTAGATAAATATTGTCTTGGAATTTAAATAACTACCAGTGATACTAGTAGTGGCTAGATTTGTTTGGAGGGTGAGTAAATAGAAACCCTGAGAACAAATTTCTTATTACAGCTGGAGGCTAATAGGATAAGACCTTCTACTGGAGTATGTTTGATGATCATTAGCTTGAGTACACCTAGCCTTTGTTAGTTTGATTTTCAAAATAAACTCATTATTAATAACTTTTTAATATGCTCAGGATCTTATTACCCTGTAAATTAGAATAATTATTTGTTACAAGCAATGAAAATTTTTAATTCCAAGTTTTAATTTAGGCCCACAGAATTAATGAAACAATTTTATTAGGAATTTAATTAATAATGTAGGGTTGTAATACTAACCATGTGCTCCTGAATTAATTATGTATTCAGTTCACAGTGCAAGATTTGATATGGTGTGTTTTGCACTATGAAAATTCCAGAATTTACAAAAGGTATACTGGAACAGTTGGTGAATGCATTGTACATTTTACTCAGAGAAATTTCAACGTTTTCTAGACCTCAGTGTCTGAGAACACTCCATATTTCTTTATGTTAGAATGTGCAAGTCTGTTGGTTAATACTGTAAGTCAGTGGTTTCCAAAAGTTTTTTATTATGGGTCTCTATTGGCAAAAAATTTGGCGTGCACATCAGTGTATGTATATTTATCTATTCATAGAAAATAAGTAAAATATTTCACTGTTATGTACATTATAAAACAGAAAACTTAATCATTTGAAAGGGCAAAATAAAAAATAAAAAGCATTTTACATATCTTTTATGGCCTATACACTCCTCTTGGAAGACCAGTGTTTCTAAATAAGAGAAATACATAGAATTATCCTCGCTTGGGAGCAAGATACAGGCATTCGTCTATGTAGAAAGGGCAACACAGAAATTAATGTCAAATCTGAAAAACAGAGAAAATAAAAATCAGAGATTTAAAGTAAGCAATCACTAAAGAAATAATACACTTGAATTAAAAATAAGAGAGTCCTTATATTAATGAGAACATTGTTTTAGTAGCTTGTGAAACCAAATAATCTGTTTAGCACAATCTAAAAGAGATGAAAACAAATACCTTATGACTTCACTCATATGTCGAATTTAAGAAACAAAACAAATGAACATAGGGGAAAGAAAGGAAAAATAAAATACGATGAAAATAGAGAGGGAAGCAAACCATAAGAGATGCTGAACAAACTCTAGGAAACAAACTGAGGGTTGCTGGAGGGGAGGTGGGTAGGGGGGAAGGCATAATTGGGTGATGGGCATTAAGGAGGGCACTCCATGTAACGAGCACTGGGTGTTATATGCAATTGATGAATCACTAAATCCTACCTCTGAAACTAATAAGACAGTATATGTTAACTACATTGAATTTAAATAGAGAATTAAAAAAATTAAAAGAGTTGAAGATATAATCTCAGAAAAAGACTAAATTAACTGGACTTGATTGAAAAAGAATTTGTAAGTGGAATAATTTAACTGTTAACCAGGGTAAGATAGTGTCAAACTTGCTTTATAAATGTTAAAAACTAAGAGTAAAAAATTAAATATAGATTAATTTGTGCCAAATGGCATTCCCAACACTAACAAATTCAGATTCATAAACTTAGAAAGGAGACACTCTTGTTTGAGTATCTACTGGAAAGCAAAAAGGAAGGAGATTCAGACATAAAAATGAAACAAAAAGCTACTCAAAGATGTGATGGCTGAAGATTCTAAAGGTAGATATTTCTGTAAGAACAGCTATGGGATCTTGAAGAAAATTCGTATCAGTTTGAGAATGTGGCATTCAGGTTGACAACATTGATACAATGCCGGTATGACTTACTAGACCATAACATTTCCTTGGTTATCAATAATGACCAGTACTGAGAAAGCAAACTGGATAATTAAAAAAAATACTTGAACTGAGAAAATGAGCTAAAATCTGCCTTTGGCAGTAAATTATGAAATCATTCTTTCACCCGGTTTGATGAGATAAATCATGCAACTATAGACAATTTTTAAAAATATCTTAAAGGAGGGGTATTATTTTGGTAGATAGAAGCTTCAGTGAGGTAAACACACATAATCAAAGGGCTTGGAAACGAGGTAAAAGCTAAACAAGTAAAATCCAGCCATAATGGATGTGACCAGTACACTACAGAACACAATTAAAGGACTTGCCTGCTCAGGTATGACAGCAGAATATGTATACATCCAACATGCTAGTTAAGGTTGAGGGACCAGCCCTGGGGACCAGCCAGATGAAGGGGAAGAAAGAGTGTGTTCCAGGCAGAAGGGACAACATGTACCAAAGCTAGGAGGTGAGAGAGAGAATGACACATTCAGAGAACATTAGTAAGTTCAGTATGGCCAAAACAGTGAAGGAGGAGTAGGAGGGGATGGGGCTCTGGAAGGCCTTGCCTGCCCATAAAGTTGTCTGGACCTTATCCCCAGTGCGGTGGGAAGCCAGGCATTGAGGTATTTTAGTCAGATGTGAAGGAACTCAGATTCGAGGGAGATCACTTTGGCTGCAGAGGGTGATGGAGCCACTCTCACCCCCACCCTCTAGTGTGGGTAGACCAGTTTAGGAGGCTGTTGCCATCATCCAGGAGAGCGATGATTGGGCAAGGTTGGCAGCAGTGACAACCAGGAGGTGTGAAGTGATGAGAGACAGTGCAGAGGTAAATGGATGGGATATGGGGGTGAAGTGGAGGAGGGAGTCTGGCTTGGGCAATGGGGTGGGTTGTTGGTGTCCTTCACTGAGAGTGAGACCCCTTGGAGGAGGAGAGGGGGAGGAAGGGGAAGAAGAGGAACAGTTGGAGGAGGAGGAGGAGGAGCTCAGGTTGAGAAGAGTTGAATTTTAGGAGCCGGTGAGTTGTCCAAATGAAGCTCTTCACTGGCCAGTTGATCGCATGGATCTGGATTTTGGGTGCAAGATAAAAGATGTGGGTGTCATCAGCCTACAGACCCCGAGTGTGAATCAGCTGGCTAGAGGAAGCCAGATCATGGAAATGGAGAAAGGAAATGGAAACAGAGGAAAACCAGAGGCTCAGACAGCAGAGGCCAAATGTATATCACAGGGTGTGGAAAAGGAGAACATCTGTGACATCCCAAGTCAATATCATTTCTTTCCTTACCACTTTGGTTTCCTATTTACTGTGGGTCTGTGTTTCTGGAGGTAGGGTGGGCTGGTTGGGGTGTGTCATACTTTCACACTCCTTGTATTCTTGGGACCTTTGAGGGTTCCTGGTGTTCTTCCTCTTTTGAGCAAGGCAGTTGCCTTTTCCCTTTTTCCTCCTTCTTTTGGGCTGTTTGTGCCAGAGCACAACAACAAACTTTTCTGTCTGCCAGAGCCTGCTGGTGGGGCCTTCCTACACATGTACATTAAGATGCAGCATAATCTAGTGGTGAAGAGCCCCTCAGAGTCCTGATGGTTGTCATGGTAACCCAGTCATTAACATGGCTAATAAGTAATGCTTGAGAAGCAGGCCATTGCCAGGGTCTTAGGAATCCTTGTTTAGTCCACAGCTTTATAGACTCAATTGATTTTCTGTAATTAGTGTAACTCATTTTATCCTTGTAAGCACTGAATTATGCCTTTTAATAATAAAAAAATGATTCATAAAGAGAGAAAAGTAAAATGAATTATGGGAAAAAAATTTCAACATACAATAATTTTAGCAATAAGATAGTAGTGACATTCACAGGGACTCAAGGAGCTGGTTATATCATCTGACTCTCATTCCAATGTCTTGTCCATCAGACCATGATTGTGCTTTGTGGACCTATAGTATCTTAATATTCTGGGGTTTAATGACAACACTGACATCTAGTTCATGTACATCTCCTAAAGGAAACAGGAAGTAACCCTGTACTAATGATATATGTGAATTGGGAAATATTTAGAAAATACAAATGAGTGTTGCTTGAAGTCTAGAGTCAGAACCGTAGCGTGAATGGGAATGCTGGGAGGGAAGGTAAGAAGGAAGGAGTAAAGGGAAGAGGGACTGCTACTTTAACCTCCAGACCGAGCTTTCCAGAAGTTTGCATAGCATAAGAAATACATCAAGGACAGGCAGCCTCGACTGAGATTTTCTCGGCTGACTTGCCTCTAGTCTATGGTGTCCGTTTCTCCTCCTTCCCGTCCTCCTCTTCCCCCTCCCTTGTCCTTCTCCCCGCCCTCCTCCCCCTTCTTTCTCCTCCTCTCTTCCTCGTCAGCCTGCTCCTCCCACAACATACACAAAGCAGAGTGGGAACAACCACCAAGGTCCGTTCAGAGCAGGCAGGGAGCCATCTCAGTCTTATGGAATCTTCCATTCTCAACTAAAGAGAATGTGTGTGTATGTGCACACGCACAGACACACATTCAGGGTTTAAAGAAAAAACAGGATCTTGTTTGCAGCTTTTTTTATTGTAAAAGTTGTACTTGCTCATTGAGAAAAACATGTAGGATTTACTAGAGATAAAATAGGATCACGTTTGCAGAACATGTAGGATTTACTAGAGATAAAATAGGATCACGTTTGCAGCTTTTTTCTGATTATAGAAGTTATATTTGCTCATTGAGAAAAACCTGTAGGATTCAGAAAAGATAAAATATAACTTATCTAGAAACCTATAATTTAGATGTTCAGTTGTGTTTCTGTAGGTTTGTTCATAGTTAAAAATTTTTTTTTTACAAAGGATTAAGAATTTATTTTTGCAGTTCAAAGGCGGCTCTACAATTCTGCAGGATTATTAATTAGCACTCCTTACTTTAAAATTTTCTATGCACAAATATATATGTACATACAATTTTAATTTTAAATTACATTTACATTTTAAATTTAGCCATGTGTTGTGAATATCTTTCAATGTCAGTAAATATATTTGTACCTCATTTTGTAAAAATGTGTAAAACAAATTCTTTTCATGTTTCAAATTTTAATCTCTATTTTTCTGATTTCAAAGGTAAAACATCCTTGTAAAAATCAAGCAAAATAGAAATGTATAACATAGGTAATAAAATTGTCTTTGCATCTCCTTCACCTGTCAAATCTGTGGGAATATTCTCTATTTATAGCTTGGAGAACATTCCTTCAGAAGAGTTTTCTTTAGGGACACACACATATATTCCACTGCAAAAATGAGACCATACTAAAACATATTATTCTACGTATATCTTCTAATTCTATCACATGCCTACAGTGTTTGCAGGTTGCTCTTTTTACTTAGCAATGAATTGTGAACGTATTTCAGGTCAATAAATATATTTTTACATCATTTTTTGAATCACTCATTATTCAAGATTTCTTTCTTAGTTAAAATTTTTGACTAAGATTTTTCTTCTGATTACAAACTATATATGCTTGCTGTAAAAATTCAAATGATGCAAAACTATATAAATTAGGAAGTAGAATTTTCCTGTATCTCTCCCCTCCCTTATCAAGCTAGCTCTTGGTGTCTATTCTTCCTGTTATTTTCTTTGCAAAATACTAATCTCTCATTCTCTCTCTCTCATTCTGTGTGTGTGTGTGTGTATGTGCACAAAATGGGATCATATAGGGTATATTGTGTAGCAACTTGCTTTTTTTCTTAACAATATATATTAGATATCTTTCCATGACAGTACATATAGTTCCACCTAATTTCCTTTAATCCAGTTAGAGGATTCCATTGTATGAATGTACAATTTTTAATTTAACCAATCAGCTATATATGTGTTTTAGGTCCTTTAAAAGTTGTTCACTGTTACAAATTGTGCTGAGTGGATATTTTTCACATATATCTTTACTTAAGTGTTCCCATTATTTTTGTGTGATAAATTTTTTTTAAAGATTTTATTTATTTATTTGAGAGAGAGAGAATGAGAGACAGAGAGCTCGAGAGGGAAGAGGGTCAGAGGGAGAAGCAGACCCCCTGCTGAGCAGGGAGCCCGATGCGGGACTCGATCCCGGGACTCCAGGATCATGACCTGAGCCGAAGGCAGTCGCTTAACCAACTGAGCCACCCTGGCGCCCTGTGTGATAAATTTTTATGAGTGAAACTGGTGTTTCAAAGAACATGCAAATTTCATTTATTTATTCATTATCAATGTTGTTTCAAATCAATAATTTTAATGATTACATAAATTCTCAGATTTTTTTGAATAATCTGTTTATTTGTATAGACACACACATATATGCTTATTTAAATATTATAACCATTAAGTACAAAATCGGAAGTGATAATTATCCTATCAGTCAAAAATAACCATCACTAACACTGACTATATACCATTCATCAGTATATGCATATACACAGGGAGGAGAGATATAGTGTAGGTAATAATTTTATAAATATTGGTTATTACTATGTGTGGATATTTAAACAAAATTTTGAATTTTATCTGATTTAGCTAAAGTTTAATTGAAATGAATCCATAAACTATATTGAACTTTAGGTATATATCATTATATCTTATTTTTTTTCCTCTGAAAGATTTCACCAAGGTTAAGAATACAGTTAAAAAAAATTTTTTTTTTAAGATTTTATTTATTTGTGAGAGAGACAATGAGAGACAGAGAGCATGAGGGTCAGAGGGAGAAGCAGACTCCCTGCCGAGCAGGGAGCCTGATGTGGGACTCGATCCCGGGACTCCAGGATCATGACCTGAGCCGAAGGCAGTAGCTTAACCAACTGAGCCACCCAGGCGCCCAAGAATACAGTTTAAAGTCTTTATTTTTAACTATGTATTTTTGATTTTAGCAACAGTTGAACTCTTGCTATAGAAATA
This sequence comes from Mirounga leonina, assembly GCF_011800145.1. Classification (NCBI taxonomy): domain Eukaryota; kingdom Metazoa; phylum Chordata; class Mammalia; order Carnivora; family Phocidae; genus Mirounga; species Mirounga leonina. The sequence goes on along the minus strand of NW_023270121.1, from coordinate 1,660,678 downwards.
ATCTCATGTCTAATATGTATTACTTAAAATTTTAATTTGTCAATATTTATGCCATCTATTTTCCTCATATTTAGAAGGAGCATGCACATTTTAAATTTGTCTTCAAAAGCATGAAGCAATTTATCATTCCACCAAAGGTGTAGAGAATGACAGTTTTCCACACCCTCTGCAACACTGTATTTCATCAAGATATTTAAAGAAATGTTTGTCCCCTAACCCCATCAAAATCACACATGTAAATCCTAGGTTTTTAAGAACAGAAGCTGACCATTGTTCTTATTGGTAGTGTTGCTGATAGTAGTGGTATATTTGTGTTTCTGCTTATTTTTGCAACTGCCTAGAACTCTTTTTTCTTTTGCATTTTCTTTGCTGCTCTTCCTGTGTGGTAATTACTTTTCTAAATTCATGTCTATGCTCAAATATTGAAACCAGGGATTTTTAGAGAGCATTATTGCAACTTTATCCTTATGCATATTCTGAGCTATTTTTTTTTTTAAGTAAGCTCCACGGGCGTGGAGCCCAGTGCTGGGCTTGAACTCACTACCCTGAGATCAAGACCTGAGCTAAGGTCAAGAGTCAGTGGCTTATGAGATGTCCCTCAATGGATGACTGGGTAAAGAAGATGTGGCTCATATATACAATGGAATATTACTTAGCCATCAGAAAGGATGAATATCTACCATTTACATCGACATGGATGGAACTGGAGGGAATTATGCTAAGTGAAATAAGTCAATCAGAGAAACACAATTATCATATGGTTTCACTCCCATGTGGAATATAAGAAACAGCATGGAGGATCATAGGGGAAGGGAGGGAAAACTGAATGGGAAGTCATCAGAGAGATGAAAAACCATGAGAGACTCTTAACTACAGGAAACAAACTGAGGGTTGCTGAAAGGGAGGTGGGTGGGAGGATGGGGTAACTGGGTGATGGGAATTAAAGAGGGCAATGATATGATGAGTACTGGGTGTTATATTCATCTAATGAATCATTGAACATTACATCAAAAACTAATGATGTACTATACCTTGGCTAATTGAATTTAAATAAAAAAATAAAATACAAAAAATAAAAAAAAGAGTCGGTGGCTTAACTGACCGAGCCATCCAGGCACCCCTGAACTATTTTTTTAGGACGAACTCCTCAACATAGGATTGATTGCTGGACGAAAGGGGATAAGTATATTATAGAGCCAAAAGTTTTACTTATATGCATGTAACTCCCAAGTTTATCTCTTGTCCAGACTCCTCTGAGTTTTAGACCTGATAATAAGCAACCTGTTTTTCACCTTAACATTTCAAACTCAAGATGTCCAAAACTAAACTCATCATTTCTGTTCTCGCCCATCCTCCAGCATGGTCCTCCTTTATCTTTCTTAATCTCAGTGAATGGCAAGCAATTTTATTCATTTTGAAAAGCCAGAAACTTTGGCTTTTATCTCTCTATCACTTTCATTTCCACTCTATCCTAGTCCTAATGATTCTATCTCCTAAATATATTTAAATCTGCTTGCTTCTCTCCAACTCCATTGCTACCATACTAGTCCAAAATAACATCTTTTCTTAGCCAAACTACTATAAAGTCCTCTTAAATGATTTTCTTTATCCATTTTTTTCAGAGTAAATGTCATTTATTTATTTATATATTTTAAAAGATTTATTTGTTTGAGAGAGGGAGAGACCACACGCGAGCATGGGGAGGGGCAGAGGGAGAGGAAGAGAGAATCTCAAGCAGACTCCCTGCTGAGCAGGGAGCCCATCTTGGGGCTCCATCTCAGGACCCTAAGATCATGACCTGAGCCAAAATCAAGAGTCAGAAGCTTTAGCAACTGAGCCACCTAGACACCCTGGAGTAAATGGCATTTATTACATGAACTTCCAGGAATATGAAACATCAGACAAATTATATCACCATCCACATAGAAACACTGAATTTCCCCATCTCACACTGTTTTTAATATTTAGCCTTGTTTTATTAAAATACGCAAAAGACACTAACTTTCACTCTTTGAAACCAGATGCCACTAATAAGCAAAGTGTCAGAGTGAACAAACAAAAAACCTGAACACTGTAATATCACCATTCTTTTTTTTTTTTTTTAAGATTTTACTTATTTATTTGTTAGAGAGAGAGAGCACAAGCAGGGAAAGCTGCAGGCAGAGAGAGAAGCAGGCTCCCCACGGAGCAAGGAGTGAGATCATATGATAATTGCCTTTCTCTGATGGACTTATTTTGCTTAGCATAATACCCTCTAGTTCCATCCACATCATTGCAAATGTTAAGATTTCATTCATTTTGATGGCTGCATAATATTCCACTGTATATATATACCCCATCCTCTTTATCCATTCATCTGTCGATGGACACACCTGGGCTCTTTCCATAGTTTGGCTATTGTGGACATTGCTGCTATAAACATTGGGGTGTAGGTGCCCCTTTGGATCACTACATTTGTATGCTTGGGGTAAATACCCAGTAGTGCAATTGCTGGGTCATAGGGTAGCTCTATTTTCAACTTTTTGAGGAACCTCCATACTGTTTTCCAGAGTGGCTGCACCAGCTTGCATTCCCACCAACACTGTAGGAGGGTTCGCCTTGCTCCGCATCCACGCCAACATCTGTTGTTTCCTGACTTGTTAATTTTATCCATTCTGACTAGTGTGAGGTGGTATCTCATTGAGGTTTGGATTTGTATTTCCCTGATGCTGAGCGATGTTGAGCAATTTTTCATGTGTCTGTTGGCCATTTGGATGTCTTCTTTGGAAAAATGTCTGTTCATGTCTTCTGCCCATTTCTTGATTGGATTATTTGTTCTCTGGGTGTTGAGTTTGATAAGTTCTTTATAGATTTTGGATACTAGCCCTTTATCTGATATGTCATTTGCAAATATCTTCCCCCATTCTGTCGGTTGTCTTTTGGTTTTGTTGACTGTTTCTTTTGCTGTGCAAAAGTTTTTTATCTTGATGAAGTCCCAATAGTTCATTTTTGCCCTTGCTCCCTTTGCCTTTGATGATGTTTCTAGGAAGAAGTTGCTGTGGTTGAGGTCGAAGAGTTTGCTGTCTGTTTTCTCCTCAAGGATTTTGATGGATTCCTGTCTCACATTGAGGTCTTTCAACCATTTGGAGTTTATTTTTGTGTGTGATGTAAGGAAATGCTTCAGTTTCGTTTTTCTGCATGTGGCTGTCCAATTTTCCCAACACCATTTGTTGAAGAGACTGTCTTTTTTCCATTAGACATTCTTTCCTGCTTTGTCAAAGATTAGTTGACCATAGAGTTGAGGGTCCATTTCTGGACTCTCGATTCTGTTCCATTGATCTATGTGTCTGTTTTTGTGCCAGTACCATACTGTCTTGATGATGACAGATATGTAATAGAGCTTGAAGTCTGGAATTGTGATGCCGCCAGCTTTGCTTTTCTTTTTCAACATTCCTCTGGCTATGCGGGGTCTTTTCTGGTTCCATACAAATTTTAGGATTATTTGTTCCATTTCTTTGAAAAAAGTGGATGGTATTTTGATAGGGATTGCATTAAATGTGTAGATTGCTCTAGGTAGCACAGACATTTTCACAATATTTGTTCTTCCAATCCATGAGCATGGAACGTTTTTCCATTTCTTTGTGTCTTCCTCAATTTCTTTCATGAGTATTCTATAGTTTTCTGAGTACACATCCTTTGCCTCTTTGGTTAGATTTATTCTTAGCTATCTTATGGTTTTGGGTGCAATTGTAAATGGGATCAACTTCTTAATTTCTCTTTTTTCTGTCTTGTTGTTGGTGTATAGAAATGCCACTGATTTCTGTGCTTTGATTTTCTATCCTGCCACTTTACTGAATTCCTGTATGAGTTCTAGCAGTTTTGGGGTGGAGTCTTCTGGATTTTCCACATGAAGTATCATATCATCTGCAAAGAGTGAGAGTTTGACCTCTTCTTTGCTGATTCGGATGCTTTTTAGTTCTTTTTTTTGTCTGATGCAGAGGCTAGGACTTCCAGTACTATGTTGAATAGCAGTGGTGATAGTGGACATCCCTGCTGTGTTCCTGACCTTAGGGGAAAAGCTCTCAGTTTTTCCCCATTGAGAATGATATTCGCTGTGGGTTTTTCATAGATGGCTTTTATGATATTGAGGTATGTGCCCTCTATCCCTATACTCTGAAGAGTTTTGATCAAGAAAGGATGCTGTACTTTGTTAAATGCTTTTTCTTTTTTTTCTTTTTAAGATTTTATTTATTTATTTGACAGAGACACAGCGAGAGAGGGAACACAAGTGGGGGGAATGGGAGAGGGAGAAGCAGGCTTCCTGTGGAGCAGGGAGCCCGATGCGGGACTCGATCCCAGGACCCTGGGAAGGTAGACGATTAAGGACTGAGCCACCCAGGCACCCTGTCAAATGCTTTTTCTGCATCTATTGAGAGGATCACATGGTTCTTGTTCTTTCTTTTATTAATGGATTGTATCACATTGATTGATTTTTGGATGTTGAACCAAACTTGCAGCCCAGGGATAAATCCCACTTGGTCGTGGTGAATAATCCTTTTAATGTACTGTTGGATCCTATTGGCTAGTTTTTTGGTGAGAATTTTTGCATCCATGTTCATCAAGGATATTGGTCTGTAATTCTCCTTTTTGATGGGGTCTTTGGTTTTGGGATCAAGGTAACGGTGGCCTCATAAAACGAGTTTGGAAGTTTTCCTTCCACTTCTATTTTTTGGAACAGTTTCAGAAGAATAGGTATTAATTCTTCTTTAAATGTTTGGTAGAATTCCCCTGGGAAGCCATCTGGCCCTGGGCTTTTGTTTGTTGGGAGATTTTTGATGACTCTTTCAATTTCCTTACTGGTTATAGGTCTGTTCAGGTTTTCTATTTCTTCCTGGTTCAGTTTTGGTAGTTTATACATCTCTAGGAATGCATCCATTTCTTCCAGATTGTCTAGTTTGCTGGCATATAGTTGCTCATAATACGTTCTTATAATTGTTTGTATTTCTTTGGTATTGGTTGTGATCTCTCCTCTTTCATTCATGATTTTAATTATTTGGGTCCTTTCTCTTTTGTTTTTGATAAGTCTGGCGAGGGGTTTATCAATCTTATTAATTCTTTCAAAGAACCATCTCCTAGCATAATGGTTTTTGAAGTTCATCCACACTGTAGCATATATCAATACTTGATTCCTTTTTAAGGCTGAATAATATTTCACTGTATGGATATACCATTTTTTATCCATTTATCAATTGATGGACATTTGGGTTATTTCTTCTTTTGAACTCTTATGAATAGTTCTATGAACATTCATGTACAAACTTTTGTGTGGACATGTATTTTCAATTTGGGGGGTATATATACCTAGGAGTAGAATTGGTGAGTCATATGGTGTTTAAATTTTGGGGAACAACCAAACTGTTTTCCAAAGTGGCTGTACCATTTTACTTTCCCATCCGTAATGTAAGAGGGTTCCAATTTATCCACATCTTTGTCGATACTTACTGTCCATTTTTAAATTATAGCCAACCTAGTGGGTGTTGAGAGGTATCTCATTGTGGTTTTAATATGCATTTTCCTAGTAACTATGATTTTGAATATCTTTTCATGTGCTTATTGGTCATTTCTTTATCATCTTTGGCACAATATCTATTCACGTCCTTTTCTCATTTTTTAAAAAACTGAAATTCTGTTGGTTTTTATTAATATATTAAATGATAATTTTATATTACTAGTATTTGGGGGATTTAGTTTATTGAGTATTAATGGTCAAGATTATTGTTGAAATTTTGTCTTTTTTCTTTTTTGCTTTTATTGAGATGACCATATTTTTTGCCTTTAAATATTGACATATCTAACTATTCCATAGATTTTTATCTTAAACTCATTGAATTTCAGCAATAAATAATGCCTTGTATGTCCAGTTGAATTTATCTATATAAAGTACTTTGCCATACATATTAATATTGGGAATGGCAGCTATTCAAAGTGGAGTAGTAGGGGGGCAGAGCAAGATGGCAGAGGAGAAGGAGACCTGGATTTCGTCTGGTCCCAGGAATTCAGCTGGATAGGGATCAAACCACTCTGAACACCTATGAACTCAACAGGAGATCGAAGAAAAGAACAGCAACAACTCTCTGAACAGAAAAGCGACCACTTTCTGGAAGGTAGGACGTGTGGAGAAGTGAATCTGAGGCGATATTCGGGAGGATAGACGGCGGGGGGGGGGGGGGGCCTCTGTCGGCCGCTTCTGGCAAGTGATAGAGCCACGGAGCACAAAATTGGAACTTTTAGAAGTCGGGTCCTCTGAGGGACGTCGCTCCAGTGGCTAAGTGGGGGTGGAACCCTCATGGGACAATGTGCTCTCAGGACCCTCGGGGTCACAGAAAGACTGGGGGTGCCTGAGTGCAGCAGAGCTCCCAGGGATTGGAGCAGGGAAACTGGCTGCAGAGACAGAGCCGAGGCGTGGGCTCTCAGCTTGGGGTTGCCATAAACCGTGATCTGCGGCACAGTCGGACCCCTGCTCCTCCAGCAGGGACCCAACAAGCAGCAGATCCGGGGACACTCACCTTCCTCCCCCAGGAGGAGCGGCGCTCCACTGTAGGGATCTGCTGGGTTTGGAGACTCCGCACGGGGTCGGGTGGCAGAGATAGAAACGCGCAGTCATGGGCCGGGTGAGCGCAGCGTGTGGCCAGAGACCAGGGAGACGGAAGTGACTGACTGCTTTTCTCTGGGGGTGCACTGAGGAGTGGGGCCCTGAGTTCTCGGCTCCTCTGGGGTGGATATTGGGGGGCCACAGTTTTCACTCTCATCCTCCAAAGCTGGATGGAAAGCTTGCAGGGAACAAAAGCTCCCGGGAGCAAACCTGAGCAGATTACTTAGCCCCGACCAGCAAGGGCGGGGCAATTCCACCTCCAGCAAAGACTTTTGGGAACCATGGCAACAGACCCCTCCCCCAGAAGATCAGCAAGAACCGCTGGCCAAGACCAAGTTTACTGATCAATGAGGACGGCAGAACTCCAGCGCTAGGGAAACACTGCACATAGAATCCATGGCTTTTTTACCATGATTCTTTAGTCTTTCAAAGTTAAGTTTTTTTAACTGTCTTTTTTTTAGTTTTCCTTTTCCCCTTTTTCAACCAACATCTTATCAATCCCTTTTTTAAAAAAATATTTTTTATTCATTTTTAGAGTCATATTCTATCCCTTCATAGTAGTTACCCTTATTTTTGGCATATATATATATAAGTTGTTCTCTCTTTAAAACTTTGTTCGAGTCTCCTGCCTAAACCATTCTCTCCCTTTTTTTTTTTAAATCCTCTTCTTTCTTTTTTCAACCAACTTCTTATCTTATCAATTCCTTTTATAAAATCCTTTATAATTTTCATCTTTACAGTCATATTCCATCCCTTCATCATATTAACCCTTATTTTTGTACATATATAAGTTTTTATTTCTTTAAAATTTTGGGAGGCACTTTCTTCTAACAGACCAAAATACACCCAAAATCTAGTGTGTGGCACTGATCTATGCACCAGCCTGATCATATTTGATCATATTCTGTTTTTTATTGTTTTGTTTTGTTTTTGTTTGTTTTTATCTTTTTCTTTTTCTTTTTTCTTTCTTTCCCTTTCTTTCCCCCCGGTTTCAGGTCTTTTCGATTTGTTTAGTGTATATTTTCTGGGGAGGTTGTTACCCTGTTAGCATTTTGTTCTCTCATTCACCTATTCTCCTCTGGACAAAATGACAAGATGGAAAAAAAACACCTCAACAAAAAGAACAAGAGGCAGTACTGACTGCCAGGAACCTAATCAATACGGACATAAGTAAGATGTCGGAACTAGAGTTCAGAATGATGATTTTAAAGATACTAGCTGGGCTTGAAAAAAACATGGAAGTTATTAGAGAAACCCTTTCTGGAGAAATAAAAGAACTAAAATCTAACCAAGTCAAAATCAAAAAGGCTATTAATGAGGTGCAATAAAAAATGGAGGCTCTAACTGCTAGGATAAATGAGGCAGAAGAGAGAATTAGTGATATAGAAGACCAAATGTTGGAAGATAAAGAAGCTGAGAAAAAGAGAGATAAACAACTACTGGATCATCGGGGCAGAATTTGAGAGATAAGCAATACCATAAGACAAAACAACATTAGAATATTTGGGATCCCAGAAGAAGAAGAAAGAGAGAGGGGGGCAGAAGGTATATTGGAGCAAATTATAGCAGAGAACTTCCTTAATTTGGGGAAGGAAACAGACGTCAAAATCCAGGAAGCACAGAGAACCCCCCTCAAAATCAATAAAAATAGGTCAACACCCCGACATCTAATAGTAAAACTTACGAGTCTCAGAGACAAAGAGAAAATCCTGAAAGCAGCTTGGGAAAAGAGATCTGTAACCTACAATGGTAGAAACATTAGATTTGCAACAGACTTAACCACAGAGACCTGGCAGGCCAGAAAGGACTGGCATGATATATTCAGAGAACTAAATGAGAAAAATATGTAGCCAAGAATACTATATCCAGCTAAGCTGTCATTGAAAATGGAGAGATAAAAAGCTTCCAGGACAAACAAAAACTAAAGGAATTTGCAAACACAAAACCAGCCCTACAAGAAATATTTAAAGGGGTCCTCTAAGCAAAGAGAGAGCCTAAAAGCAACATAGACCAGAAAGGAACACAAACAATATACAGTAACAGTCACCTTACAGGCAATACAATTCATACCTTTCAATAGTTACCCTGAATGTAAATGGGCTAAATGCCCCAATCAAAAGACACTGGCTATCAGATTGGATTAAAAAACAGGACCCATCGATATGCTGTCTGCAAGAGACTCATTTTAGACCCAAAGACACCGCCAGATTGAAAGTGAAGGGGTGGAAAACCATTTACCATGCTAATGGACACCAAAAGAAAACTGTTGTGGCAATCCTTATATCAGACAAATTAGATTTTAAACCAAAGACTCTAATAAGAGATGAGGAAGGACACTATATACTACTTAAAGGGTCTATCCAACAAGAAGATCTAACAATTGTAAATATCTATGTCCCTAACATGGGAGCAGCCAAAGATATAAGGCAATTAATAACAAAAGCAAAGAAACACAGCAACAACAATACAATAATAGTGGGGGACTTTATTTAACACCCCCCTCACAGAAATGGACAGATCATCTAAGCAAAAGATCAACAAGGAAATAAAGACTTTAAATGACACACTGGACCAAATGGACTTCACAGATATATTCAGAACATTCCATCCCAAAGCAACAGCATACACATTCTTCTCTAGTGCCCATAGAACATTCTCCAGAATAGATCACATCCTAGGTCACAAATCAGGTCTCAACCAGTATGGATCATTCCCTGCATATTTTCAGACCACAATGCTTTGAAACTAGAACTCAATCACAAGAGGAAAGTCGGAAAGAACTCAAATACATGGAGGCTAAAGAGCATCCTACTAAAGAATGAAGGGGTCAACCAGGAAATTAAAGAAGAATTTAAAAAATTCATGGAAACAAATGAAAATGAAAACACAACTGTTCAAAATCTTTGGGATACAGCAAAGGCAGTCCTAAGAGGAAAGTATATAGCAATACAAGCCTTTCCCAAGAAACAAGAAAGGTCTCAAATACACAACCTAACCCTACACCTAAAGGAGCTGGAGAAAGAACAGCAAATAAAGCCTAAACCCAGCAAGAGAAGAGAAATAATAAAGATCAGAGCAGACATCAATGAAATAGAAACCAAAAGAACAGTAGAACAGATCAATGAAACAAGGAGCTGGTTCTTTGAAAGAATTAACAAGATTGATAAACCCCTGGCCAGACTTATCAAAAAGAAAAGAGAAATGACCCAAATCAACAAAATCATGAATGAAAGAGGAGAGATCACAACCAACACCAAAGAAATACAAACAATTATAAGAACATATTATGAGCAACCAAAACTGAACCAGAAGAAATAGAAAACCTGAACAGACCTTTAACCAGTAAGGAAATTGAAGCAGTCATCAAAAATCTCCCAACAAACAAAAGCCCAGGGCCAGATGGCTTCCCAGGGGAATTCTACCAAACATTTAAAGAAGAATTAATACCTATTCTTCTGAAACTGTTCCAAAAAATAGAAATGGAAGGAAAACTTCCAAACTCGTTTTATGAGGCCACCATTACCTTGATCCCAAATCCAGACAAAGACTCCATCAAAAAGGAGAATTACAGACCAATATCCTTGATGAACATGGATGCCAAAATTCTCACCAAAATACTAGCCAATAGGATCCAACAGTACATTAAAAGGATTATTCACCACGACCAAGTGGGATTTATCCCTGGGCTGCAAGGTTGGTTCAACATCTGCAAATCAATGTGATACAATCCATTAATAAAAGAAAGAACAAGAACCATATGATCCTCTCAATAGATGCAGGAAAAGCATTTGACAAAGTACAGCATCCTTTCTTGATCAAAACTCTTCAGAGTATAGGCCTAGAGGGTACATACCTCAATATCATAAAAGCCATCTATGAAAAACCCACAGCGAATATCATTCTCAATGGGGAAAAACTGAGAGCTTTCCCCCTAAGGTCAGGAACACAGCAGGGATGTCCACTATCACCACTGCTATTCAACATAGTATTAGAAGTCCTAGCCACAGCAATCAGACAACAAAAAGAAATCAAAAGCATCCAGATCAGCAAAGAAGAAGTCAAACTCTCACTCTTTTTAGATAATATGATACTTATGTGGAAAACCCAAAAGACTCTACCCCAAAACTGCTAGAACTCATACAGGAATTCAGTAACGTGGCAGGATATAAAATCAATGCACAGAAATCAGTGGCATTCCTATACACTAACAACAAGACAGAAAGAGAAATTAAGGAGTCGATGCCATTTACAATTGCACCCAAAACCATAAGATACCTAGGAATAAATCTAACCAAAGAGGCAAAGAATCTGTACCCCCCAAAACTATAAAATACTCATGAAAGTAATTGTGGAAGGCACAAAGAAATGGAAAAACGTTCCATGCTCATGGATTGGAAGAACAAATATTGTGAAGATGTCAATGCTACCTAGAGCAATTTACACATTCAACACAATCCCTATCAAAATACCATCCACTTTTTTCAAAGAAATGGCACAAATAATCCTAAAATTTGTATGGAACCAGAAAAGACCTCGAATAGCCAGAGGAATGTTGAAAAAGAAAAGCGAAGCTGGCAGCATCACAATTCCGGACTTCCAGCTCTATTACAAAGCTGTCATCATCAAGACAATATGGTACTGGCACAAAAACAGACACATAGATCAATGGAACAGAATCGAGAGTCCAGAAATGGACACTCAACTCTATGGTCAACTAATCTTTGACAAATCAGGAAACAATGTCCAATGGAAAAAGACTGTCTCTTCAACAAATGGTGTTGGGCAAATTGGACAGCCACATACAGAAGAATGAAACTGGACCATTTCCTTACACCACACACAAAAATAGACTCAAAATGGTTGAAAGATCTAAATGTGAGACAAGAGTCCATCAACATTGGAAAGGAGAACACAGGCAGCAACCTCTTCGACCTCAGCCACAGCAACTTCTTCTTAGATACATCGCCAAAGGCAAGGGAAGCAAGGGCAAAAATGAACTATTGGGACCTCATCAAGATAAAAAACTTTTGCACAGCAAAAGAAACAGTCAACAAAACCAAAAGACAACTGACAGAATGGGAAAGATATTTGCAAATGACATATCAGATAAAGGGCTAGTATCCAAAATCTATAAAGAACTTCTTAAACTCAACACCCAAAGAACAAATGATCCAATCAAGAAATGGGCAGAAGACATGAACAGACATTTTTCCAAAGAAGACATCCAAATGGCCAACAGACACATGAAAAAGTGCTCAACATCGCTCAGCATCAGGGAAATCCAAATCAAAACCTCAATGAGATACCACGTCACACCAGTCAGAATGGATAAAATTAACAAGTCAGGAAAGGACAGATGTTGGCGGGGATGTGGAGAAAGGGGAACCCTCCTACACTGTTGGTGGGAATGCAAGCTGGTGCAGCCACTCTGGAAAACAGTATGGAGGTTCCTCAAAAAGTTGAAAATAGAGCTACCATATGACCCAGCAATTGCACTACTGGGTATTTATCCCAAAGATACAAATGTAGGGATCTGAAGGGGTACGTGAACCCCAATGTTTATAGCAGCAATGTCCACAATAGCCAAACTGTGGGAAGAGCCAAGATGTCCATCGACAGATGAATGGATAAAGAAGAAGTGGTATATATATACAATGGAATATTATGCAGCCATCAAAAAGAATGAAATCTTGCCATTTGCAGTGATGTGGATGGAACTGGAGGGTGTTATGCTAAGTGAAATAAGTCAATCAGAGAAAGACATGTATCATATGACCTCACTGAGATGAGGAATTCTTAATCTCAGGAAACAAACTGAGGGTTGCTGGAGTGGTGGGGGGTGGGAGGGATGGGGTGGCTGGTGATAGACATTGGGGAGGGTGTGTGCTATGGTGAGCTCTGTGAATTGTGCAAGACTGTTGATTCACAGATCCTTACCTCTGAAACAAATAATACATTATATGTTAACAAAAAAAAAAAAAAAAGAAGAAGAAGAAAATAGCAGGAAGGGAAGAATGAAGGGGGGGAAATTGGAGGCGGAGACGAACCATGAGAGACTATGGACTCTGAAAAACAAACTGAGGGTTCTAGAGGGGAGGAGGGTGGGAGGATGGGTTAGCCTGGTGATGGGTATTAAAGAGGGCACATTCTGCATGGAGCACTAGGTGTTATACGCAAACAGTGAATCATGGAACACTACATCAAAAACTAATGATGTAATGTATGGTGATTAACATAACATCATCATCATCATCATCATCATCATCATCATCATCATCATCATAAACAAAGTGGAGTAGTAGATGCCTAATAGAAGTCACTAACACAAATGCAGTAGTTCTTTTCTGAGAAAGCTCAGGTTCAGAGGAAGTTCACAGCAGCCATTCATTATTTCTCCCTTAGAAATGCATTCTAATTAGAGAGGTAAACCATTTGAACAGGGCATTATTATGGTCAGGGAATATGCAACCCCACCCCCAATCTTCCCTCATTTTACATTAAGTTGTTTTCTTGTTGAATTTTTTCTTGTTGTTGAGTTGTAAGAGTTCTTTGTATATTCTGGATACTAAAGCCTTTGCAGATATGTGACTTGCAAATATTTTCTCAAATTCTTAAATATTTCTTAAATCAATGTTTTATAGGGATGTCTGGGTGGCTCAGTCAGTTAAGCATCTGCCTTTGGATTAGGTCATGATCTCAGGGTCCTGGGATTGAGTCCCACATGGGGTTCCTTGCTCTGCGGGGAGCCTGCTTCTCCCTCTGCCTGCTGCTCCCCCTACTTGTGCTCTCTCTTTCTCTCTCTCTGATAAATAAATAAGTAAAATCTTTTAAAAAATAAAAAAATCAATGTTTAATAGTTTTCAGTGTACAATTCTTGAACTTCCTTGATTATATTTATTTCTAAGCATTGTATTCTTTTTAATGTTATTGTAAATGGAATTATTTTAAATTTCATTTGTGGATTGTTCGTAGCTGGCATATTAAAATACAAATAAGTTTTGCATATTGATCTTGTAGCCTGGCACCATGCTAAACTTGTTTATTAATTCTAATAGTTTATTTGTGGATTCCTTAGGATTTTCAATACACAAGATCATGTCATCTGGAAATAGAGATCGTTTTACTTCTTTTCCAATTTGGATGACTCTTATTTATTTTTCTTTCCTAAGTTCCCTGGTAAGAACATGTAGTACGAAGTTGAACAAATATGGCAAAGTGCGGATCCTTGTCTTCTTCTTGATCTTACTGTGTTTATCTAATCTTGCTTTTGATTCATTGTCCATCCAGAGAAATAATTTAAAAAGTTAAATTGTACCATGTCACTACCCTTCTTAAACACTCCAATGGATTCCAGTGGTACCTAGAACAAAATCCAAATTATTTTTCTTGGCCCTCTATGCTCTTTTTATTCAACCTTATCTCATATTACCTTTTAAAAACTCTCTGCACAATAGCTACATGAATCATTTGTAGTATCTAAAATGCACCATGTTCTGTCCTTCCACAAGCCCTATACACATGCTACCCTTTTTTGACAAGTCAATTTCTTCAATTCCCTTACCTCTTTATCCTGATTTAAAACCACCTGGAAGAATTCAATCCATGGAAGAATCAATCCACTCTCCATTTTCTTTCTTAATATTTGTGAGTGCTGCTGAGGAAAAAAAATCACGTAATCTCAAGATTTGGTCTCAAAGTCTAGGTGTGTCCAGTGTTTCATTGCTGTTGTCTCTCAGTGAATTTTTACAGTGACCATGTCAGGCTTTCTCCAGTGTTCTTGAACCTCTGAACTTTCTCCACCATCTCATTCTACTTTCTGTTTAGTGTTAAGCCCTTCATCTTTGTTTTGGATCTTTTTCCCTACTGCCTCTTCTGTGACCTCACTCCATCAATTATTCTCAATTTCTTCTGTAGTTTCAATCTCTCTTCCACCTCCTGTCCCTGTCAATTTTAAATATACTCAGATTGTTCTCAGAAAAAAAGAAAAAATAAATCAAAGCCTTTCCTTGCCCCTACGCCCATCTCCAGTTATTGTCCTCTCTCCTGCCCTTCCTAGCCAAACTACCGGAAAGAATACGTTTTTTGTTTCCAATTTCTCACCTTCCCCTTTTCCAGCCTATTTGTATCACTACTGCTCTTATGAAATTGCTCTCACTAAGGTCATTAATAGCTTCATTTTTGCAGAATCAAATAGATAACTCAGTCTTTACACCTAAGTGATCTCTTGCTAGCATTTAGTCACGTCTTTCTTTATACATTTTCTTTTTCTATGTACAAGACGACTCTATATCTTTTAAGCAATCTAAACATTTTAGAAATATATAGTACAGAAGTGGAAAAACCCTGTAATCAGGATTGTTAACGGATCAGTATTTATTCTTCCAGCCTTTTTCCCCTGTGCCAAAACTAATATACTGTATGTAATAATAATCTTTGGTGAAAAAAGGCTTATATTATCCATAATTGTTTTGCAACCTCATTTGTAACTTATTATATCTTGGACCATTTCCCATGTTGGACCATATTATAGTTCTCCTCATTCTTTTTATAATTGATTCATCATTTTTTCAAGGCACAGATTTTTTGTAATTTATGGAACTCAGTCCTATATTGATGGATATATGTTTACAAATTTTTGCAATTAAGTACAATGCTGCAGTAAACATCCTTGTAACATGTGTACATGTTTCTGTGGAACAAAATTGTAGAGCTAGAATTAAACTATGTAAATGATATAAGAAGGCAATTTTTATTTTAGTAGAAACATGCTTATTTAAAAAGTTTGGGTAATACATCAAGTTTAAAGAAAATAAAAATCACCACCAGTCTCCCATGCATAGATAACCAATTTTATTTATTACTTAGTATGTGTCTAAAGTGGTATAATGCTGTCATTTTGTAATACATACACTCATTTAACCTCTGTGACAGTCCTGAAGGGTCAACATTATTATATATGATTTTAGAGCTTAAGAAACTAAATTTATGAGAGGATGAGGAAACTTACTGACAATCACATGATTAGTAAGTTTAAGAGTTTGCATTCTGGTCAAGGCACCGTGTTAGTGTCCCTACATGTGCAATACATGGAACTATTATCTCCATTCTCTAGATGGAAAACTGAGGCTTTGAGAGAGTTAGGTGTCTTGCCCTGGGTCAACAATGAGTAATTGACAAAGCTGAGTTTCCAAACTGGGTCTCACTTCACAGCCTATGTGTTTTCCTCTAGATTACATTTTCCATGTCTTCTTACTATTAATATTTTAATGGATTTTTATGATTATGAAAGTAATTTACTCTCATTTATGAAATTGTAGAAACCATGATCAAGTTTAGATAAGCAAATGTACATAACAAATCATCTCACCACCCACTAACATCTACTATTTTGGTATATTTCCTTCCATCATTTTCTATATCCACAGGCCTTTCCTTTCCTGCCTTCTGGCCTTTGCACATTTGTTCCTTTTGTTTTCCCTCTTCTTCCAGATCTTCATTTCAGTAAGTTTCCTCATCCTCTCAAAATTTGTCATTCAAGGCCAAGTTTAAGTGTCATCTTTTCAGAGAGTGCTTTCCTGACCATCTAACTTAAAGGAATCCAAAATTACTTTCTAGCCATTACCCTGTTTTATATTCTTTATAGTACTTGTTGCCTTTTCCTTATTTATTTTAAAAATTTTGTTTTATTTTATGTATCTATCTCAAAAGCTAGACAGTAACAGAACGATGGGTGAGGACTATGTATATCTTGTTCTCTTCTGTATATCTTTCCTGCCTGAAATAGTGCCTGTTACATGGTATGCAATCAATAAATATTTTGAATGCCTGAACTGATGAATACTCATAGAGCAAGAGCAAAAGTAAGAGAAGTATACAGATATTCTCTGGTAGGTACAGCTGTCCAGGCACCATGTAACTCTCTGCTTATTGAATCATGTTTTTTTGGGCTATGCTTATCCCTCTGAAAAGTTGGAACCCCCAAATCATAATTTGCTCTCTTGACTACATTCAAGTGCTGCACTCTAAAATATTTTAAATAGGCATTTGTTTATTGTATATTTTCTCCAGTTAGAATATAAGCTGTAAGATGTTCTTCCATTTTGTTAACTGTTGTACCCCTAGCACATAGAATGATGCTTGGCACATAGTAGGTGCTCAATAAATATCTGTTGAATGAATGAATAAACATCTCTTGATATCAGTGGTGGATTAGCAATCCTGCCTCTTACACTAAGAAACCTGGATCTGTGGGCCACATGGATTGGATGGTCAGCATGGTCAAATGGCTTTCAGAAGGGGAAAAGATGGAATGAGAGTAAAGGCTAATATGCATAAGGTACTTAAATTTTATCTCATAACAACTTTTTGAGGTAGGTATTATCCCCATTATGTAGCTGAGAACATTGTCTTTAAAAGTTAAGTTCCTTGACTTAGGTCACCCAGCTAAGAAATGACTAAGGAATTAATATCAAATAGAGTCTGAAGCTCAATGGGCTGCACCCACAGACTGTCAGAAGTTTAGTGCAGTCCTCATTCTGGTCACTACCAGTTTTGGATCCAGTCTCAGTTATGTAAGGATTGTTAAAGCACTAAAAAATCTACAGACTGATAAGATGTTTTGAATTTATATCAATCTATTATTAATTATCTTACAATAAGGTGTGTTTTATAATCAGAAAATAAATAAATAAAAAATGTTTCCTATATTGCCTAGACCACCATTGAAAGGCAGATGAGAAACAGTAATAAAATATTTGCATCATATATTACAGGCAGAGGCCTAATATATTTAATATGTAAATATCTCATACATTTTACACCAGAGAGATTATCAAAGGAAAGTAACAAGAGATTTAGAGAAAAAATCAATTTTAAGAGATGCTCTATTGTATTAATCATTTAAAAATTACAAATAAAAATAAAAGTACTTTTTGTGCCTATCAAGATAACAAAGATGAAAAATGTAATAACAGCCAGAACTATTCAGGATGTGGCAAAACAGGTATTTTCCTACTCTATGGAAGGCATGTAAATTGCTGGATTTTTTGAGATCATATGGCACTATCTGCTATAATAAAATGTATTCATATCATTTGATTCAGAAAATCCACTTTTAGGAATTTATCCTACAAAAATCCTCTTTTAAATATACAAACATGCATGCTTAAAACTTAATTGTGGCAATACTTACAACACTGAAAAATTACAAGAGGGAAATGCTGAAAAATATTGGAAACCTAAAAATGACCAAATCTCTACCAATGGAAGAAACAATAGTTATATTTGAGCATAGTACTTTCAAACAATAAAATATTCCATAGATCTAAAGAGAAGTAAAGAAGCTTTCTTTGTACTGACAATAATATGTCCAAGATACATTAAGTGAGAAAAAAATCGTGCAACAAAGTTGTAATTGTTTTGTAAAAAAATATGTAAGTGTATATATGCACCCTCAAATTAATGAAAATATACATAAAATATTAATAATATTTTAACTGGGAAGTAGAAGAGAGTGACTTCCTCTTTTCACTTTTACATGTGTCTAAATTTTCTATAATGAAAATATAGATAATGTATGTATAATAAAAAGTTAAAGAATGAAAATGTATTTTCATCAGAAATTATTAGGGTCTATTAGGGGAAGTCTAGGTTATATAATATCCAATACATTCAATATGCTGTAAATTCTTTTTTGGCTTCATGCTGTATAGATGAGAGTATAATTTCAGAGAAATTATATATGACATTTTAAAGGGGTGAGGCCACACTTTGGTGGCAGTGGAAAGTGTATCCAAAGCCATTTTCAAGAATTGACATTACTTCAGAAAATAAAAGAAAAAATAAATAGGAAAGTGTAAATCCATAAAAGACCTTGAATAACCAAAGCAATCTTAGAAAGAACAAAGCTGAATGCATCATTCTCCTTGATTTCAAATTACATTACAAAGCTATAGTAATTAAAACAGCATGATATAGGCATAAAAACAGATATATTGGTCAGTGGAACAGAATAGAGGGCCCAGAAATAAACCCACATATATATGGTCAGTTAATTTATGACAAAGAGCTAAGGATATACAATAGGGAAAGAACCTTTTCTTCAATAAGTGGTGTTGGGGAAGCTGCACAGCCACATACAAAAGAATGAGACTGGACCACTTTCTTACACCATACACAAAAATTAACTCAAAATGGATTAAAGACTTGAATATAACATCTGAAATCATAAAACTCCTAGAAGAAAACATAGGCAATAAACTCCTTAACATAGGTCTTGGCAATGATTTTTTTAAAATTTGACACCAAAAGCAAAAGTAACAAAAGCAAAAATAAACAAGTGGGACTACATAAAACTAAAAATCTTCTGAACAGAAAAGGAAACCATCAACAAAATAAAAAGGCAACCTACTAAATTGGAAAAACTATTTGCAAATCATATATCTGATAAAGAGCTAATATCCAACATACAGGAAAAAGCTCATATAACTCAATAGCAAAAAACCAAACAATCCGATCAAAAAATGGACAGAATATTTGAATAGACACCTTTCTAAGGAAGACATATAGATGAACAACAGCATATGAGAAGATGCTCTACATTATTCATCATCGGAGAAATGCAAATCAAAACCACACTGAGATATCACCTTACATCTGTTAGAATGAATTTTATGAAAAAGTCTAGAAATAACAAATGTTGGCAAGGATGTGGTGAAAAGGGAACTAATTGCACACAACCAAAATGTGTACTGTTGATGAGAATGTAAATTGGTGGAGCCACTATGGGAAACGGTATGGAGGTTCCTCAAAAAATTAAAAATGGAACTACCATGTGATCCAGCAATTCCACTTCTGGGTATTCATCTGAAGAAAACAGAAATACTAACTTGAAAAGATACATGAACCTCCATGTTCACTGTAGCATTATTTATAATAGCCAAGATATGGAAACAACCTAAGTGTTCATCAATGAATGAACAGGTAAAGAAATTGTGTAATATATATACCATGGAATATTATTTAGCAATAAACAAGAATGAAGTCTTGCCATTCATGATAACATGGATTGAACTCAGGGCATTATGCTAAGTGCAATAAGTCAGACAGAGAAAGAAAACTACCATATGATCTCTTTTATATGTGGAATATATATATATTTATATTGTATATATATGTATATATGTATGAATATATATTATATTTATATTATATATAGTTCTATCTATCTATCTATCTATCATCTATTTTTTTAAAAAAGCTCATACATACAGAAAACAGATCCCCAGAGGCAGGGGATAAGGGGTGGGTGAAATGGGTGAAGAGTTCATGTTTCATTTTGTTTTGATTTTTCTTTTAAATAAAGTGAGTGCATTTTTTTTAAGATTTTTTATTTATTTATTTGAGAGAGAGAATGAGATAGAGCATGAGAGGGGGAAGGGTCAGAGGGAGAAGCAGACTCCCCGCTCAGCAGGGAGCGCGATGCGGGACTCGATCCAGGGACTCCAGGATCATGACCTGAGCCGAAGGCAGTCGCTTAACCAACTGAGCCACCCAGGCGCCCCAATGCATTTTTTTTTAATATAGAGAAAGGGTAGTCTTTTCAACCAATGCTGCTGGAACAATTAGAAGCCCATATAAAAATACGAACCTAATCACAGATATTATACCTTATACAAAATTAAAGTGTGTTATATACCTAAATGTAAAATTAAAAACTATAAAAATTCTACAAGAAAACGTAGAAGAAAATCTGCGTGACTTGGGTTTGGTGATGACCTTTTAGATATAACACCAAAAAACACAATCCATTAAAGAAAAAAGATGATAAATTAAACTTTGTTAAAATTAAAATCTTTCATTCTGTGGAAGACAGATGAACTTATAGATGTTCTTGGTTTCTAACACTATTATCCAAATAAAAGGAGCCAAGTCTCTTTGAAGAAAAGCCTAATTCTAGGACTGGGGTAGGTATATACAAGATAAGCCTGGAGCATATTGTAGTGCCACAAAGTAGGAAGAATTAAAAACAAAACAAAACAAAATGCCATACGCAACTGTGGGAGTATGTCAAAAGGCACAGAAGCTAACTGAAAGAGCTTCCTATAGCCAAAGTTGGAACAATTGGAGGGGCCAAATAAGTAACATAATATTGGGTTATAACAAAGTCTAAGATAAATATCCGTAAGTCATATTAATATAAATAAGTGATTAAATAAATAGAGAAGAATAGCCAAGTTTCCTCTGAAGAAGAATTCCAAATAATTTATATAGATACTCCCTCCTCAAGGTGTGGGGAACGGGCATAATTCTCCACTCCTTAAGTGAGAACTGTGTACAGTGACTTCCTTCCAAATAGTGCATTATAGAATGGAGGAAAAAGAGTAAGTTTATAATGAATAAATCAGACAAACACTGCATCTGCCAGGTGATCACAGTAAATATATCCACAGTGATATCATGTTGGAGGCATGAACTCTTGCTATGATGTGATGAGAATAGCATACCTTCATGGCCTGTTTCCCCAAAACTCGTAACTACAGCTTAATCATAAAAAAAAGAAATCCCAATTTTCTACAAAATGTCTCTCCAGTACTCCTCAAAACATTTAAACTCATCAAAAACAAGGCAAGTCTGAGAAACTGTCACAGTCTAGAGAAGCCTAGAAGGAAACATATCAATTGAATGTAGTGTGGAATCCTGGATGGAATCCTGGAACAGGGAAACATTAGGTAAAATTAGGTAAAATCTGAATAAAGTATGAATTTTAGGTAATAATAATATGTAAAAAAGGGGAAAGTATAAATCCCCTAGACTATGTAAATCAAATGCAGGAGAAATGCCAGCAGTCTCATTAAGATGTGAATGATGGGGAAATAACATGTAAGACTTTCCAGTGAGAAGCTGACTGAATAAAGAGGGTTTGAAAAATAGCCCTGATCCCACAGAGACTTACTGACCACAGACGTTGAAAGTGGAAAATGTTAAGAGAAAAGCTGGTCTGTTCTCTGAAAGAAAGGGTCAAGGATAGGGTGAGGGTCAGGGATGGCTGTTGCATACATAGCTTGGTAATCAAAAACATTCTTTTGACATTCAACATTGACATTTTGAAGCAGCCTTGACATAACAGCTGCATTAAGTCAGCCTTGTCAAAATGTCCTGCTTTCCTCTGAGAGAAAGGGCCTCTGCAAGGGAAACTAGCATTAAGGATGACAATGAGCATGCCTTGAGAGACTTGGGATTGAACAGAGACCTGTAATAAGAAAACCTACCAGATAATTAGAGTAATATTTGCCCAAATTCTGTCTCTTGTGACTAGGAAAGTACAACCATTTCCTCAACCGTTTGATGGAACTGGTCATATGCTTGTCATCAATTATTTATTTTTTAAAAGAAGTTGAAAAATAAGGACAATAATATAAATACACAGGAGCTACAGTGGAGTGTTTTCCCAAACCCCAGAATAATTTGGAAATAAGCATACAACCTGAGAGTTTAATAATCTACTGGGGCACGTGGGTGGCTCAATCGGCTAAACATCTGACTCTTGATTTCATCTCAGGTTGTGATCTCAGGGTTGTGAGATCGAGCCCTGCATTGGTCTCCATGCTGATCATGGAGACTGCTGAGGATTCTCTCTGTCCCTCTCCCTCTGTCCCTCCCTGTCCCGCTCGAGTGCGTGCTCTCTCTCTCTCTATAGAAGAAGAAGAAAAAGAAGAAGAAGAAGAAGAAGAAGAAGAAGAAGAAGAAGAAGAAGAAGAAGAAGAAGAAGAAGAAGAAGAAGAAGAAGAAGAAGAAAAAGAATCATCTACTGGCAGTGTTGATTGTTATCCAACTCTGGGACTAAAGATGGAGATAATCACTACATGTATTACTGAAGGATCTGTGTTTCAGTTCTACAACCAAAGGGAACCAGCAGTAATCCTATGGTGGCAGGGCTGAAATGCACTAGAATTTACTGAGAAAAATCCAAATCCAAACTGTGTTCAGGAGACACAATAGGAGCAGTAATAAATGGCAGACATCAAAAATTATACAGAAAATGTAGAAAGATATTGTTGGAAGAAAACTAAGGAATGGATGGCATAAGTTTGACTCACGAGGTGGCAGAACTTTGGAAATATTTAAGAGGGAAAGGAGAGGTAAAATGACCCAAACATATGTAAGATACGTTGGATTTCTAGCCTTTAGGAAGAGGGTGTTTGCAAGGGAAGATGACCATAGTGAGGCATCAGATTATACAACATCCTTGTGGATAAAGGCAAGCCTGTAGTGAGAAAACCTACTAGGTAATCAAAGGAAGCCTGGTACAGAGACTGTAGGCAGAACTTCATTGCAAAGGACTATATATTCAGGTTGATTAACTTCAGTACTCATGGGGCCACTGATAAACAGATGACCAAGCAACAGATGGGATAGAAATGTATCAGCAGATACCTTCTTGGCAGAAGATTCAGAGACCAGAAGATTTTCCCTAACAATGTTCTCATACTATATAAGACTTCACATTCCAGAACTTAGGCACAGCTCCAGGAAATTAGAGGAAAGCGATCTAAGAGAACTGTGTATCCATCTGGCCCAACATGGGCAATATGATCCGACTGACAATCGATGAATACTCAAGATGAAAATAAGGTTTGCTTAAGAATAAAAGAAAGAAGGAGTCACATCTCTTTGGGAGACTGTGAAAGCAAACCCTCTCCTAACTTTGAATTAAAATCAATTTCAGAATTGGAGGGGTAGACGAACCATGAGAGCCGATGGACTCTGAAAAACAAACAGGGTTCTAGAGGGGAGGGGGGTGGGAGGATGGGTTAGCCTCGTGGTGGGTATTGAGGAGGGCACATTCTGCATGGAGCACTGGGTGTTATGCACAAACAATGAATCATGGAACACTTCATCTAAAACTAATGATGTAATGTATGGGGATTAACATAAGAATAAAAAATTTAAAAAAAAATCAATTTCAGAAAGGCAAACATTAAAAACTACACAATATGATGTAAATAGTGCCCAGTCAGTTTAAATGTTAAAGGTAGGATTCCATAACTTGAGAGCAAAAATTATAGTAGTGTGATTAGGTAAATCTTGGAATAATGAAGGAACAAAAATTATTATTATTATTATTATTTTAAAGATTTTATTTATTTGAGAGAGAGGGAGAGAGTGAGAGAGAGAGCCCAAGAGGGGGTAGGGTCAGAGGGAGAAGCAGACTCCCTGCTGAGCAGGGACCCTGACGTGGGATTTGATCCCAGAACTCCGGGATTATGACCTGAGCCGAAGGCAGTCGCTTAACCAATGGGAGCCACCGAGGCATCCATTATTATTATTATTATTATTATTATTATTATTATTATTATTATCATCTCTTTATTTTATTTTTCTTTTGACATTCGAAATTTGAGGTTCTTTCTAACATTAACATAATATTAGCCACATTTATAGTTTAAAAGGAGGCAAGAATACTGCCAACTAGAAAGTGAATCTAAAGGTTATGTTTGCATTTCACAGTAGCAACAGAAACAGGTGGTTGATCTGTAATATCACTTCTGAGTGTTGTTACTACACTGAAGAGTTATTTATAGGAGTGGTGCCAAGCATTAGGAAATGAAAATTTCTGTTTTTCCCTGTTAGCTTTTACTGTGCTGAACCCTTTCCTTCACTTGTGAAATGATAATGATTTCAGCTTCCAAGAGATAATGTAGTGATTTACAAGTACTCATGGAATCTCAGCATCAATTCACTAACCAATAGTAAGGATCCATTTATAACATGAATCAATGAGATTATAGACACTGAATTGAGGAATAAGAGCCACATTTCTCAACTATTTCTCAAATATTTAGGATTTGAGTATTGATTGCTTGGATATACAGGTACATGCACTTATGGACTATACCATCTGCTAGATCAGGGTTTGTGAGTATGGCCTGTGGACCAAATTCAGCCCACCCTGTTTTTATAAATAGTTTTATTGGAACATACCCACAATACTTTAGCACTATAACAGCATAGTGGAGTAGTTGAGACAGAAATTACATAGCCCCAAAAGACCAAAATATTCACTATCTGGCCTTTTACTAAAAAGAAAGTTTGCCATTCCCCGGGCTAGATGGTCAAAGTAGATATAGACCAACCAATATAATTCTTTCAGCAGGTCCACTCTTTGGTCAGCTTGCCAAATTCTATATTAGGTATTCTGTTCTTTTTGCCCATCCTCTATTTTTCTGGAATTGTTTATATAAGCCTGGGGACTAGTATCTTCATTCTCAATGAATTAGTCATCCTAGGGACAATAGGTTTAAGAGATTCATATAACCCTTATTTCTTTCTAAAGAATATTTTATTTATTTGTTTATTTATTTATTAATTTTTTTGGGCATATGAACACTTATTATTGTCATGGTTTCACCATCAAAACTTATGATCTTGGTCTTTCCTTCTTGTCTTTGGATAAGGTCAAAAGAGAGACATTGGCTACTTTGATAACCTAAAATGAACCCAGGAATGTCACCAACAGCATGATCTTTGCAACCAAATCCAGCAACCAGAACCTCATCCTTTTCCTCAATGAAATTCAAACAACCATCGTTGGGTACAAAGGCTGTTGGTTTGTTTTGTTTTGTTTTGTTTTGTTCCATTCTTGATCAGGTGGACCCTGACACAATTCCTGATGGCAGAATTTGGCTTTTTGGCTTCAACCCTTACTTTTCCCACCACAATTCCCTTTGCATGTGCAGTGCCTCCAAAAGTGTTGGCCTTCAGGGTTGTGGTCAAACGGGCTTTCTTGTATTGTTTATCATGCCACTTCTGATCTTGTCAGTAGCTATGGAGCTTCCTGGCAGTCCAAAGACCAGGACACTTGCCCATCCTGCTGGTGCCACAGACCTGAGTAAAGAGCTCTAAAGAATATTTTTAAAAGTAAGCAAACAAAAATACATAGTATCAAACCTGGATGAGAAGCAATTGGATGTGGCCATTCTGTCATTGTGGCAAGCAGCATCTAATTCACAGATATGGATGACTGAGGCCTGAGAACTCTAACAGAATACAAATATCTAGGAGAGAGAGAAGCAAAACTGCCTCTTGATGAGAGTGAGAAGGGACAGGATCTTTGTGGCAGAAGCTTGAAGTGAATGATGGGGATATCCCTTAATACTCTGTAGGGGTCTGGGAGAGATGGTGCTTCAGATTATACTAGTACATTTAGAGAAAAACATAAGCTTGTGAAGGCTCCTAAGATTGAAAATTTATGCAAGGCTTTGCTGGACTTTGAGCTTTCTGGCTCACTCCATGAAAGGGCCTCTCATACACGGGGGCCTCTCAGAAGGGGAGACACCAGCTGTGAGTTATATTTTAAAGTTCTAGGAAACAGGCTACACAGAGGGTCTATGTTTATATTATGAGTCACAGCAGGGACAGGTGGTGGGTCTGGAGCTTAATGTCTGCAAATGATGTCTCTGACTGCCAGGATTGTTCAGAGGAGTTGTTTGTTTGTAGGAGTGAGTTTGGAAAAGAAATGAGGAAATGAAAAGCATTCTTTCTCTCGGTGACCATTTTAAATATTGGACGCTTTCCTTGAATTTGTTAAGGAAAAATGATACCAATATACAAGGGCTGTTGTAGCAACTTAAATTCATCAGCAAAATGTGAGCAGAACCTCCAGTGAAAAGAACTGAATGTTAGATAGTACCAACACTGGGAATAACATAAGAAAGAATAAATAAATGAATGAATGAATGATGGGGGATACTCTGGATAAGGAAAAACAAAAAAAATAAACACTTCTTTTCTCTTAAAGAGAGCATCAGGATTCAAATATTAGCTGTCTGGAAACTCCATTATCTTGGCCTTAAAGCTCTCCCTTTTATTCCTGAATTTATATCTCTAAAATGTTATGTGCCATCTGACAGATGTCTTCGCTTGTCACCATAATATCTACCAACATTTTGTGAGTTCACTCCTCACTCAGCAAGACTGACATCAAGGACATATTATACAGAACTGCCAAGGAAGTCAGGCCAAATACAATTTGCTGTATCTATCTAAATTTTTCTTTAACTACTTTGACAAAGCTTTGAATTACAAAACAAAAGAGAAACTTGGCAAGAATAGCAACAACAAAGAAAGAGGAGGATACAACACTGCTCTATGTAGAAATACACACACACGTGCACACATTCACACAAACATAGAAATAAACAACAAAACTTGTTCTGGACAGCCACTCTTCATACCTTAGCACTGGTGGGGTTTCCATCACCCAGACCATTATTAACTTAGGGGCATTTGAAGAGGAACAAGGAGGACATGTTCCACAGTTCTGATGAGAAAATTCAACCTGCAATTTGAGCTAGAGGATAGTAGTAAAGAGAAAGCTATTTCCTCCAAATTTTGCCCATCTGTTCTAGGTAGATTTATGAAGACCCAATGAAGTATCTGACCCATGCTTAGCTCTATTTCTGTTAAAATTTGTTTTTCAAATTTGAACTAATTTATGAGTGTGGAATGGATAATGAAGAACATTAAGCCTCAAATAATTTTTACAACTCATTTGGCTTTGCAGTTGTGCTAAGCTGTTGCCTGAGATATATAACCGTGCTCTTGACTAATAGGACCATCTTAATCCAAAGAACTCCTTTCTGCAGTGTCCAGCCCCAGCAGCCCAGTTCCAGCTCTCAAACAGGCCAGATGTCCTCTTGAATTCCATGTCTTTGCTCACATTGTTCCCCCTACATGCTGTGTCATACATCCACAAGTACTCACTCAGTGTTTTTTATTTCTTGGTGGTGTTGATAATAGACATTTCATGTTTGTCATGGGGTTTAACGCTAGGGTTGAACACTCCAGGAACTTCAATTAGCCCCATGCCAATGTCTTGGAGAGGAAAGAGCACAGATTGGGGAAATAGAAAGGCCAGATGTGAATTTTAGGCTCTGCCACTTATATACTATAAGATTCAATTAATGAAATGTAAGGATGCTCATCTGAAGAACTGAAATAAATGCTGCCTCATAGGCTTACTTTAAGTATTGAAGAAGATGGCACATGGAAATCTTATAGCATGCTAGCAGGCACAGTTCACATGAGTTTTCTTAGTTCTGTAGAGAGCAGGATCCATGTCCATCTGAGTCTCATTTGTGCTTTATAAATGTTTGTTGACATTTCATAAATAATTTCCATTTGAGTGCCTAATATGTAGTGTTCTGTTACTCATGCAAATTAATTTCTGTTAAAATAATTCCTGGGCCTTAACACATCTTCCCAGCTGAAAACCCAGAGTGTTTGCCCAGCTTGGGTCTTATGGATTTCCACAGCACTCCAGGATGGTTAGGTAGGCTTCCCAATTTCATCTTGGTGATCAGTCCAGGCTAAAAGAGGAGAAGTGACTCACTGAAGGTCCTATCATCAGGATATTTCCAGTCCTGGAATCGAGGCAGCTCTTCTGACCCTCTTTCTAGCATCCTGCCTAGCAGATTTATCACTGTAGCCTTGTGCTCCCATAGTCTTTCTGGGGCTAAAAGGATAGCAGCAACATGCATATTATGGACTTTCCCAATGTTCACCTTTAGATATAGAAAGAGGATAGGGGGGAAATTCAAAGGAAAAAGAATGAATATTGTTCCCCTCCTTGAACTCAACACACAAATCATTCTATTAGATTGAAAGATATGAAGTCATTGTTTTTGTAGGTCAAAAATGACTGAACATCAACAATTCCGTGTGGCTTGGTCAAATATAATAATGTACTGTTTTCTACGTAACGTAAATGTCTGTGGTTTTTCTATTGTAGCCATTCCAAATGCTTTTACACACATAGCTGTTCAATTACATTTATGGCAATGCCATCTCTGCCATTGAATGGAGGGGATGGGATGTAAACTTCTGCTGAGTGCCTAATATGCGCCAGAAACTCTGTTAGGCATTTTACCTACATTTTCTCTCAAAAATGTGGTACAGTAGACACCAGTATCTCTTTAATTATTCACCTTGTCACTAAGTATGTGCTGTGAAGCTCAGAGAAGTTAATTACATTTTCCAAGTTTACACATTCAATAAAAAGCAGAGGAGGTGTTTTAACCTAGCTGTGTCTGACTTCAAGGCCTAAGCTCTTTCCACATTGCTATATGGCCTTACCTTCATGGTGAACTTTTAGGATGCAGGACCAAAGTTGATCTAAACTTGTTTGGTACAGTCCTAGTGGGGTCATAGACATTCAGTTGATTAGCAGTAGTTATCTTCTTTTTCTTCATGTGTAGTAGGGAGTTCGCTATATGAGTTTGGAATTTAGGAGAAATAAGTTATGGGATGAAGTTATGGAATTGGATTTCCCACGCCTGACACATAATAATACCCAACAGATATTTCTTGAGTTATTGAATTATTGGATGAATTATAGATTTTGAGAGTCACCAGCAAGTAAAATCAAATGTGTGTCCATCTAATTTTTTTCTATGCCTATCTATTTTTCAAAGTATTTGAGATGGTACTCTACAAACTGTTTCATCATCTCTTTAGAAATAACTTTTATTGATTTTTAGTGGGTACAAATTTCTAGGATATAAAGCTCGGCTGGGAAAGAAATCTCTGTTTTTATATAACTAATCTTAGTATGCATTTTGAACCCCACGCTACTTACTACAAAAAACCCAATCTTGCCAGCTGAAGGCAAACTCAGTCATCTCAGGGTTTTCTCAATCAATTCAGTGTGAGGTAAATCAATTGAGGCTGGAATTTAAGTTCCATAGGTGGAATTTATATTATATCACTGAATCATGAATGGGTGTGAGCAAGTAAGAATAATTTGTCTGGCAGCAGTTAGGAATGGAAGAACAAGTAACCACCCCTAAATAAGGGTGAGGGGGATATATCCAGTATCCATCCTTACCCGCCCGACAAAAAGGGACCCTGAGGATGATAACACTTATTTGTTGGTTTGCATATGCGAATTACTCTTGTAGACAAATCTTGTACAGCAACTTTATTCTTACCTTCTTTGAGGGGTGATACGTAGAGAAATATATTTTCTTTGTGAGGGAAAAAGATTTCCTAGGGGTAGTAAATGTGGTGAGATGAAATATAGTCTGATGTATTTCCTGCCCCTTCACATATATCTTTTACCTTGTGATATTTCCCTCTCCCTGTTTGGATACCTGAGAAACTATAGCCTCACAGGAATTCTAGGTGTCATGATAATGTGGGTATAGTATAATAGGAATGGCTCCCTTTCATATGAGGATCAGAGAAGGCCCAAGGTAGACCCACTGAGTTTACCATATCCCTCAGAGGTGTGCCATACAGTCCGGGCTTTCTGTTTTCCCAGCAAGGCACAAAAGCTATAGCTGAGCAAGAGTGCTTGTGGTCCTGAGCTGGTCTCAGAGTCAAGATGAGAGGTTGCCGCATGGCAACATGAACCATATAGATTTAGATGGGAATTCAAGTATCTTAGGGATGTCACCAAGGACAGTAAAGATCAAGACACTACATAAGCTCTGAAAATTTAGATGTCATATGATGAGAAGTGGAGACATAAATTAAGCGGATTTATCATACATTAACAAAGAAAAATGAAAAGAACTGAATTTATGCTGACTTGGAGACTGTATACTTCTTACAACAGAACTGGGGCTTAAAATAGAGATTAGATTCAGTTGCAATGTAGAAAAGTATACAAAGTAACACTTCTTTTTTTTTTTTTCTCAAAGATTTTATTTATTTATTTGTCAGAGAGAGACGGAACACAAGCAGGGGGAGTAGGAGAGGGAGAAGCAGACTTCCTGCTGAGCAGGGAGCCTGATGTGGGGCTCGATCCCAGGACCCTGGGATCATGACCTGAGCCAAAGGCAGACGCTTAACCGACTGAACCACCCAGGTGCCCCTATAAAGTAACACTTCTTATATACCTGTGTGCTTTACTATGTCTTGAAATTTCATGCCTGCCATACTTTTCCCTCCTTATAAAAATTATATTTATTTATTAGAGGAGTTTTATAAAACATAGCAGAATTTCAGCTCTTGATCAGTGTCAGAAATGAAACTTAAATATCTCAGACAAAAGAGGGAAAGAAGGGGTGAGGGAAGGACCATTGCTCTAACCCTATATGAAGACCTATCTGGAAGTTTTTTCAGTAAAGGAAACATTCCTAGAATCCCCAGTCATTTTCAGAACTCTTTAAGACATGTGAAAGAAATACAGAGTTGTAAAAAATTTAAATAATACAGACATGCATAAGGTGAATCTGTCTATATTTCCTTTCTTCCAAAGATATCCTCTGATCTAAAAATCCTTTAATAATTTCTTTGCATTTATTATACTAGCACCTATGTATATAGGCACACACACAAATTGTTCCTATCCTTACCCAATTTTTCTATTGGTGTGTATGTGCTTTTTACATATTAAGAATATTGACCACTTTTTTTTTAAGATTTTTTTTAAAAGATTTTATTTATCTGACAGAGAGAGAGAGAGAGCACAAGTAGGCAGAACAGCAGGGAGAGGGAGAGGAAGAAGCAGGCTCTCCACCGAGCAGGGAGCCCGACGTGGGGCTCGATCCCAGGACCCTGGGATCATGACCTGAGCCGAAGGCAGCCGCTTAACCAACTGAGCCACCCAGGCGCCCCGAGTATTGACCACTTTTATAATACACTTTATAAATATTTTATTTCAAGATTTTTTATGGCTTTTAAATGTATTCATGATGATTTTTGTCATATAGAACGTGTTAACATTTTGCCTATGTACAAAGTTCAACATAAATAAATTTGGCCCAGAAACAGTGCACAACTGCTGATCGTATAAACCACTCTCCTAATTATATAAATCTGAAAGTCTCTTTGCTCCCAGCTCCAACCGAGCTTCCAGTCAGTAGCGTGCATCAACCTTTAGTATGTACAACTGAGGCTATTTTTGATCTTTTGACCATCCCAGCACTCCAGTTGAGACCATCTAAAACAAAAGAACCACCTAGCCAAACCATATAATCATTACAAGCAATAATAATAAATTGTTGATGTTTTAAGTTTCTATGTTTGGGGTGATTTGTTATGGGTCAGTAGATAGCCAAACACTGCCTACATTTGGATTGGTTGAATAAGGGAAAGACCATGTATATATTTGTGAAAGCTCTCAAGATCTGATGAACTGTGACTCCCTGAACCACCTCATGAAAGGGTTTCTCCTACATGGGGACCTCTCAGAAAAGAGACACAAGCTTCAGATTATATTTCAAAATTCTAAAAGATAGGGAGTTGCTTACAGATGCTACTATGTAGTGAATTTTATTTATTTTTATTTTATTTTATTTTATTTTTAAATTTTTTTTAAAGATTTCATTTATTTGACAGAGAAAGACAGCGAGAGGGAACACAAGGAGGGGGAGTGGGAGAGGCAGAAGCAGGCTTCCCACGGAGCAGGGAGCCCGATGTGGGGCTCGATCCCAGGACCCTGGGATCATGACCTGAGCCGAAGGCAGATGCTTAACGACTGAGCCACCCAGGCGCCCCACATAGTGAATTTTAGAGCCTAATGTCTGCATATGATGCCTTGTGACTGTATTTTTTTTTTTTTTGAAGTGTGGTAAGAATGGTTCCATGGCTTTGAATCATAAAGAAAGGAATGAAATGGCCTCTTCCTCTCTGATTATTTCATATCCTGGACTGACTTCTTTCATTTTGGAAGGAAGCATTTGATCAACATCCAGGGGGTGCTGCAGTATTCCATAATCACCAACAGACCCTTACTATCAATCCAATGAAAAAGACTGTACACGCTACTGTTACAATTCAGTTTGTTACACAGCAGAAGTGAGGGAGAAGAGAAGGAAAAATGCCTTAGAATAAGAAAAAAACATACCATATTTTAATAGAAAGGATTCTGAATATTAGCTGTTTGGACACCTTGCTGTCATGATTGCGTCTCCAGAATGGGATGTACAGTTGTTCCAGACAGTCAAAATAACATTCATTAACATTCAGTACATCCATTCCCCTGTTAGCAAAAGTGTTGGTGTCAGGGTCAGCATAGTCAAAACTGTCAGGGAACCCAGTTCAGTTATGATTTTTATTATAATCACATAAAAGTGAGCTTAAATTATTTGATAAAAGCCACATTCAGAGATAAAAGAGAATTCCCAACAAGAGGGCAGCGATGAAACTGCAGAAAGGCATGCAGAAAATTGTAGGCAGGAGCAGAGATACAAACAACACGTGTGTGTGTGTGTGTGTGTGTGTGTATTTATAAAACACTGCAGTCTCAGAACAATCCCTCTTTCAGAGCAATCTCTATCTCAGAGGCTTGCTGGAATAATTAAATGAACTGACCATGTAAAGAAGTAATCATAGTGAGAGTTCCCTTAGCTTGTTCTCTAATGGGCAGTCTTCATATGTTTTGGGGTGACCTCTGAATTCTACCAGGTACCTTGGGCATTTAAATAAAATTAGGGGCACTTGGCTGACTCAGTCAGTAGACTGTGTGACTCTTGATCTCAGGGTCATGGGTTTGAACCTCATGTTGGTCTAGTAGAGATCACTTAAATAAAAAAGACCTCTAAAAGATAATTATAGAAGAAAAATAATTAGCAGAAGACATATACCGAGTGACTATTCTCTACAGGCCTAATTTTCTTACATATAATTCTTGTCAAATTGATTTCTTGCACATAAAAGAGCTTCTTCCCTTCTGAGAACTCAGATTGCTTGCAAAAACGGGTATCTCATTGATCTCCACAGCATTTCTGAATGCTTGGGAGTGCTTTGTCCTTTCTTCAGGTATCACTTAGGAACTGGGACCCAGACAGCATTCCTGACCTTTGTTCTTGTCTCCTTCCTGCAGATTCATCATTATGCATGATGTTTCTACTATATCTTAACATTCTGAGGCTCAAGGAATACTAGAACCTCCCAAGCCATATGTATTCATCATGTCAATCTAAAAGGTCCAAATGGGTTAGGAAATGCACAATGATTGAACTTTAGCAGCCAAAGTGTTCCATTATACCGAAATGATGTTGGATCACATTCATGATATAAACATATGTTTAATTTTCTTTTTGTTGTCACATTTCTGAATGTTCTCTATGATATAGTTATGCTATTGAGTTCAGGGCAGAGTTATATCTGCTAAAAAGAGAAGAGATGAGTGGGAAAAATTAATGTGTTAAATTTTCAGACAGAATGGTTGGGTGCACTACATTCCATATAGTTTCCTTTGAAACCTGGATAACAATCCCCTTGTACAGATCAGGAAGTTACGTCTTGGAGATGCTAAGTAAACTTTCCAAGTTTACACACCTTAAATGAGTGACAGGACAGGATTTTAACCCATGTTTGCCTATTTAAACCCTGTGCTCTTCCCATGCTAATAACATATAGACTTCTATTTAAGCTTTCAGAGTTCAAGGATTGTATAATTTGAATTAGCTTGATAAACTGTCCATGCCTGGTCATACATGTAAATACATGTAAATACATATTATGCTGTAGTTGGATAATAGGGCTTGGAACTCTGAAAAAAAGGCCTGTGATGGAGATATGATTTGGTCTGGCAGTGCCTTGCACTTACTATGTGTACAGTAAGTATTTGTTAAATGAATAAAAGAGAGAAAGAAATAAATTTATATTTGTTAGTCATTGGTTAGAAAATAAAACTTAAAGAATATCTCTTTTTAAAAATAATGTGATTGAAAAAAGAATTGGGATAATTCTGTACAAGCTATTTAATAAAATGCTTTTTATAAATAAAAGAAAGTGGGGGCGCCTGGGTGGCTCAGTTGGTTGAACATCTGACTCTTGGTTGCAGCTCAGGTCATGATCTCAGGGTCATGGGATCGAGCCCTGTGTTGGGCTCCCGGCTCAGAGTGGGGTCTGCTTCAGATTCTCTCTCTCCCTCTCCCTCTGCACCTCCCCCTGCTCATTCTCTCATGTTCTCTCTCTCTCCCTCTCTTTCTAAGATAAATAAATAAAATCTTTAAAAAAGAAAGCGTTTTTCTTTTATTTATTTTGTGAAAAGTGATATTTTTAGTAGATATAATACATTGTACACTCACAAAGCTAATGAAAGGTAAAAACTGTAACACCTTTAGTATTGTCTAGTACTCAGTAAACTTAGAAAAAATATTACTCCTGTCTCCCTGCCTTGTCTTTCCCATTAAATATATGATTTTAATATAAATCAAATAATAAATTTATTATAGAGAATATTTAAAGATGTTGAAAGCAACAGATGAAAATATAAATACATTTTTAATAATCTGTGAGCTTCAGTGTTACTTCTGAGTTGTAGGATGGATCACCTGATAAATATGGGCAAAGGGAAAAATAACCATTATGCTGTTTCCTTTAATTTCGTGTGCTCTCCTTTCTCTTATATTACCTTCTAGTGGATCATTAGAGAAACAGTTTCCTACTGAGTCCAAGAAATAAACGACAATAATGACTCTGCTCATTAGAAGACTGGAGATAGAAGATCAGGAATCCAGATAGCAGGCCCCTTACCAATTATTGTATCATGGACATGTTTCTTCCTCTGGGATGGCCTCATTTTTTAAAAAACAAAATGCTGTGTATTAGGTTGGGCAATAAGAAACTGATATTATTTTGGTCAGAAATGCTCCAATACTGACCACTTCATAAAATTCATTTTAATGTAACAGTGGGTAGGAGTATGGGCTTGCTGTGATAAAACCTGGGTTTGACACTATATTCCACATCAAACCAGTTGAATCTTCTGTGCCTCAAGTTTCTCACATTTCAAATGGGGATAAGAACAGTATCTACACTACTACTGTAGTTGAGAGTTAAGCGTGATAATGTAAGTAAAGTGTTAGATACATTGCAAATGCTCAATAAATATTAGCTACACTTATTGTTGTGTTGTTGTTGTCATGCTTGACTTTCCCCGAGAGCAACTCATGGGGGAAATGTTACTTTTTAGCTATTAAAATGTTCTATGAAGCAACAATATTAAAACAGAATAAGACTGGTGGAAAAATTTGAGATACAATTTAATAGAACAGAATAAAAGCTCAGTCCCAAAAAGGTTTTAAAATGTGATAAACTTGGCATTTCTAACCGGTAGGTAACATGTATTTTTCATTACCTACTGGTAACATGTATTATTCAGGAAGTGGTGTTGGGTCAGTTGGTAAATTTTTCATTAAAAAATGTAACTTTGATCCTCTTCTCACACCATAAAATATGAAGCAAAACAAAAAAACAAAACAAAAAAAACAACACCACGGTACTCATACGAAAACTAATATACAGCTTAGTGGTAAGGAATTTTTAAAAACCCAGAAGTTTAATCAAATTACACATTATGTATTTTAAGTACTTGGCACTCAAATTCATTAGTAGTTTCTAATTAAACAAAAATGAAATATCCCTTATCTCATAGACAAGGGAAAATTAGAATAAGTACATACCAGTGCATTTATTCTGGAGATCAGTATTGAAGTGCTTAGTAATAGCAAGGGTATAGATGCTCAATGACCCACCAATTCTGCTCCTGGATGTATATCTCAGAGTCATTTTGTATATAGCTAAATAAGGGAATATGTATAAGGATATATTTGTGGTGGTGGGACACTGAAGGCAAGTTGGAGGTCTATCACAGGGAGAGTGGAAAATACATGTCTGTGTTTCAGAATCATTGCTGATTTCTGTTTCTGATATGTAGTCCTTTCTCATCCATTAAAAAAAGTCACTGAACCCTTTCTAGCTTCTGTTTCCTCAACCAAAAATAAGGAAACTGGATTGATTAAGAGGTCTTATCCTTTTTACATCCTCTGATGTATTATTTCAATGGACATTCCATAAACCTTTATGTTTTTATGCCTCTGCCCTTTTAATATTAAAATAATGGACAATAACTTTGAATAGTAATTTAAATATTAGGAGTTTGACTCTCTTTCAAAGGAATCTCTACTGTAAGATCTTTATGTAATAAGAATAACCAGTTCATAATTCACTTATTCAGAATACTGTAAATAGAGATAGCTTAATAGTGAGCGTATTTATGGAAAAACATAAAACATGAAAGAGTAGAAAATGGCATTTTGTTGGGCACTAAAATTTTCCTTGAAAAAAGGTCAGAGAGGCCTGGTGTAAAACCCAGTTTATCACGGCAATCTTTATTTATTTATTTATTTATTTTAAAAGATTTTATTTATTTATTTGACAGAGAGAGAGACAGCGAGAGAGCGAACACAAGCAGGAAGAGTGGGAAAGGGAGAGCAGGCTTCCCGCTGAGCAGGGAGCCCGATGCAGGGCTTGATCCCAGGACCCTGGGATCATGACCTGAGCCAAAGGCAGACGCTTAACGACTGAGCCACCCAGGCGCCCCATCTTTTTTTTTTTTTTCTTATTTTCCCTCTTATTTTATATCTTGGCCATTTAAACACTTTATTTTTAATTCCAAATCACAAAAAGTAATATATGGTAAAGTATGAAAAAAATGTTGATGGTAATGGTAAAAATTTCAATTATCTTAGGAGTATCTGAAGTAAAATGTGAAAGTCTGGCCCTCATAACCAAACAGTATTATGTAATGTGTCTACTTCTCACAAATTCTCATGTAATACAATGAAACAAACCTAATTTTTCAGGCCTCTTTCTATAGCATCTGGCTGAGTAGTTCTGTTTTCAGAGGGGCTCGGCTATGCCAAACTATATCTACTGAAAAAGAAAGAAGAGCTTACGTTCAAGTAGGAAAAGTAATGGCTCCCTGTTTCCAGGGTCTAAAGCAGAATGTCTGTAATTGCTTAATTGCTTTCTGCCTCATTTATCTGGCCCTTATATAAACCTTTTACTATTCAGAAGTTTCGCTTGGGGACCAAGCCAGACCAGTCCAGCAGCAAAATCAACAACCTCTGCCCCAGTCATTTGTTTGAGCCCTTCTATCTCTTAGACATCAAAAATGAAAGTACCTACTTTTAGGTTTCAAAAGAGGTGCTAAACATTCAGAGCAGGCATCTGCAACATCTTGCCAAGTCCAAGCATCTTTCTCTTTATCAAGGAATCTTTGGCAATGAATGTTCAGGTAATAAAACAGAGCCATAGCCTTCTTTCAGAAGATCCTTGTGATCAGTGGACAGAACAGTCTCCTGCTGAGGAGATAAAGTAGGAGAGCATTTGACCCACACATTGATTCAATGAGAACTTGGATTAACTCTGGCTAAATGTGGTGTTGGCCTGGGGGTACAACTTGTCTCATAATAACTATAATACTGGGTTTTTAAAGACAGTTTTATATATTCTTCATCAAATTGCCACTGTAATCCAAGATGACTTCAAGTCCTGTGCCCTTTCTATAATTTAACCCCATGCTGTTTCATGATGTGCTTATGCTTAATATTGCCATTCACTGCTGACCACTTCCAGGTGTATTTACTGTTATTGTGACCTTAAAGCTTCTGCTCAGTGGAATCTAAGGCCTGCACTTTCTAACAGAACATCAGTAGAGCCATGCTCCTCACTTCCCTGAGGCTTTTTTTCACTTAATTCCAGTTTATGGACTTTAAATTGGTACAACTTTTCTGGGTGGCAGGTGGGGAATTAAATTAAGCATGTGTATACCATTTGAGGCAGCAATTCCATGTCTTGAAATGTACCCTAAGGAAATAGTTAAGGATGTGCCCAAGAGTATGGAAACAATAAAATTCATCAACCTAAATTCCTAATTTTGATCTTTACCACAAACGTAAATTTATTGAAAGATAAAAAGAAAACAAAGGATATCTATCAATGAAGGGGTATATGGAAACATAGATAAGTGTTCTAGAAACACACAAACACACGCGAATACTCATGTGTACACACATCAAATTAGTCATTGAGTTCTATTCATAAAAACCTAAAAAGTACCTATATGGGTTTCAGGGGCACAAGGAGGACAAACTCATAAATGAGCTAGATCTATTCTAAACACAAATGTGAAATGCCTTCTTTAGCAATAGAAACTGACAATGTCATCTCACCATTATTTATTATAAGGAAAATGCATTAGTTGTGTGGTAGGATTATGAAATATTTATGTTCTTTTGATCTGTTGTATTATTTTTTTTTCTTTATGGGTAGGTGTTATGAGATAAAAGGTAAAGAATGAAGACCTATCAGTCAAAAATTGTGAATTTCTCATTAATATAAGTACACAAGCTTTTGTAATTTTAATAGCTTGTGGAAACTCATTTGGTATGACCTAAATCAAATCAAATTATAATGAAATTATAAAAGGGTGAGGATATTCTTTGGTATAGCAAAAATCAGCACTAAGAATCCACATCACTTTTGAGCATAAATAAAAATACAGACATGAAGACTTAGAGGTGTAACACATTACAACAGTAAAGAAACAAAACCCCACAGACATCACCCTCAGTCTCCTCGAGCTTGTAGTCTAAAGGGTAAGATAGTGAAGCCAGCAGTAATGATGAAGTGTTGTAGCTACTAGGATAGGGGAAGTCAGTGTGCTGTGGGAGCAGAGTAGATAGCACAATTACCCAACTGGGCTTGGGTGTGTTGGGGAGGCTTCCCACGGGAAGTGATGTTTAATCTAGGATCTGGGGGATAACAAGTCATCAGCTGAGTAAAGAGAGGGCAGGGCTAATCTGAGACCCTAGCCAGATATAACAGTCAGGAAATACTCTATGACCTGCTTCATCCCCAGGGAAATCCTGTGTGGAAATCCACTCCCAGCAGTTGGGCATGTCCGGAAAAGTGCGTGAAACTTAACAGCACAATTGTAGAAAGTGCCTGAAGTCTGCAGTTCATGCCCATGAGAGAAACCACGAACGAGACTTCCCAAGATCTGTCTCGTCTTTAACTCTTTCTACACCATCTTGGCAGCGAGCTCTAGTCAGGAGGACACAAATCACAGATGGTAGCCACAATTGTGGTGAGCATAGCATAACATATAGAGCTGCTGATTATTATGTTGTACACACAAAACTAATGTAACATTGTGTGTTAGCTATACTCAAATTAAAATAAAAGTGAATGCATAAGTAAGAAGGTAGCTCAAATGCTCAAAACATCAGGGTGATTCTACTCTACTATTGCCCCCTTCCCTTTAGAAGGTTATCTTCCAGGATTCCTGGACTCTGGTTTATGCTAGTGGGCTATGAGGTCTGAGCCTGGTCACATGTGTACAGGTGAACACGAACACTGGGCAGATCTAGTGGAGTGTAGACTCTTATACTTCTGGAACTCAGGAAAGATAAGGTCAGGAAACCAAGATTTCGGCTGGCCATGGGAGGCACACAGGAGACACTCAAACACTACACGATGAATGGAAGGATGAATGAATGAATGAATGAATGAAAGATTTTGGAGAAAGCAGAAGATGAAACTGTGTTTTTATCTCTTCAGGGAGTGTCCATCCATATTTACCTTTTGAGATGGATTAGGATTATATTATATATCTGCTTTCTAATCTGATTTTTAAAATATTGTTGATTTTTATTATTAGAAAGTCATTTTTTCCCTTTCAATAAAAATACCCGTTTTCATTAATGTGGGCTGCAGTTTGAATATCATAGAGCAGGAATTTGGGGAATGAGAAAGCTCTTTGTGCTCCATCAACCAGACAGAGCTTTCTGGAAGTATCCTAGAGCAAGATATTGCTAAAGAACTTAGGCACTGCCTTCGACTTGAGAGAAGAGGAATAGGCAACCTGAACCCATCTTAGAAGGAGATGTGCGTGCGGAACATTCTTCAGAATAGGTCACATATTAGACCATAAAAACAGGCCTCAACAAATTAAAAAAGATAGAAATCATACCATGCATCTTTTCTGACTACAATGCTATGAAACTAGAAATCAACCATAAGAAAAAAATCTGGAAAGACCATAAATACAGGGAGGTTAAATAACACGCTACTAAACAATGAATGGGTCAACCAAGAAATCAAAGAAGAAATCAAAAAGTACAAGGACACAAACAGAAATGAAAACACAATTGTCCAAAACTTTGGGAAGCAGGAAAAGTGGTTCTAAGAGGGAAGTTTATAGCAATACAAGCCTACCTCAAGAAGCAAGAAAAATATCAAATAAACAACCTGACCTTACACCTAAAGGAGCTAGAAAAAGAAGAACAAACAAAAGCCAAAAATGGAAGAAGGAAGGAAATAATAAAGATTAAAGCAGAAATAAATGATATAGAAACTAAAAAAACAATAGAACAGATGAAAGAAACCGGGAGCTGGCTCTTTGAAAAGATCAACAAAATTGATAACGTCTAGCAAGACTCATCAAAACAAAACAAAAAAAAAGGACTCAAGCAAAATCACAAATGAAAGAGAAGTAACAAACACCACCAAAGAAATAAAAACAATTGTAAGAGAATATTATGAAAAGCTATATGCTAAGAAATTAGACAACCTAGAAGAAATGGATAAATTCTTAGAAATATATAACCTACCAAAACTGAAGTAGTAAGAAATAGAAAATTTGAACAGACCAATTACCAGCAAGGAGATTAAATCAGTAATCAAAAAAAATTACAACAAACAAAAAAAGTACAGGACCAGATAGTTTCACAGGTGAATTCTACCAAGCGTTTAAAGAAGAGTGAATACCTAATCTTCTCAAACTCTTCCAAAAAATAGAAGAGGAAGGAAAACTCCCAAATTCATTCTATGAGGCCAGTATCACCCGGATACCAAAACCAGATCAAGACATCACACATACACACACAGAGAGAGAGAGAGAGAGAGAGAGAGAGAGAGAGAGAGAGAGAGACTACCACAAGCCAATATCTCCGATGAACGTGGACACAAAAATTCCCCATAAAATATTAGCCAACCAAACACAATAATACATGAAAAAAATCATTCACCATGATCAAGTGGGATTTATTCCTGGGATGCAAGGGTGGTTCGATATTGGCAAATCAATCAACATGATACATCACATCAATAAGAGAAAGGGTAAAACCATATGATCATTTTGATAGATGCAGAAAAAGCATTTGACAAAGTACAGCATCCACTCATGATAAAAACTCTCAACAAGGTAGGTCTAGAGGGAACGTACCTCAACATAATAAAAGCCATATATGAAAAACTCACAGCATCATAGTCAATGGTAAAAACTGAGGGGTTTCTCCCTGTGGTCAGGAACAAGACAAGGATGTCCACCCTCACCACTTGTATTCAACATAGTACTGGAAGTCCTAGCCACAGCAATCAGACAACAAAAGGAAATAAAAGGCTTCCAGATTGGTAAGGGAGAAGTAAAACTTTCACTATTTGCACATGATATAGTACTATATATAGAAAACTTGAAAGACTCCACAAAAAAAAAAAAACCTGCCAAAACTGATAAATGAATTCAGTAAAGTTGCAGGATACAAAATCAACACACAGAAATCTGCTGCATTTCTATAGACTAATAATGAAGCAGCAGAAAGAGAAATTAAGAAAAAAAATCCCACTTACAATTGCACCAAAAATATTAAGATGCCCAGGAATAAACTTAAGCCAAGAGGGGAAAAAACTAGTCTGAAAACCACAAAACATTGAAATGGAAAGGCATTCCATGCTCATGGATTGGAAGAACAAATATTATTAAAATGTATATACTACCCAAAGCAATATACAGATTTAATGCAATCCTTATCAAAATAACAACAACATTGTTTTTTTTTTTTTGCAGAGCTAGAACAAAGAATCCTAAAATTTATATGGATACACAAAGACTTAAATAGTCAAAGCAGTTTTGAAAAAGAAAAGCGAAGCTGGAGCCATCACAATTCCAGACTTCAAGTTATATTGCAAAGCTATAATCATCAAAACAGTATGATACTGACACAAAAATAGACACACAGATTAGTGGAACAGAATAGAGAGCCCAGAAATAAACTCACAATTACATGGTCAATTAATCTTTGATGAAGTAGGAAAGAGTATCCAATGGGAAAAAGTCTCTTTAACAAATTGTGTTAGAAAAACTAGTCAGCTACATGCAAAAGAATGAAACTGGACCACTTTCTTACCCCATTCACAAAAATAAACTTTAAATGGATTAAAGACCTAAATATGAGACCTGAATCCATAAAAACCCTAGAAGAGGGCATAGGCAGTAATGTCTTTGACATCAGTGTAACATCTTTTCTAGATATGTCTCTTGAGGCAAGGGAAATAAAAGCAAAAATAAACCGTTGGGACTACATAAAATAAAAAGCTTCTGCACAGCGAAGGAAACAATCAACAAAACTAAAAGGCAGCCCACGGAATGGGAGAAGATATTTGCAAATGACATATTTGATAAAGGGCTAGTATCTAAAATACATGAAGAACTTTTACAACTCAATACCCAAAAAGCAAATAATGCAATTAAAAAATGGGCAGAAGACACAAAGAGACATTTCTCCAAAGAAGACATCCAAGTGGCCAACAGACACATGAAAAGATGCTCAACATCACTCGGCATCAGGGAAATGCAAATCAAAACTACAATGATATATCACCTCACACCTGTCGGAAGGGCTAAAATCAGTAACACAAGAAACAACAGGTGTTGGCGAGGATGAGGTGAAAAAGGACCCCTCCTGCACTGCTGGTGGGAATGCAAACTGGTGCAGCTGCTGTGGACAACGGTATGGAGTTTCCTCAAAATGTTAAAAATGGAACTACAACATGATCCAGTAATCACACTACGGGGTTTCTACCCACCAAATACAAAAACATTAATTCAAAGGGATACATGTTTGTACATTGGTACAAACATACTGATGTTTATTGAAGAATTATTTACAATAGCCAAATTATGGAAGCAGCCCAAGTGTCCATCAATAGGTGAAGGGATGAAGAAGTGGCATATATACATATATATGATGGACTATTACTCAGTCATAAAAAATGAAATCTCGCCATTTGTAATGACATGGATGGAGCTAAAGACTATAATGCTAAGCAAAATAAGTCAGTCAGAGAAAGACAAATACCATATGACTTCATTCATATTTGGCATTTAAGAAACAAAACAAATGAGCAAAGAAAAAGAGAGAGAGGCAAATTGAGAAACAGACTCTTAATTACAGAGAACAAACTGATGGTTACCAGAGGGGAGGTGGGTGGGGGAATGGGTTAAATAGGTGATGGGTATTAAGGAGAGCACTTGTGATGAGCACTGGGTGTTCTATGGAATTGTTGAATCACTATATTGTATACCTGAAACTAATATAACACTGTATGTTAACAAACTGTAATTAAAACAAAAAAAAAGGAGTTGTGTATGTTTGTGTGTAAGTATTTAGGGTTATAGATTTTAACATACTTTACACATATATTGGTTTATTTTTAAATAATAGGATCTTACTGTATAGTTTATAATTAGATTTTCCCATTGTAAAGTATATTGTGAGCACCTTTCAATATCAATACATATATTTTTCGCGATCAGTTTTTTGATTCAGTTTAAAACCAGCTGTTTTCTGTGTTGAAAGTATCAATACAATTATTTTTCACATTATGAGATCAATAAGTGTTTCTTGAAATAAAATGAAACAATATAGCAATACATTATGTGAAGGCAAAATTTAACCTCTATGTCTCTTATGTCACAACCCTTTACTCCATAAAACCACTATTGCTAATAAGCTATGTGTCCTTCCAGATGTTTTTCCTTGCTAATTACTTATTAACTTAAATATATCAACAGATTATACAGGTACACATGTAATTTTATATTCCTTTTGCTTTGCCAGTAGTATTCCTCTGTGAGATTTCTGCCTCTTAGTATTTATAAATTTCCATTTATCTCCATTATTATTTATAATTTTTTTTATTCATAAGGCAATACAGCAGGTGTTTAAAAATGCACTGGTGGGGGCACCTGGGTGGCTCAGTTGGTTAAGCATCTGCCTTAGGCTCAGGTCATGATCCTGGGGTCCTGGGATCAAGTCCTGCTTCCGGCTCCCTGCTCAGCAGGGAGCCTGCTTCTCCCCCTCCCTCTGCCGCTCCCCCTGCTCGTGCTCTCTCTCCCTCTCTCTCTCAAATAAATAAATGAAATCTTAAAAAAAAAAAAAAGAAAATGCACTGGTGGGCATTCTTCACTGTCCTGACCATCTCTAGGTAAATTCCAGTGCCCTGAATAATTAGCTTCAAAGCCTAGGAGGCTGCAAGTTAATTTGGAAAGATCTTGGGCCTAAGGTACTGTATAGGTTTTGAG
This sequence comes from Mirounga leonina, assembly GCF_011800145.1. Lineage (NCBI taxonomy): Eukaryota > Metazoa > Chordata > Mammalia > Carnivora > Phocidae > Mirounga > Mirounga leonina. The sequence continues at coordinate 1,615,880 of NW_023270121.1, read as the reverse complement.
TCCCTCCTCTGCCACTTACAAGCCTGGAGACTAGGGGCAAGTTACTTAACCTATGAATCTTATAGTCTTCATCTGCTTAATGACAACAATTCTAGCTACCTTGAATGGTGGTTATTAAGAATACAGGAGACGAAATATAATAATGTTTATCCCGTATAGTAGAAAGTATATAAATGTTATGTTCATTCTTCTTATTTCACCTTCCCAAATTGCAACACCAATACTTCTTCTTTATTTTTTTTTTAAGATTTTATTTATTTGACAGAGAGAGAGAGACACAGTGAGAGAGGGAACACAAGCAGGGGGAGTGGGAGAGGGAGAAGCAGGCTTCCTACGGAGCAGGGAGCCCGATGCGGGGCTCGATCCCAGGACCCTGGGATCATGACCTGAGCCGAAGGCAGACGCTTAACGACTGAGCCACCCAGGCACCCCAACAACACCAATACTTCTGCCTGAACCCTACACCATCTCAGGAACCAGTTAATTTATGGGACTCCCTGCTTAGTTGTCTTAGCATAATGTGCACATTTCAGCCCACAATCATCAATACAAAAGATCATTGCATTAGTTACCATATGTGCATGATACAGATGACGCACTAAGAAAATAATCCAGCCCTTTCCTGTTGTTTCATTCTCCACATTAATTTTAGAGGTTTCCTATTGAGTCCTGGAAAGACAAGATGCTACAGGAGAACAAAGCATAAGAGCCGGTCTGTTTGAGAGGTATTTGCATTGAGATTCAGGTCACTGAGTTGCAGTTATATTCAAGTCACTTATCTTCTTTCAACTTCATTTTCGTAACAAAGTAATGCTGTCTGCAAATTGTTAGTAACATGGATTTTAAATACACACAGTCCATCACCGTAACTTTGCCAATAACTGATTGTGTGAACTTGCACAAGTTACTTAATATTCTAAGTCTCTGTTTTATCTCTAAACAGAACATAATAGTACTACCTATTCCACATGGTGGTAGGGAAGAATTAAATAGATAACACATGGAACAGTCTTGGCCTAATGACTAGCACATAGTGAGTGCTCAGGTAATTTTAGCCATTATCGTTATTAGTGTTCCTCTCAGCCAGGGCCAGGATGAAGGCGAGGTAGGTGAGGCACGTGAGGCTCCTAGAGCACGCAATTTAAGGGGACACTCACTCTCAGGATAGTACAAATGCTGATTCCACACCTGGAGTGTCTTTTTGAGAGGGAGGGCTTCTTTTAGGCAGGCCCCACTCTGGTCCATAGCAGGATTTCAGGTGGATGCTTTTTTGTTTTGTCTTGTTTTGTTTTGCCTACTAGGGAGGCCAGAGAACTCTGAGCATCTGCAGTGTGCTTGGCTCTGTGATTTCTCCCTTATGTATTTTACCTAATTTATTCATCACTCATAACTCTGATGTGGGTAACTGTCTTCTCCATTAGGAGGAGAAAGTGAACAGAAAAAATGAAGTACCTTGTTTGGGGACATACATTCACTAAGTGGGTAAATAGAGATGAGAACAAGTGTCCTTCTGACTGTCAGCTCCATGTTTCTTCCAATATACGACAGAGACTCAGCTGTAAATCCCACATTTATAAACCAGGGGATATTTTCTTTTTGTGTTCATGTGTAACAAAATCGAAATGCATATGCTTTTTCTGATATGTAGGTCCTAGTCCTTTCTCTTTCATTCGCCAGGTGTCTTATTTTGGGCAAGTCATTGAACTTCTCTGGGCTCCGTTTTGTCACCTGTAAAAATAAGTGAGGTAGATATCATTGTCAGGAACTCCCTATTTTACATCCTATACTTTATTATTTTATTGTGCTTATCATTTAGCTTTGTGCTCTTCTGTCTTCTATAGTTTTATGGGAATAGAGGTTTATTTTGAAGAACCAACCTGGTCTGCAGTTTAAATTCTAGTGCTGGTGAGAAGGGACAGAGGTGTACCTCATTACTCCATTATCACTTGAATGCAGAAAGGGGGCCTCCAGTTTAGAAGAGGAGGACACCATAGATACGATGAGAGCGCAGCTAGATTATATCTCTTAAAGCAAAAGACATACTTCAGATTGATGGGGACTTGAATGAACTCTGAACGCTTAACTGGGTCCTATTTTGCAGTAAAATGATAATAAAAAAACTTCAATTCACGGCAATTTAAAGTATTTTCACATTCTTCTCCTAAAGCTGGAATGGCACTCATGGTAATGAGTCTAAGGCCTGTGCCTTTGGCAGCAATTAGCTCTAAGATACCATATAGTGGTTCCCTACAGTTGGGGACACTTGATTATAATATACAGCTCATTTTTAACCTTCACAATCCTGGATGATTGAAAAGCAGGGCAAGTAGAATTCAGATAAGTAAGGTCAAAAGAGGTGAAGGAATTTACCCAAAGTTGTCACAGAGATACTGAGTTTGGTCTGTTAGGACGCCCAAAGTTCTCCCAACTTAGCTGGACTCTCCAGAAGCCATGCCAAAGAAGGCTTCCCCGCCCCCCGCCATGAGTGTCTTGCCTTTTAAGGGACAAAGGAAAAATGATTCTCCAATGTTAACATTTAGAAAGTAAAATAAGAAGACAGGAAAACACATGGAACATAAGAAGTGCATGTAAAATGTTATTTATTTTTACCTCCCTCCACTCCCCTCTAGAATTTCCTGTGCCCTTGGGAAGGGAACTCTGACTTGAAGCAGAAAAACAGCTCTCTTTTAGGAGAGGACATTGGGCATAAAGAACAACAGGAATTCTAAATTGCATAGGTCACCCTTCTAGCGGTGAGGTAAGCCCAAATCTCTCCCAGAAATCTACCACTGTGTTATGTCAGAAAGGGCTATATAGAAACCCTTTCTTTTATGAGAATTCACTATGCTCAGATCATGATTAGATCTCAACAAATATTTGTCCAATTTAGTTGCGTTAAACTGACTCTTCAGTAAGGTTTTGTAGGTCTTAGTCAGCTATATTCAGTGGAAACCCTTTTAATAAGGTGACCACAAATTTCCACAAACCCGTGGATGAAAAACCCAGCTTGACAAGATGGGACAAGTAGATAGACAAAAAGCAAAGGGAGAAGCTAAACATGAAATTTAGCCAGATAATCCACCAAGTCACTACTTTATCTGTGAGAAAATTTTTTATAGAAATGTAACACAGTTCAGTTAAAAATATGTTCCTCTGAATAAATATTTCCTGAATGAATGAATGAACAAGAGAGGTACAGATTTGGGAGTCGTCATCAGCAAATAAAAAGAATACACTGTTTCAATTTTTTCCTACACATTCAAAAGTTTTCAAATATCTTGTATCATAGTGTACATACTGTTTCATAATCTGTTATTAAAAAGTACAACGATTACTAGTGTTTCTTATAGAAATCAAGGCTTTTCTATTGCAGCAAAGGTTGTGTATTGAGATAATCGCCACCTGCTGGTCAGAGTCAGAACTACATCTCTCGATATCTCTGAGAGGAGGCTATACAAGGATTTGGGGAGGGAGGGGCCTCTGTTCTGACCCACCAAACAGGGCTTGCTGGAGGCTTGAATGGCACAGGCAGGCCTTCCTGCAGAATCAGATACTGTTTAGTTCTCTGAGCTCTTGACAGGAAGTTCCACCCCTGTCTCAGATGAAGAGAAAGCCGCCAGTGTGAGTGTTTCTGAGGGAGTGTGTATCTGTGTGTGTGGGTGTGTAGTGTGTGCGTGTTTGTGCATATTTTGGATTTTGGATCATATCTTTCAGACACATTTGCTTTATGATATGTACTTACTCGTATACATAAGTGTATTATCAACAATAAATAGGATCATATTGTACATAGTGTATAATCTGCTTTTTATTGCTTAATAGTGAATGCTGTTCTAAATGAATAGATCTATAACATTATCTGTATGAGCTACATCATAACAAAATGTTTCTTGTGCTTTAAAAATTGTATTTCAATTACTTTTCTGAGTTATAAAATTGATATATATGTACATTAGGACATCAAATCATAGAGAAATGTATAAATAGAGGTGAAACTGCTGTTTGCCCTCCTAAGATAAGTGTTCCTAATGGAGTGTTAATATATTCTACAAATGTTTTTATCCTCCACTCCCCTCTAGAATTTCCTGTGCCCTTGGGAAGGGAACTCTGACTTGAAGCAGAAAAACAGCTCTCTTTTAGATATATAATGGTACTAGCATATATAAGTACTTTTGTGCAAATACATGCACTACATATATGCACAATATAAATATACAGCTATACATATCTGTTATCAGCAAAAAGAAAAAGGACAACATGCTAATCTACATCTTTTCTTTTTTTTTCTTATGAAATGTTAGGATTTTTATTTGTATTTCTTTCATTATTGTGTTTGGGTTATCTTTTTATTGATTTGTTGGGCACTTCCACAGCTTTTTATGAAAATTACAAGTTACCCTTTACTCATCTCTTACTATTCAAAAGGAATTATTTATATTGAGGATGACCATATAATTTATTGTTTGAACTGGGCACTTTTTTTAAAAGATTTTATTTATTTATTTGATAGAGAGAGACACAGCGAGAGAGGGAACATAAGCTGGGGGAGTGGGAGAGGGAGAAGCAGGCTTCCTGGGGAGCAGGGAGCCCGATGCGGGACTCGATCCCAGGACCCTGGGATCATGACCTGAGCCGAAGGCAGACTTTTAACGACTGAGCCACCCAGGCGCCCCTGAACTGAGCACTTTTGAGAGTGAAGTTTGCACTGTTAAAAAACAGACATAAATTGGAAGCATGTCAAACCATATGGTCACTTTCTCATTTATCATGAATATTAACTCAATGTCTATAGTATATGTGAATGATTTTCCTTCCCATTTTATATTTTGTTTTATTTTCTTGCAATGTAAGTGTTTTAAAATTTTACTGATTTTTATTATTAAAAAACAATATGGTTAATTATAAATGTTTGAAGAATACACTGGGGTGGAGTAATTGCCAGTCTACTGGGAGGTTAGATAGAGAAAGCATTCAAAGCCCATGAGGCCACAGGAAACAGAGAGAAAAGGTCAGGTTTTAGAACAAGTCCAGGTTTAGAGTTCCTGGTCTGTAATTTACAATATTACTAACCTGAATCTATTGGCTTGAGCTCTAGGTTATCAAGAGGATAGTAATCTCTATCCTGAAAGTTCGTTTTTGGGATTAAATGAAATGAGATGTGAAATTACTATGATATAGAATGAGTTTGATGAATGTTTATTTTCATCACCCAGGTCACCTTCCTAGTTGTTTAAAAGCCCGAGCTTCTGTACAAGCTCCACTCACTGCCTCAGGGATCAGCCAACAGATTTGGTCCCATATCCAGGTGCCTTGGCACAAGGGGCGGGATTTCATCTCCTCTGTCATCTTCATCATCCAGAGGGGTTGTTGAGTGAGTACTCAAGGGGCCACAAGGGCAGGGGAGTGTGATCCAACCATTTCTCCAGCCTTAGAAGCCCATCTTCCAGAAGGGAGGCTGCTCTGTATCTATTGTGGGGAGAGGGCAAGAGCTGGAACCTCCATTCCTGCCTCTTACAAGATCTATGTATGACTCTGGAAAGTTTATTTACTCTTTGTGAACCTGAATTCTGCTGCTGTAAAATGGGAAGAATTTGATACCTTTCTCACAGAATTGTGTGAGGAAAATGAGAAAACTTAAGGAAGTGTTTGGCATATAGTATGCAACTTAAAAGAAGTTTGTCCTGTCCACCTTGACTTTTCTGTATCATAAAAGAGACTGACATAAAGCAAAGAGCAGAACTGTCAGATTATTTGGAAATGTAGCAAGAATAAATGAAATGTTTAAATACATAATGTATGAAGTTGAGTGCCATTTCTGTGCTGTGGAATGAGTTATCTGAGGAAGTTGGGGAAAGGGAAGACAGCCATTGCCCTATTTCCTTTTATTCCATGTGATTTCCTGTCCCTGTTACTTCACTTTCTATTTGAACATCCAAAGAAACAGTGTTCCCTGAGCCCTGGAAAGAGGAGACAGTACAGACGAACTAAGCACGATAATGAACCTCAGGACCTTGGATGAGTCATTTCCGGTGTGCTGGCCTCACCTCTAATATGGAGTCACATGCACGTTGGAGGTTTGGGCCAACCATTTTCTGGTTGCATGACCTTTGGCAAATTCCTTAATTTATTTGAGCCCCATTAAAAAAATCTTTCAAATGGTTGTTATAACAGCAATAACCTACAAATTGAGTTGTAATGAAAATTAAAAGAAAAAACACATGTAAAACATTTAGTGAAGTGTCTGGCACTAAGGGCTCAATAAATGTTATCTTTATGTTCCTTTATTATTAGCTTTCTCAAGCCAATCAGAAGAAGGATAAAGGGCTTGTGCTTGGGAAGAGATGTAGAGTATTACCTTGGATGACAAGGTTCTACAAAGATGCAGTATTAAAACAGTCCAATCCTGGTGCAAGAATTGACATATATGTTAATGAGACAGGATAGAAAAATAATCAGTAGAACCAAGTGCATGGAAACATTGAGTATTTGATAAATTGCTTGAGAATTCATAGTCAATAAGAATTGGTGCTGGATCATTGGTAAATTTCTGCAAAGGAAATGGAGATCTTATCCTCACGCCAAATGATATAATGTGAAGGTTAAAAAATTAGCACACAATACCATATATCCATCCGATGTGACTCTAGTCACATAAAAGGTATGTGTAGCTGACATGAATGTGCATATATGTGGATGTTTCTGACTGCAAGGGGATGTTGCAAACCATGAACACTATTTATCAATGAGAGTGAGATTGGAGGTTATTTGTATCTTTATATAGTTGCCTGTGCTTTTGATAATATCCGAAATGAACATGAGTTACTTTCATAGTCAGAAACAAAGCTCATGAATGCTTTTATAGTTAAAGAACACAAGGCAGTGTGATGAGTTGAAAAGATAAAAAGGCTTTGTGGTCATACGCACTTTGTGTTCTTATCTGAGTTCTGCACATTACTAAGGAGTGACCCATAGGTAAGATACTTAACCCCTCTGTGCTTCAGTTTCCTCATTCTGAAAAGGAGGAAAGTAACCCTTTCTTCACAGGGTTATTGAAGTAATTTGATGGAATATCAAAATATAGATTAACGTGCTGTGTTTTATTCTGAAGTGTACCTGGGATCCCATTCCAACTCTGTTACTTACTCCTGCAAGTTTCTTCACCCCTCTGAACCTCAGTTTGCATATCTTTAAATGTAGTGATAATATTGATCTTGAAAAGGCACTCTCCCTCAGTAACTATTTCCTTGAATATTATACATAATAGTAATAGAAAATAAAGAGACGGTTGTTTCTGACTAGTGGCAGAAGAACTAATGGTAGTTGTTATTTTTTTCAAGTGATTCTTACTTTCTTCTTTTTAATTAAATATTTTTTTAAGATTTATTTATTTGAGAGAGAGAGAATGAGAGAGAGCATGCACGTGGGGGGAGGGGCAGAGGGAGAGGGAAGAGAGAGAATCCTGAGGAGACTCCCCGCTGAGCACGGAGCCCAACTTGGGGCTCGATCTCACAACCCTGAGATCATGACCTGAGTTGAAATCAAGAGTCCTATGCCTAACTGACTGAGCCACCCAGGCGCCCCAAATTAAATATTTTATATCTGAGAAGCCTTGATCCAGCCATTCTGCCCTGAGGAATTTATCTTACAGCAAAACTTGTTACAATAATTTCCTATTTGAAACAATGGTACAATCATGGTGATTGTGCATATATTTTTAGAACTTGTTTAAGATTTTCCATAGGATAAATTCCTGAGAGTAAAAATTTTCATCCAAAGCATATGGCATTGTCAAATGCAGATTTAAAATGTTCAGTACTGATTTCCACTCCCACCAACAATGGGTGAGAGCTCTTTCCCCACAGTCATCCAGTAAGTTAAAAAGGGTAAACCTTTTTTGCATGTTGACCCAGCAATTCCTTTTGCAGGAATTTTTTCCTGCAGGACAATCCACAGCTCTATATTGCAGGGGTTTACCCCATGGTTGAAGCAGAAGGACCAAGGGACAAGAGAGTGGAGGATTACTGAAGTGAAACAGTTGAAGTGATGGGCCATGCATTTTAAGCTGGATTAGAAAGGAGGGTGCAGATTTAAGGAGCTGATTCACTGGGAGAAAGTAGAAGGGTCAGATGATGGGTTCCATGGTCCATGCCCCCATTCACCACTTCCCCAGAGAGCGTGCACATGGGGGGGGGAGGGGCAGAGAGAGAGGGAAGAGAGAGAATCCTGAGGGGACTCCCCCTGGGGAACCCAAGGAACTCTGGGCACCTGTTCTGTGCCTGGAGCTAGGATTGTTGCTGTACACTGTTTTACCTCCCTTAATCCTCATGACAGTTTGATTTTTCAGCTCTATATTCTAGATGAGGAAACTGAAGCTCCAACAGGTGAAGAGCTGTATTTCATTGAATATAAGATGCCATCACTTTTAAGACACAAGCTATTTTAGATATTACCAAGAAAGATAAAATGCTTGCTGTAGTAATGCTAAGACCAGTGATTGAAGTGTTAAAAAGTGAAACAAATGTGTATTTTAGAATGGATGAAATGCAACAGCCCGTGTAGGGTTGTTCATCCGTTCTGTGGAAAAATTGTGATTGGAGGCTATCCTTTTCTGATATCAGTCAGACTCCATGTTCTTGACATAATACAAATAAGACAAATCAGGTATTGTTTTCTCCTCTTACTACCTTATTGTGTGGTACAGTAGAAATATTTGTATTCCTTTCTGATAGCTAGGTGCTAGTCCTTTCCCTCCTGCACAGTGGTTCTATGACCTTGGGCAAGTCACTGCATTATCTGTGTGCCATATTTTCCTCAGCTGTAGGTATTAAAAAGAGGGATTCTGTCATCAGGATCACTTTGACCCATTTACATTGACTTTGCTGATACTCAGCCTTATATTACTTTGCCTCCCTCCAATCTGTTACTTACAGAACAATTTAAAAAGAATCACTTAATACCTCCTGATTAGGGTCCAGGATTATTTGGGGTGGGGTGAAATGGTGAAGGGTAGAGGGTGTTTTCTTTGAAAGATGCCTACAGTCACATGGCTAAGTAATGGGATTTACTCTTTCATTCTTCTGCTTAATGGAATCCACATTACCATATATGGAACTTTCTTAATCCAGAACACGTACATTCAGAAACAAGTGGAAAGTGCCAGAGTGTTGGAAGTAAGTCAAGCAAAACCTGGTAAGGGCTTGCCTATAAAATACATGGAAAGATTACTAAAAGGTAGAAAATAAGTGGTTTTGGTTGCGCTTTAAAATTCTAGTTGAAAAAAAAAAAGAAAGCTGAGGGAGGATGCAACCAAGGCCATTCAAAAGTTTTATTCATTTTCTTTTAATACCATTGTTTTAATAATAATATTATCCTTTTAATGTCAACAACACAGACATGTGTAAAGTAAAATTACAGATTATTGTTTCCCTCTCTCTGTATTTCCTGATCACTCTGGATTGCTAAGTACTATCCTACAGAAATGATCCTTGTATAAGATTATTTGTTATTGTTGGTTTGTAAATAAAATTTAAAATTCTCAATGTGCATGGACTTGGAACACTGTTTTTCTCCTCTTAAAAATGTAGGGATCAAGTGGATAAATATGCTAAAGTGAGACCCGTCACAAAATGTACTTTCAGAAAGGAGTAGGGTGCAGAATATTCCAGGAGAAAGACAAATGAGAGAGCTTCAAAATACAAAATAAGGCCATTTTTAATGTTTATATTGTGTGCATTGTAAAAGAATATTGCTCATCATATGTGCCTTTAACAATTCAAAAAATAAGTGAGCATATAAAGTAAAATCTGAAAATATCCATCACTTACCAAGACCTTGTTGTATAATGCTATGTATCTGCTTTTGTGTACCTGCAGATCGAAGCATTTGGCTGATTCTGTTTTTACAAGGACTCTGAAAAGTTATTTCTTGCTTACAAGAGAAAAGTGGGGCATCATGTTGCCTCTGACCCATATGAAGGCATTTCTATCATTCATAGCACCCATTCAGAAAAAGAAGCTTCACACTGCTTCACATTCCATCCCTTTTCAGTCTAAGGGGCTTCTAGAAGTCCATCCCTGACCAGACCTTCAGGATGAAGAGCTGAGGCCACCCAGAACTGAAAACAGTCAAAGACATTTGAATCTTCTAGAAACTTTCATAGACTGTGTGGTATCTTTTTCTTGATTTATATAATAGATTACATATTCTTCATCAATTCTGGATACTAATCCTTTGTTCATTATATTTGTTGCAAATATATTTTTCTACTTTGAGGCTTGCCTTTTCATGCATTTTAAAATGCATGTTTTGAAAAAAAAAGATGCAGGTTTTGATACACAAGCTTTATATTTCATTGTAATTTAATTATCAGTCATTTGCTTTATGGTTTGTACTTTTTGTGTCTTGTTTTAGAAAGTTTTCCTACCCCAGTGTCAAAAAATTAATTCCTATATTTACCTCTATGTGTCTCAAGATTTTTTTTTAGATTTAGTCTTTAATCCATCTGGGACAGAATTTTTATGGGTGTGAGATACAGAAGCAATTTTACTGTGTTTCTTGTACATATAAATAAACAATTGTCCCAATACCACATACTGAATAACTTATCTCCTCCCACTGACCTGATCTGCTACCTCTGTAAAAGGTTGAGTTCCCATATGTGTATGGTTCTGCTTCTAAGCTCTCTCTGGTGTTCCAGTGGCTTAAATATATATAAGGTTGCCAGATTTAGCATGCAAAATACATACCATTGTTTATCTGAAATTCCAATTTAACTGGACTTTCTGTATTTTATCTGGCAAACCTATTTGTTTGTCCCTGTGCCTATATTGCACTGTCTTAATTACTATAGATTTCTAATGGGTCATGGTGTCTGGTAGGGCATGTTTCCCTATCTTGTTTCTGGCTTCAGAATTATCTTGGTTATTGCTGGCACTTTTGCTCTTTCCAAGACACTTTAGAATCAGCTTGTAAATTTTTTGACATTTACATTATGGGCTAGTATGTCAATTTTTGTAAATGTTTCCTTTACAAAATGCTTGAGAAGAATTTGATTTCTCTAAATGTTGGTGTAGAATCCTATGGTCCATTAGATCAAGATGTTAATTTCACTTTTTCAAGTCTTCTAGGTATTTACTGATTTTTTTACCTGCTTGATATATCAATTACTGGGAGAAGAATGTTAAGAACTCTCACTATAATGGTAGATTTGTCAATTTCTCTTTGTAATTTGTCAATTTTTGCTTTGTAGGTTTTGGAGCTGTGTTATTAGGAAGCATAAAAGCATATAACTGTGATGCCTTACAGGAGAATTATACCTTTCATCATTCTGTACTGACCCTCATTATCTTTAATAAAGCTTTTTGCCTTAAAGACTGTTTTTTTTCCTGGCAATAATATAGCTACATCAGGTTTCTTTGTTCAGTATTTGCCTGACATATCTTTTTCTGTCCTTTTACTTTCAACATTTCAATGCTGTTATTTTTCGGTAGTAAATCTTGTTAACTCCATATATCTGGAGTTATTTTTTCCTTTCTCTGCCATTATATTTTAGGCGTCTTTTGCAAATCAATCAAATATTGTCTTTTAACAAGTGGCTGGGTTAGTGTTTTTATATTTAGTATAATTTCTTATGTATTTGGAGTTATTTATGCCATTTGATTTTGTCCTTTCTATTTTCCTGCTTTTCCTATGCTCCTCTTTTTTCTAGTTTCTTGGAATCTTATGGATTCTTTTAGGCTTTTTGCCCTTTAAAATCCTTGGTTTAATTCTACCCCTTTGGAAATTATACATTAACTTACTATTATTTTAGCTGTTATCATTACATTTTTAAAATAATTTTCTCACTTTATTTTAAAATCATAAAGTTTGCATAGAGGGGAAGGAAAATAACTGAATGTTAACAATTGCTGTCTTAATTGTTTTTAAATGTTTCCTGTGGTTTCTGACAAGTATTCTTCTCTAAGTGTTCTATCAGCCTCTTCAACTCAGAACTGGTCTTAAAAGTGGTCTATTGTTTCAGCTCAAGTTATTGAAGTATACTTTACATATAGTCACTCTGGCTCTTCTTAGGTGTTCAGTTCTATAAGTTTGACAAAGCATACAATTGGTTGGCATCCTCCACCACAATGGAGATATAAACATTTATTATCATCTGGTAAAGTTCAATCTCCTCTCCCCTTCCACCTGTCTCTGACAATCTCTGATCTTATTTTTATCCCCATAGTTTAATCTTTTCCAGAATGTCATAGAAAAGGATCATATAGTAAATATTCTTTTTTTGGGTGGGGGTCTGGCTTATTTCGCTAAGCATAATTATTTTGAAATTCGCCCATGTTGTAGCTTACAACAGTACTTCATTTTGTAATTGCCAAATTACAAATTGCCCTATTGAATGAATATACTACATTTTGTTTATCCATTTGCTTTTTCCCCACTTTTTTCTATTATAAATAATGCTGCAGTGAACATTTGTGTACAAGATTTTGTGTGAACTTATGTTTTATATCTTTGGGGATTTTGTCAAATCTGAAGACTGCTTTGAGTAATATTGCTATCTCAACAATATTATGTTTTCTAACCATAAACAAGGAAGGAATGTCTTTCCATTTATTTAGGTCTTCTTTAATTTTTTTCAGCAATGTTTTGTAGTTTTCATTGTACATATCTTTCACCTCCTTGGTTAAATTTATTTCTGGGTACTCTATTTCTTTGAATGCTATTGTAAATCAAATTGTTTTCTTAATTTCCTCTTCAAATTGCTTATTGCTCGAGTATAGAAATACAACTGATTTTTGTGTGTTGATCTTATACTCTGAAACTTTGTTGAATTAGTTTATTAGCTATAGTAGCTTTTTTTGTGGATTCTTAGGGATTCTGTATATATGACCATGTCACCTGTTAGTAGAAATAGTTTTAAGTCTTCCTTTCCAATTTAGATTCTTTTAATTCTTTTAATTAATTCTCTATTTGCCTAACTGCTCTGACTAGAACTTTCAGTACTATGTTGAATAGCAGTGGTGAAAGCGGACATCCTTGTCATGTCATCGATCTTAGGTGGAAAATTTTCAATTGCTCACCACTGAGTATAACGTTAGCTTTGAGTTTTCTATAAATGTCCTTTATCATGTTGGGGAAGTGCCTTTCTATTTCGAGTTTTCTGAGTGCTTTTATCTTAAATGGGTGTTCCATTTTGTCAAATGCTTTTTCTGCCTCAATTGAGAGGATTGTGTTTTTTTTCCCCCTTTTTTCTATTAATGTGGCATAGTACAGTTATTGATTTTCTTATGTTGAACTATCCTTTATTCATGGGATAGATCTCACTTCGTCATGGTGTATAATCCTTTCACCATGCCATTGGATTTAGTTTGCTACTGTTTCATTCAGGATTTTGCATCTTTATTAATAAGGGATATTGGTCTATATTTTTTTGTGGTGTCAGAGGAATACTGGCCTTATAGAATAAGTTAGGGAGTATTCCCTTTTCCTCTTTTTTTTGGGAAGAGTTTGAGAAAGATTGGTAATATTTTTTTAAATGTTTGATAATAATCACCAATGAAGTTATCTGGTCCTAGTCTTTTCTTTGTTGGGAAGTGTTTAATTACCAATTCAATTTATTTACTTGTTACAGATCTGTTGAGATTTTCTTTTCTTTTCTTTTCTTTTTGAGTCATTTGTGGTCATTTGTGTTTTTCTAGGAATTTGTCCATTTCACCTAGGTTATATAACTTGTTGGCATATCATTGTTCACAGTATTCTTTTATAATACTTTTTATTAAATTTCTGGAAGGTCAGTGGTAATGCCCCACTTTAATTATTGATTTCAGTTGTTCAAAGCTTCTCTCTTTTGTCATTCTAGCTAAAGATTTGTCAATTTATTGGTCTTTTCAAAGAACCAATTTTTGGTTTTGTCAATTGTATTGTTTTTCTATCTTCTATTCACTTATCTCTGTTCTAATATTTACTCTTTCTTTCCTCTACTATGTTTGGATTTAGTTTGCTCTTTTTTCCCTGTTTCCTTAAGGTGTAAAAGTATGTTACCAATTTGAAATCTTTTTCGTTTTTAATGTAAACATTTATAGCTATAAATTTCCCTCTGGGTACTGTTTTCACTTCATCCCATAAGGTGTTATGGTATGTTGTGTTTTCATTTTCATTTGTTTCAAAGTATTTTCTATTTTTTTGTAATTTTTTTTACCCATTGATAGTTTAAGAGGGCATTGTTTAATTTTCACCAACTTGTGAATTTTCTAGTTTTCATTGTGTTATTGATTTCTAGTGTCATGCCGTTGTGGTCAGAAAAGATACTTTGTATGTTTTTGATCTTTTAAAAGTTTTTGAGGCTCATACTGTGACATAAAGGTCTATTCTGGAGAGTGTTCCATGTGCACTTTGAGATGAATGACAAAATAAAAGCACAGCATATCAGGACATATGCAATGCAGCTAAAATACTTTAAGAAGGAAATCTGTAACTCCACTTACATTGGAATCCCACTGTCTACTCCTCTGATTGTACTTTCCCATTCCTTAGAGGTAAACACTCTATTGAAATTGGTTTTTTTGATCCTCGTGGTTTTCTTTATACTTTCATTACCAATGACTGCATCTCTAGTCAGAATGGATCTCATAATGTAGGTGTCCTTGCACTCCTTACTATTGTTACACCACCTTATGTTTCTGAGATGCTCTGTGTGCAGATTCCTGTAGTTATATTTCATTGATGCTTCACCACTGTGCATGATTCCAATGATTATACCACCATGTATTTTTTTGGTGTTCTATTAATGGGCATTTCCCCCTAAAGATTTATTATCACAGTGTATCAAAGAATATTCTTGTTATTTGTTTCCTTGTGCTCACCTGTCAATTATTTTTTCACATTGTGTACCAAGGTTGTGCAATTGCTGGATCATTACGTAGGATCACACTCAGCTTCACTACATACTTACTAAGAGTTACCACATTGCTCTTCAGAGTGGCTGTACACTCACCAGTAGTACCTGTCATTTTCATTTGCCCAAATCATGCATCTAAAGGGGAGGTTGCATTTCTGGTTCCAAACTTGGGCTCTGGAGTCAGGCAAACAGGGGCGATGATGATGGTTTTGTCTCTTAGTGGCTGAGTGAGCCTAAGGAATCTACTTAACTTCTCTCAGCCTCACTTTCTTGAGGTTTAGAAAGAAATTCTGACTCCTACCTCAAGGGATCATTGTGAAGAGTTCAGGAAGAAATCTTTGTAAAGATTCCAACATGTTATTTGGTGTATCATCCACAATGCAAATGTTTGCTTCCTTCCCATCCCAACTGTTCCAGTCTTTGACAGGGATGAGGTTTCTTACCTCGATAGCATCACCACGTTTTAGTGAATATTTGCCAATGTAAGAAGAAGGGAAACACACATACTCATCTGTTTAACATAGGTATTTCAGTGCCATCTCTGTGACACGCGGTGTTATGGAGCAGCGCTGGGGCAAAGTCCTTATCCTTTCCATGGAACAATTCTGCTTTTTCTGTCCTCAGTTGGTGCCCTCTATGTTCACATCAGGACTGCACATGACCTGGGTGTCTGGGAAGATCTTGATGCCCAGGAAGAGGTGACTGGGGATCTACTGGGAGGAACACTGGAATGCGCGTCAGGAGCTCTTCCTGGGACTCAATGCCTGAGCCATCCCAGGGTAAGTTCCTTCCCCTGCATGTCCTACACTGTCACATGGGTGTTCACTGAGCATCTGTCACTCTTCACACCTTCGGTGGCCCAGGGGCTGCAGAGGTCACGGTAATGGTTTCACAAGGTCCAGGTCCTTGTGGAACTTATGGTAACCTCTGTAGAACCTCCTTCATATATAAAGAGGAGGAAGGGCTCACTGGAGTCGTCAGAGACTCCCTGAAGATGAGCTGGGCCTGGCACAGTGGGCAGGACTAATGGAAGCTGGATGGGAGGGAAGAGATGGGGAGTCCAGCCCGACTGGTGAAGAGTGGGGGCTCCCAGGTGAGCAGACATGGCTCAGAGGTAACTGATTGGACACTCCAGGGGGCTGAGACCATCCTGGGTTAGGAACAATTGCAGGATTATTACATATTTGCTTCTTTGTGATATTACACAATCTTCTAGGAAGTCTGGGTGAGATCAAAGCCTTGCCTGACCTGGGAGATACTTGGTTAGAGGCATGTCCTCCTACCGCTACCTCCCCACCACCTTTTCTGATGCAGGCTAGGGTACTAAGAACAGCCAGGCATCACTTCTTCTCACTTTATTTTATTTTGGAGGGGTGGGGACAGTGTCTAACCTTGTCTGCTCCAGATCTGAGGTTCCTGCCTTTGGATATGGCCATTGAAGAGGTATAAAATGTTTGCATCCAACCACTGGCTCTCTTCAGCACAAGAGTTATAGGATGATGGTATGACAAGGGGCTGTGAACAGAGGGAGATTCTGGGATCATTAAAGGCATGATGTCACTCAAGGCTTATGAGAAGCCATGTGGGATCAATGGAATCTATATTTAGGAAGATTAGCAGTTATGCAGTACTTTGGGGTTAGGGACCACAGGCAGGGATCCCAGAGTATGTGATCAGTCAGAGATAAATTCCAGAACAAAATATTGGGAGCAGAGGGTAACACAGGATCCAGAGGTATTCTGGGTGAAGGCACACAAACTAGTTGGAGATGAGGGACGGAAAAGGGTATCATCATGACCACTCCCCCTGGAGACTTGCAGCTGCTTCTGGGCCTCCTTCCTCACAGAGGCTGCTGGGCCCTGAAAGGGGACATGAAGCGGGGCCTACCACGCATTCCACCGGCAACCTTTGTAAGATGTGCACCTTGTTGGAGGTGTCCATGAACTGGATGCCTCTGTTCATAATGAGCAGGAAAAGAAGAAATGTACAGGAAATAATGCCTTTTCATGGAGCTAAGCCCACATGAATTCCACAGCCTTATCTTTCCATAAGCAGAGTATGCCAGGACCCAGGGAAATGAACAGAGCAGCTGCCTCTGGGCATTTCTCTCATTACAGTTAGGGAGAATGGACACCACAGAGACCCACGGGATGTCTCAGTAAGAGGGCATTAGGAATAAAGTATTATGGGATTTGGGCTTGTGTTAGGTGATTTTGGAGAGGGTTCCAGGAAATGGAAAGATGGCAGGATGGGGAACTAAGCTTCCCAAGCCTCAGGCCTCCCATCCGGGGATTGAGCAGAGGACCTTCCCTCATAGGGTCCTTGTTTGGCATTTGATGAAATCACAAGGGCAGTGTAGGTCACACAGGTGTTTTGGCCTCAGGCACGCCTGGGATGTGAGGCTCAGCCTCCTCATCTGTAAAGAGGGAAACACCATGTGGACTCTGCAGGTATGTCAAGAGATTCAATATTATCACATAGATTAAAAGGTAAGTCAGTGTAGGGCGCCTGGGTGGCTCAGTCGTTAAGCATCTGCCTTTGGCTCAGGTCATGATCCCAGGGTCTTGGGATTGAGCCCCACGTTGGGCTCCCTGCTCAGTAGGGAGTCTGCTTCTCCCTCTCCCTCTGCCTGCCGCTTCCCCTGCTTGTGCTCTCTCTCTCTCTGTCAAATAAATAAATAAAATCTTTAAAAAAAAAGATAAGTCAGTGTCATATTATGCACACAGTTAATAAGAATAGAGAGAATGATTATATGTCACCAGAGTTTAATAGAGAATTTTGCTTGCTTCAATTTTCCCTCTTTTCCAAGTTCATTTATATATTTTGGAAATGGATTTTCAACAGTATTCCACAAAGTAAATCGTTTAAACTTTCAAACCCACAGTTGTACCTCTGGGAGGTTCCTGTGGTCCTTGCCATGGAATACCTTGTCTGGTAAAAAGAAGAGATTCGTTTAGGAGTTCTCATGGGACCTTTTAGAGGAGGTAACATCAGTCCACAGCCTCCACAACTTCTCTACAATACCCGCCCCAGTTGTTCTCCATGGAACAACTCTGCGGTTCCACTGCTCAACTGGCCCATGTCCTGGGCATCCCTCTCAAAAAGTGCAAGAGGTTGGGACATCTGGGTAGCTCAGTCGGTTAAGCATCTGCCTTCAGCTCAGGTCATGATCCCAGGGTCCTGGGTTCGAGTCCCGCTTCAGGCTCCCTGCTCAGAAGGGACCCTGCTTCTCCCTCTGCCTGCCGCTCCTCCTGCTTGTGCTCAGCTTCTCTCTCTCTCTTTCTGACAAATAAATAAATAAAATCTTAAAAAAAAAAGTGCAAGAGGTGAATCCTGGGGCGAAGCTTCAGATAGGACATTAGAAAGCTCTAGAGTCTTCAGTGCATTGTATGAAGCCACACAGCCCGTGAGACTTTTGGAACTCACTCTCATCGGACTCCTTGCAAATGAAAAAGTGTATCTGGAAATGGTGAGCTGGTGGAGTGACTAGATGATTAAGGATAATCAAACCATTATCTGTGTCTGAGGAAACTTCCCACAGGAAGTGAGGTTTAAACTGAGACCCGAGGGAGGCTAACCAGGGAAACTAACCAGGGAAAGAGGGGAGCGGAGAGCTAATCTGAGACCCCAGCCAGGTATCATGGTCAGGGAATACTCCAGGACTTGGTTTGTCCCTGAGGAAATCCTGTGTGGAAATCCACTACCCAGCAGTTGGGCATCTCTGGAAAATTGTGTGTAACTTCACAGCGCAGTTGTAGAGGAGCCTGAACCTCTTTTCCCTTTGCTCTGATCCCAGACCTGTAATATGATTTTCATCTGTGGAACCATAGAAAAGAAGAAAACTGCTGAGTAGTGTGATTTAATCATGATTTTGTTTTATATACTCTTTTACAACTCACAATGCAAAATAACTTTTAATAGGTACTTTTTCCAAATAATAAAAAATTGGAGATTAGTGTCATCTAATGATAAAATCCAGAATGGTGGCTTGGACATCATTTACCAGGAAAGGAGGGGCTCCATCAGAAAGAATTTTCTGGAAGTTTACTTGAAAATGAAATAATCTAGACAGAGCCCCCAGACATTAAATCACATTAAATCATGTGACAAGAAGTTTTCTTCACCTTCTTCCAGGATATAAAAAGCTGTGTGTGTGTGTGTGTATGTGTGTGTGTGTGTGTGAGAGAGAGAGAGAGATAATGTTAAAATATGTATAGATATATATAGTGAAACACATATGTAAGTGTGGGCATACAGATATAAATTTTGTTAAACTTTCTGTAATCTCGCTTTTAAAATTATGTGTATGTGTATTAAATGTGTGTGTATATATTAATATAAAGATATATTATATTTTGACAATATTTTTATAATCAAATTCCCAATCAGGAATAAACTACAACTTTATCTCACCTTTTTATGATTTCAAAATTATATGTATTTGTTTCAAAATTAAATGCAGCGGAAAAATGTGTATTGCTATTGAAAAAGTTTTTGTTATATTTCTTTGATCCTATTACATAGCAAGATGTCCATACATGGTAATTTAGTTTATATTCTCCAAATATATTTCTGTGTGTATAGTACTGTATAAGTAGGTTCACATGAACATATATATTGTTCTTCTAAATTTTAATCACTACATATATATGAGTGTGTATATCTTTTATAATATGCCTTTTTATTTATATATGTTATACTTATTTGTTCTTTAATCTTATATGTTTGTGATGCAGAACTTTTATTTAAATTATTTCATTGTAGATTTTGAATAACACCCTTCTAGGTATTCAAAGTTATTTTCATACTAAGATTATTTAATATCTGCCTGTGAAATATGCTGGAAATCTTTTCCCATAATTCACATTTCCTTAATGTTACTTCTTTTTGTTTTTGGGTAGACAAAGTCTTTTTTAACCTTTTAACCTTTCATTATTTTTTCTAAATAAATTCATAATATAGTTCACTGTAAAAAATTGGAACCAATTAATGTCCATTTGCTACTTAATGATGGTTGTTAATCATTGTTAGTGATTGTTAAAAAGAAAATTTGTGACTTTACTGATACTGAGGGAGTTGAAGATTTTGTCAGGAGAGTATGTGAAATGGTGGATTTTGGAATTAAGTTTGGATGGTAAACAAGATTTTTATGAAAGTGATAACAATGAGAAAGTTAAGATGTTAATGTGAGGAAGAGCACTGGTAATAATGAAACATGAAAAACCTTGGAGTAACAGAATTCATCCTTGAAACTTCTTTTTAGTCCGTATGCCTTTCTTTGCTATTTCATATTTTAGTTGAATATTAAAGAAACAATTTCCCATTAAGTTTGAGAGAGAAGTGATAGTCATGATGAACAGAGGACTGGAATCAAATACCCAGGCCCCAGATTCCAGACCTAGCACCGATCATTAGACTTGTAGTGAGTCACTTGCCCCCTGTGCTGGCCTCTGTTCTAACACACAATTATCCTCCATATAGAGATAAGTCTTTACTCAAATGTCACCTTCTTCAGAGAACTTTTATGACTGCACTACTTAAAAAAATTCAGCCCCACCCCGTTCCAGGCACTCCCTCTCCCCTTTCCCTGCATTACTTTTTCCAAAATAAAAATGATAGGAAAAACTAAGGTAGTGCTCACTTATGTGTTCGTATGTACTAACACATTTATTTCTCACATCAAGGGAAGTACTATTATTATTACCATGATTATTATTATTGTTGTTATTATATCCATCTATGAGATGAGGAAAGGTAGGCACTGAGAGGTTTAAGTACCCTCCGTAAGGCCACCCAGCTGTTATGTGTACACAGCTGTGACTGAGACTCATCATAGTGCCTCCAAAGTCCCTGATCTTAATTATTACCTTCTTGCTCCTCTCTATTATCAACTCTACTATATCACGAGCTCCATAAAGGCAAGGACTTTGTTCATTTTGTTCATGTTTATATCCTGAAGCAGAGGCACAGAGTCCTGTAGCTACCGCGTCAAAAATCTGATACTAATATAGCCAGCACAGTATCTTTTCCTTTACTTTATTTTCAGCCTATTTGACCTTTATATTTAAACTGCATGTCCCTAGACAGCACATATTTAGATCTTGCATTTTAAATTCCTTTCCTATATTTTAACTTAGGAGTTTAGTCTATTTACACTTAAAGTAAATATCAATAAAATTAAATTTAATTATAACACTTTATTTTTAATGTATCTCATTTAAAAACATTTCTCCATTCTTTCTTGTCTTCTTTTAGATTAAATGGATGTATTTTAGAATTCCATTCCGCTTTATTGATTTTTTAACTATACCTCTTTACATTTCTAAGTGATTGCTTTTAAGGATTACAATATAAGTCACTAACCTTTTACAGTGTTTTTATTTTTATTTTTTATTATTTTTTAAATATTTTATTTATTTATTTGACAGAGAGACACAGCGAGAGAGGGAACACAAGCAGGGGGAGTGAGAGAAGGAGAAGCAGGCTTCCCGCAGAGCAGGGAGCCTGATGCGGGCTCCATCCCAGGACCCTGGGATCATGACCCCAGCCGAAGGCAGACGCTTAATGAGTGAGCCACCCAGGCGCCCCTACAGTGTTTTTAGAATCCACATTGTAGGGATGCCTGGGTGGCTCAGTCGGTTAAGCGCCTGCCTTCAGCTCAGGTCATGATCCCAGGGTCCTGGGGTCGAGTCCCGCATCAGACTCCCTGCTCAGCGGAGAGCCTGCTTCTCCCTCTGCCTGCTGCCTCATCCTGTTTGTGCTCTCTCTCTCTGACAAACAAATAAATAAAATCTTAAAAAAAAAAAAAGGATCCATATTGTACCACTTCACATAAGATGAAAGGACCATGTTTTCATACATTTCCTTTCACCACACCTCTCTTTTATGCTATAACCGTCACATGTATTGCATCCACATAAATTATAATTCTACAACACATGTTATAATTGTTGCTTTAAACAGTCATTTGTATTTTAAAGAAATTAAGAGGGAAATAAAAAGTAGTTTTTAAAATAATTACCCACATATTTACCATTTCTTCTGCTTTTTATTCCTTCCTATAGATTAGATTTTACATCTGGTATCAATTATCTTATATTGCAGATGTACTGACAATGACTTTTCTTAGTTTTTCTTTATAGGACACTTTGTTTTGCTTTGACTAGTGACATATATTTTTGTTGAATAGAAATTTATGGATTGACAGGTTGTTTTTTTCTCCTTTCAGTTCTTCAAAGATGCTTTCCCACTGTGTTCTGGCCTCCATTGTTTCTAAAGAGAAGTCATTTATCATCTGTATTGTTGCGACTCTGTATATAATGGGTTATCTTGCCCTCAAACTGCTTTTAAGGTTTTTTTCTCTGTCTTTGGCATTCACCAATTTGTCCATGATGTGCTTAGGTGTGGTATTCTTTGTCTTTGTCTTGCTTGGGATTTTCTCAGCTTCTTGTATCTGTAAATGTATGTCTTTCACCAAATTGAGGAAATTTCCCTCATCATTTCTTTTTTTTTTTATTCTTATGTTAATCCCCATACATTACATCATTAGTTTTAGATGTAGTGTTCCATGATTCATTGTTTGTGCATAACACCCAGTGCTCCATGCAGAATGTGCCCTCCTCAATACCCACCACCAGGCTAACCCATCCTCCCACCCCCCTCCCCTCTAGAACCCTTAGTTTGTTTTTCAGAGTCCATCGTCTCTCATGGTTCGTCTACCCCTCCAATTTTCCCCGCTTCATTCTTCCCCTCCTGCTACCTTCTTCTTTTTTTTTTTCTTAACATATATTGCATTATTTGTTTCAGAGGTACAGATCTGAGATTCAACAGTCTTGCACAATTCACAGCGCTTACCAGAGCACATACCCTCCCCAGTGTCTATCACCCAGTCACCCCATCCCTCCCAGCCCAACCCCCACTCCAGCAACCCTCAGTTTGTTTCCTGAGGTTAAGAATTCCTCCTATCAGTGAGGTCATATGATACATGTCTTTCTCTGATTGACTTATTTCGCTCAGCATAACACCCTTCAGTTCCATCCACGTCGTTGCAAATGGCAAGATCTCATTCATTTGATGGCTGCATAATATTCCATTGTATATATATACCACCTCTTCTTTATCCATTCATCTGTCGATGGACATCTTGGCTCTTTCCACACTTTGGCTATTGTGGACATTGCTGCTATAAACATCGGGGTGCATGTACCCTTTTGGATCCCTACTTTTGTATCTTTGGGGTAAATACCCAGTAGTGCAATTGCTGGATCATATGGTAGCTCTATTTTCAACTTTTTGAGGAACCTCCATACTGTTTTCCAGAGTGGCTGCACCAGCTTGCATTCCCACCAACAATGTAGGAGGGTTCCCCTTTCTCTGCATCCCCGCCAACATCTGTCATTTCCTGACTTGTTAATTTTAGCCATTCTGACTGGTGTGAGGTGGTATCTCATTGAGGTTTTGATTTGGATTTCCCTGATGCCGAGTGATGTTGAGCAATTTTTCATGTGTCTGTTGGCCATTTGGATGTCTTCTTTGGAAAAATGTCTGTTCATGTCTTCTGCCCCTTTCTTGATTGGATTCTTTGTTCTTTGGGTGTTGAGTTTGATGAGTTCTTTATAGATTTTGGATACTAGCCCTTTATCTGATATGTCATTTGCAAATATCTTCTCCCATTCTGTCGGTTGTCTTTTGGTTTTGTTGACTGTTTCCTTTGCTGTGCAAAAGCTTTTTATCTTGATGAAGTTGCAATAGTTCATTTTTGCCCTTGCTTCCTTTGCCTTTGGCGATGTTTCTAGGAAGAAGTTGCTTCGGCTGAGGTCGAAGAGGTTTCTGCCTGTGTTCTCCTTTAGGATTTTGATGGACTCCTGTCTCACATTGAGGTCTTTCAACCATTTTGAGTCTATTTGTGTGTGTGGTATAAGAAATGGTCCAGTTTCATTCTTCTGCATGTGGCTGTCCAATTTTCCCAACACCATTTGTTGAAGAGACTGTCTTTTTTCCATTGGACGTTCTTTCCTGCTTTGTCAAAGATGAGTTGACCATAGAGTTGAGGGTCCATTTCTGGGCTCTCTATTCTGTTCCATTGATCTATGTGTCTGTTTTTGTGCCAGTACCATGCTGTCTTGATGATGACAGCTTTGTAATAGAGCTGGAAGTCCGGAATTGTGATGCCGCCAGCTTTGCTTTTCTTTTCCAACATTCCTCTGGCTATTTGGGGTCTTTTATGGTTCCATACAAATTTTAGGATTATTTGTTCCATTTCTTTGAAAAAAGTGGATGGTATTTTGATGGGGATTGCATTGAATGTGTAGATTGCTCTAGGTAGCATTGACATCTTCACAATATTTGTTCTTCCAATCCATGAGCATGGAACGTTTTTCCATTTCTTTGTGTCTTCCTCAATTTCTTTCATGAGTATTTTATAGTTTTCTGAGTACAGATCCTTTGTCTCTTTGGTTAGATTTATTCCTAGGTATCTTATGGTTTTGGGTGCAATTGTAAATGGGATCGACTCCTTAATTTCTCTTTCTTCTGTCTTGTTGTTGGTGTATAGGAATGCCACTGATTTCTGTGCATTGATTTTCTATCCTGCCACTTTACTGAATTCCTGTATGAGTTCTAGCAGTTTTGGGGTGGAATATTTTGGGTTTTCCACATAAAGTATTGTATCATCTGCAAAGAGTGAGAGTTTGACTTCTTCTTTGCCGATTTGGATGCCTTTTATTTCTTTTTGTTGTCTGATTGCTGTGGCTAGGACTTCCAATACTATGTTGAATAGCAGTGGTGATAGTGGACATCCCTGCCGCATTCCTGACCTTAGGGGGAAAGCTTTCAGTTTTTCCCCATTGAGAATGATATTCGCTGTAGGTTTTTCATAGATGGCTTTTATGATATTGAGGTATGTACCCTCTAGGCCTATACTCTGAAGAGTTTTGATCAAGAAAGGATGCTGTACTTTGTCAAAAGCTTTTTGTGCATCTATTGAGAGGATCATATGATTCTTGTTCTTTCTTTTGTTAATGTATTGTATCACATTGATTGATTTGCGGATGTTGAACCAAACTTGCAGCCCAGGGATAAATCCCACTTGGTCGTGGTGAATAATCGTTTTAATGTACTGTTGGATCCTATTGGCTAGTATTTTGGTGAGAATTTTTGCATCCATGTTCATCAGGGATATTGGTCTGTAATTCTCCTTTTTGATGGGGTCTTTGTCTGGTTTTGGGATCAAGGTAATGCTGGCCTCATAAAATGAGTTTGGAAGTTTTCCTTCCATTTCTATTTTTTGGAACAGTTTCAGAAGAATAGGTATTAATTCTTCTTGAAATGTTTGGTAGAATTCCCCTGGGAAGCCATCTGGCCCTGGGCTTTTGTTTTTTGGGAGATTTTTGATGACTGCTTCAATTTCCTTAGTGGTTATAGGTCTGTTCAGGTTTTCTATTTCTTCCTGGTTCAGTTTTGGTGGTTGATACATCTCTAGGAATGGATCCATTTCTTGCAGATTATCTAATTTGCTGGCATAGAGTTGCTCATCATATGTTCTTATAATTGTTTGTATTTCTTTGGTGTTGGTTGTGATCTCTCCTCTTTCATTCATGATTTTGTTGATTTGGGTCATTTCTCTTTTCTTTTTGATAAGTCTGGCCAGGGGTTTATCAATCTTGTTAATTCTTTCAAAGAACCAGCTCCTAGTTTCGTTGATCTGTTCTACTGTTCTTTTAGTTTCTATTTCATTGATTTCTGCTCTGATCTTTATTATTTCTCTTCTCCTGCTGGGTTTAGGCTTTATTTGCTGTTCTTTCTCCAGCTCCTTTAGGTGTAGGGTTAGGTTGTGTACTTGAGACCTTTCTTGTTTCTTGAGAAAGGCTTGTATTGCTATATACTTTCCTCTTAGGACTGCCTTTGCTGCATCCCAAAGATTTTGAACAGTTGTGTTTTCATTTTCATTGGTTTCCATGTATTTTTTTAATTCTTTAATTTCCTGGTTGACCCATTCATTCTTCAGTAGGATGCTCTTTAGCCTCCATGTATTTGAGTCCTTTCCGACTTTCCTCTTGTGATTGAATTCTAGTTTCAAAGCATTGTGGTCTGACAATAGGCAGGGAATGATCTCAATCTTTTGGTACCAGTTGAGACCTGATTTATGACCTAGGATGTGATCGATTCTGGAGAATGTTCCACGGGGACTAGAGAAAAATGTGTATTCCGTTGCTTTGGGATGGAATGTTCTGAATATGTCTGTGAAGTCCATTTGGTCCAGTGTGTCATTTAAAGTCTTTATTTCCTTGTTGATCTTTTGCTTAGACGATCTGTCCATTTCAGTGAGGGGGGTGTTAACGTCCCCCACTATTATTGTATTGTTGTCGATGTGTTTCTTTGCTTTTGTTATTAATTGCCTTATATAATTGGCTGCTCCCATGTTAGGGGCATAGATATTTACAATTGTTAGATCTTCTTGTTGGATAGACCCTTTAAGTAGGATATAATGTCCTTCCTCATCTCTTATTACAGTCTTTGGTTTAAAATCTAATTTGTCTGATAGAAGGATTGCCACCCCAGCTTTCTTTTGGTGTCCATTAGCATGGTAAATGGCTTTCCACCCCCTCACTTTCAATCTGGGGGTGTCTTTGGTTCTAAAATGAGTCTCTTGCAGACAGCATATCGATGGGTCTTGTTTTTTAATCCAGTCTGATAGCCTGTGTCTTTTGATTGGGGCATTTAGCCCATTTACATTCAGGGTAACTATTGAAAGATAGGAATTTAGTGCCATTGTATTGCCTGTAAGGTGACTGTTACCGTATATTGTCTGTGTTCCTTTCTGGTCTATGTTGCTTTTAGGGTCTCTCTTTATTTAGAGGACCCCTTTCAAGATTTCTTGTAGGGCTGGTTTCGTGTTTGCAAATTCCTTTAGTTTTTGTTTGTCCTGGAAGCTTTTTATCTCTCCTTCAATTTTCAATGACAGCCTAGCTGGATATAGTATTCTTGGCTGCATATTTTTCTCATTTAGTGCTCTGAATATATCCTGCCAGTCCTTTCTGGCCTGCCAGGTCTCTGTGGATAGGTCTGTTGCCAATCTAATGTTTCTACCATTGTAGGTTACATATCTCTTCTCCCGAGCTGCTTTCAGGATTTTCTCTTTGTCTCTGAGACTCGTAAGTTTTACTATTAGATGTCGGCGTGTTGACCTATTTTTATTGATTTTGAGAGGGGTTCTCTGTGCTTCCTGGGTTTTGATGCCTGTTTTCTTCCCCAAATTAGGGAAGTTCTCTGCTATAATTTGCTCCATTATACCTTCTGCCCCTCTCTCTCTTTCTTCTTCTTCTGGGATCCCAATTATTCTAATGTTGTTTCATCTTATGGTATCGCTTATCTCTCGAATTCTGCCCTCGTGATCCAGTAGTTGTTTATCTCTCTTTTTCTCAGCTTCTTTATTTTCCATCATTTGGTCTTCTATATTACTGATTCTCTCTTTTGCCTCATTTACCCTAGCAGTTAGCGCCCCCATTTTTGATTGCACCTCATTAATAGCCTTTTTGATTTCTACTTGGTTAGATTTTAGTTCTTTTACTTCTCCAGAAAGGGTTTCTCTAATAACTTCCATATTTTTTTCAAGCCCAGCTAGTATCTTTAAAGTGATGATTCTGAACTCTAGATCTGACATCGTACTAATGTCCGTATTGATGGAATGTTCTGGCAGTCGGTACTACCTCTTGTTCTTTTTGTTGAGGTGATTTTTTTCCTTCTTGTCATTTTGTGCAGAGGAGAATAGATTAATGAGAGAACAAAATGCTAGCAGAGTAACAATGTCCCCAGAAAATATACTCTAAACAAATCAGAAAAGACCTGAAGCAGTGGAAAAAGAAACGGAAAGAGAGAAAAAAGAAAAAGAAAAAGATAAAAACAAACAGAAACAAACAAAACAAAACAACAACAACAAAAAACCAGAATGTGATCAAATATGATCAGGCTGGTATATAGATCAGTGCCACACACTAGATTTGGGGTGTATTTTGGTCTTTTAGAAGAAAGTGCCTCCCAAAATTTTAAAGAAAGAAAAACTTATATATGTACAAAAATAAGGGTTGATATGATGAAGGGATGGAATATGACTGTAAAGATGGAAATCATAAAAAATTTTATAAAAGGAATTGATAAGAAGTTGTTTGAAAAAAAGAAAGAAGAGGATTTAAAAAAAGAAAAAAGAAAAAAAAGGGAGAGAATGTGATCAGGCAGGGGAGTAGAAAAAACCATATACTAGAGATTTAGGGTATATTTTAATCTGTTAGAAGAAACTATCTCAAAATTTTAAAGAGAGAACAACTTATATAAATATGCCAAAAATACGGGTAACTACTATGACGGGATAGAATATGACTCTAAAAATGAAAAATAAAAATGGTTTTTTAAAAAAGGGATTGATAAGATGTTGGTTGAAAAAGGGAAAAAGAAAAATTCAAAAAAAAAAAAAAGACAGTTAAAAAAAAATTAACTTTGTAAGACTAAAGAATCATGGGGAAAAGCCATGAATTCTATGTGCATTATTCCCCTAGCGCTGGAGTTCTGCCGTTCTCATTGATCGGTAAACTTGGTCTTGGCTGGCTGTTCTCGCTGATCTTCTGGGGAGGGGCTTGTTGCCGTGGTTCCCAAATTTCTCTGCCGGAGGCGGAATTGCCCCGCCCTTGCCCCCTCCCGGCTAAGTAATCTGCTCGGGTTTGCTCTCCGGGGCTTTTGTTCCCTGCGAGCTTTCCGTACAGCTTTGGAGGCGGAGAGTGAAAATGGCGGCCTCCCAATCTCCGCCCCGGAGGAGGCGAGAACTCGGGGCCCCGCTCCTCAGTGAGCCCCCAGAGAAAAGCCATCAGTCACTCCCGTCTCCCCGCTCTCCGGCCGCACTCCGTGCTCTCCCGGCCTGTGACCGCGCGTTTCTCTCTCTGGCACCCGACCCCGGGTGGAGTCTCCAAACCCAGCAGATCCCTGTGGTGCGCTCCCGCGCGGCTCCTCCCGGAGGAGGAAGGTGAGTCTCCCCGGATCTGCCGCTTGTTGGGTCCCTGCTGGAGGAGCAGGGGCCCGACTGTGCCGCCGATCACGGTTTATGGGAACCCCAAGCTGAGAGCCCGCGCCTGGGCTCCGCCTCTGCCGCCGGCTTCCCTGCTCCGTTACCTGGGAGCTCTGCCGCACTCAGGCACCCCCGGTCTTTCTGTGACCCTGAGGGTCCTGAGACCACACTGTCCCGGAGGGTTACACCCCCCGCTTAGCCACCAGACGTCCCTCGGCGGAGCAGACTTTTAAAAGTTCCGATTTTGTGCTCTGTGGTTCTATCACTTGCCAGAAGCGGCCGACGGAGGCCCCTCCCCCGCCGTCTATCCTCCTGAATATCGCCTCGGATTCACTTCTCCACACGTCCTACCTTCCAGAAAGTGGTCGCTTTTCTGATGAGAGAGTTGTTGCTCTTCTTTTCTTCGATCTCCTGTTGAGTTTGTGGGTGTTCAGAATGGTTTGATCCCTATCCAGCTGAATTCCTGAGAGGAGACGAAATCCAGGTCTTCTACTCCTCTGCCATCTTGCTCCGCCGGTTCCCTCATCATTTCTTTAAATACTTTTTATTCCCCATTGCCTCCCTTGTCTTCTCCTGGCATTCCAGGTACACATATGTTAGACCTTTTGCATTGTCCCCAGGTCATTGTGACTCAAATTTTTTCACACATTTTCTCCCATTATTCAAACTATATAATTTCTATTGATCTCACTTTAAGTTTACAGACTCCTCCATTACCTTCAGTCTTCTGTGAAGCTCATCAGGAATTTTTTTCTTTTAGATATATTTTTCAGATCTCACATTTCCATTTATAAGTATTTTCCATTTCTTGTTTTCATGCATTATGAGAATATTTTTCTTTATGTTTTTGAGCACGGCTATAATAGATTTTCTGCTGTTTCCAACCTCTAGCTCTTTTGGGGGTCAGTTCTATTGATTACCTTTCTGCTTTGGTATGGGTTATATTTTTCTGTTTTTTCAAATGTCAAATAATTTTGGGTTGTATCATGGATATTGTGAACGATACCTTATAGATTCTGAATTTTGTTTCTCTAAAAACTATTTATTTGTTTCAGCAAGCAGTTAACTTGGCTCAATTTTGAATCCAAACTCTGTCTCTCCTGCAATTAGCACTAGCTGAACTATTTCAGCTCAGGCTAAAAGAACAGAAACTTAGCATTTTCCTCACCATGTGTATGTAGTTCAGGGGTCAACCAGAGGTTTGGGCCAAGACTTTACACAGAATTTGTGGTACCTTCTTTGTGGCTTTCACCTTCCAGTGAGTTCCTTCTTCATTTTCCAGCTGCTGTGGTTGTCCCAAAATCTGTCCATTGAGTCCTAAACTAGTAAGACTAGAGATGTCCATCTGAGTTTTAGACATTCCACATGTAACCAGGCAAAATGTCATAAAAACAGGCAGTCAGATTCTATTCCCTCTTCCAAATGTTAACTTCCTTCCAATCTCTGCTTGCTTTCAGTCTATTTCAAGTGCTTTCAGATAGTTATATTAATTTTTTCCAGAGTTGTTAATTGTGAGCTATGGGAGGATTGGTCCAACATGAGTTACTCTGCCATTACTGGACTTGAAACATATACTGTGCCTTTAATTATGGAAAAAATGAGTCATTGGACTTCTTGCCTGAGGAGTTTGGGAGCAATTTAATTGTTTAAGTGAGGACTGCCTACTTAAGTAGAGACAGAGAACACAAATAGAGATGAATTCTTCGGTTAGTATGAGGAAAAATATATAGGTTTCATATATAGATCCTTATATTTAGAAAAGTGAAACATAAATTAAAATGAATTATTTTTACCAGAATGCCTTAAATTGGGAATATGTGAACTTTTATAATAAATCACTGGACTCTTCTTTCCTCCACAATGTACACTGTCTTAAACCACAGCAAGTGATAAGAAGTTCCTTTCATCTATACTCTTACCTAAAGAGAACTCTGCATATGTGTGAGCACACACATACACGTGCATGTGTGAGATAATATATGTAATAGAAATATAAAGATAAATATATTTTCAAAGGAAAATGCAATCTTACCATATGTTTGCAACATGTCTTTTTCAGATAACAACATATTTTCCAAGAAATTAAATACATTTCTAAAATAATTTTTGTGGTTTAATTCACAGGTTTATCCTATATTTAAATTTTTAAATTTTGTTTACTTTTACTGATTACATAATTGTTATGTTTGCTCAAAACAAGTTATTATCTTGTATTTTCCTTTCCCTCCATCTATGTTATGTATTAATACAGTTATATAAATTATAAATCTATCTACCTATCTATATATATATGGAAACTGTATCCAAATGTTAACTTTGTTTATCGGTGGGTATTTGGATTGCTGGTTGTTATTACCTCTATACTTGATTGTACTCTCCAGCAATTTACTGCTATTACTATTGCCATTTAAATGTCAACTGGTACATGGTTCCATTGCAGATGGGTTCTCTGGTTCCTGCCCTGTAGGGAACTCAGGGAATTCTGAGCATTTGTCCCACATATGTTATTTTATTTATTCCTGCGAGGAAGATAATTATCATCCCCATTCTCTAGATAAGGAAACTAAGGTTTGAAAATAAGAGGGATATTGTGTAGGGTCACACAACCCCTGAAAAAAAAGACAGAGATGGTAACCAATGCCTTTTGGACTGCCAACCCCATATTCTCTCCAGGATACTACCAAGTTCAGCTAAAACATAATCCCTCAGCTGTAAATTACATGCTTAGAACATTCAGAGTTATTTTCATATTGGAAAACCATCAGGATGATGTGAAAGGAGCTTATGTTTTAGGTTTGATTCAGCTTTCAAGAACCTTACCCTCTTTGTCTTTGCTTTACTCTCCTCATTTGTATAATGGGAATTGTAGATTTGGCCTCCATTGGTTGTAGTTAGAATTAAAGGGTCTAAAAAATGCTGGCATGAGGTGAGACTCTAAAATAGTTAATTTATCACCCTTCCCACAGGTCTTCTTTCCCCATTTAAAGACTGTGCTTTTATAAAACTACCTCAGTAACTTGAGGACTGGTTGAATCACAAGGTCATCACGCTAAGGCCACTTACCCCTTTTCTGCATGATACAACCTATGAAGTCAACCCAGCAAGTTAAGACAACCAATCCTTGAGACTGGAAGACCACAAGGCTTCCAAATGGGAGGTTTCTGGGTGCTGGGGACCAAGATCCAGAACGCTTCTTCCGTCTCTTATAGGATGGATGTCCTTGTGTGCCTCAATTGGGTTATATGTAAAATAAGACTAATAGCATCTTTCTTTTTTTTTAATTTAAATTCGAATAGCCAACATATAATACATCATTAGTTTTTGATGTAGTGTTCAATGATTTATGAGTTGCATATAACACCCAGTGTTCATCACATTGTGTACTCTCCTTAATGCTCATCACCCAGTTACCCCATCTCCCCACCCACCTCCCCTTTCCACAACCCTCAGTTTGTTTCCTGGAGTCAAGAATCTCTCATGGTTTCGCTCCTTCTATGATTTGTTCCCATTCAGTTTTCCCTCCCTTCCCCTATGATCCTCTGCACTATCTCTTATATTCCACATATGAGAGAAACCATATGATAATTATCTTTCTCTGATTGACTTATTTCACTTAGCATAATCCCCTTCAGTTCCATCCATGTTGATGTAAATGGTAGGTATTTATCCTTTCTGATGGCTGAGTAATATTCCATTGTATATATGAACCACATTTTTTTATCCATTCATCTGTTGAAGGACATCTTGGCTCCAAGACAAGACTTATAAAACTCAACACCCCCCAAATACATAATACAATTAAAAATGGGCAGAAGACATGAACAAACATTTTTCCAAAGAAGACATCCAGATGGCTGACATGAAAAGATGCTCAACATCACTCATCATCAGGGAAATACAAATTAAAACTACACTGAGATATCACCTCACACCTGTCAGAATGACTAAAATCAACAACACAGGAAACAACAGGTGTTGGCGAGGATGTGGAGAAAGGCGACCCTCTTGCACTGTTGGTGGAAATGCAAACTGGTGCAGCCATTCTGGAAAACAGTTTGGAGGTTCCTCAGAAAGTTAAAAATAGACCTATCCTAAGATTGAGCAATTGCATTACTAGCATTTACCCAAAGAATACAAAAATACTAATTCAAAGGGATACATGCAACCAGATATTTATAGCAGCATTATCTACGATATTTATAGCAGCATTATCTACAATAGCCAAATTATGGGAACAGCCCAAGTGTCCATCGACTGATGAATGGATAAAGAAGAAGTGGTACATATGTACAATGGAATATTACTCAACCATAAAAAAGAACGAAATCTTGCCATTTGCAATGGCATGGATTGAGCTAGAGAGTGTTACGCTAAGTGAAATAAGTCAGCCAGAGAAAGATTAGTATCATGATTTCACTCATATGTGGAATTTAAGAAACAATACAAATGAGCACAGGGGGAAAAAGAGAGAGAGAGGCAAACCAAGAAACAGACTCTTAACTATAGAGAACAAACTGATGTTTACCAGAGGGGAGATGAGTGGGGAGATGGGTTAAATAGGTGATGGGGATTAAAGAGTGGACTTGTTGTGATGAGCACCGGGTGTTGTATGGAAGTGTTGAATCACTATATTGTACACCTGAAACTAATATTACACTGTATGCTAACTAACTGGAATTTAAATAAAAACTTAAAAAATAAATAAAATGTGCAGAACCTCTGACTTTATATTATTTGTGGGAATTTATCCTTGTCTTGTTTCCAGGATTTTGTATGATAAATAATGCCACTGTGTACTTTGTAGTGTGTGGTTTCTTAAGCAGTGGTTGGAATAAAAGGAGGATGGTTGTAAGAGAATTGAGGAAACTGTCAGGAGAGTTGTTGAAGCAATGGCCTGTTGTGACATTGAGGCTGCTTAGCAGAGGCAGAGGGCTGATATTCATTGAGACTACAGGGGTTGAACAGAGGGAGGTAGCCAATCTGGAGGTTAATGTTAAAGTCAGCAATAGCATTGGCAATAGAATTAAGGAGCAAAATTCATACTTAAATTAGTTTCTCCCTGGGAGTTTTCCTCCTGGAGGACATCATTGCCTTTTCTGCATTTAATCACTGTGCTGGGGAAGGCAGTTAGGATCATGGAAGCCTGAGGTGTAGAGAAGAAGCAGAAGAGTTAAGACATAAGACACATGACTTCTGCCTGCTTGGGAGCTGAGGGATATCCTAGTGCCTATCATATGCCAGGCACCATGGCTGCTACCTTGTCTGGCCTGTCAGTTTTATCCTCTATATTCTTGTGGTGTGGGGAGTTATCACCTCCATTTCCCAGATGAAGAGACTAGAGCACAATTCAGTGAATTATCTTGTCTGGGATCCCACAGCCACTAGGTGGATGATCAGAGATGAGAACCAAAGTCCTAACTGCCAATTCTATGTTCCTTTCAGGATACCATGGAACCTCAACTGTAAATCCAGTGGTTATAAATCAGGTGATATAGATATACTGACTTACTCTGTAGGGTAGTGGATATTCTTTATTTTTGATAATTAGGTCCCAGTCTTTTCTCTCTGATTAGTTAACTGCATCATCTTGGACAGTTCCTTGGACCTCTCATTCCCCAGTTGAATTACGCGTAAAAGCCCCAGATTTGGGGTGGATCTTCTAGTCCTCTTTGACTTCTTTTTTTTACATCAGTTTAATGTTTTTCTGTCTCCTCCTTTTGGCAATGAAGGTAACAATGTACAGGCACTCACTCAAGAACATCAGGTGCGGACCTTTTCTACACTAAATCTTAACTGATGAACAGATGTGAGATGAGAGGTTCTGGCTGAAGTGGATTTCCAAGACCTGGATCTGATTCATTCCACAGCAGACACATAAATACACACACACACACACAAACACACACACACATCCCAATGGGGGTGTCAGGTGTAAGGAGGAGAGGAGGGGATCTAGATGTGTGCGACAACCAGGCCCCACCATCAAGACAGTCAGCTATAGACCACCCTTAATGAACTTCCACTTTCATCAAGCCTGAAGTCTTTTGTTTCTCTAGTCTGTCTCTCCAGTTGTGTTTGTGTGTCTGTATGGGAGGTATACAGAATATCTTAGTGAAGTGGTGACAGAAACCTTAGTGTTAGCAAGTGCAAAGAGCAGGATCAGCCTTCCACTTTGCTGTCCTTTAATTCCCTCAATTTTTAGGAGGTTTGAAAAACTTTTCACATATTTGATTGCCATTTCTGCTTTGAGTGATCTGTTTTTTTCATTGCCAATTCATTTTCTTTCATTTAGGTTCCTCTCCCACCATTTTATTGTCTGGTTGGATGTTACGGACAGTGTTCCATTGAGCTGGGAACAGAAGAAGCTGTACATTCATTTTACAAATATTTGTGGAGTGCCCACTTTGTGCCAGGCATTGTTCAAGGTCAGGAGAAGCAGCAGTGAAGAAAACAGTCACAAATTCCTGCCTTCCTGAAGCTTATCTTCTGGTGGATACTGATTTTAAATATTGGAAAATTACCCATGGTGTTCAAAAAGAAATTTATTGGCGCTGTTCTAGATGCAGTAGATATAGTGGTAAACAAAGCAAGCAAAAATTTCTTCCCTGCTACAGTTGTACTGGGAGTCAGTCTGAAAACTTGAACATGGTGGACCCAAGTACTCCTTGAATTAAAAGTTCATTGACTAAAACCAGAGGGCTCATGTGTTCATTTAGAAAATTTATATTTTTGTGAAAGTTTATTGAGATAGCAAGCACACACCATACAATTTCTCATTTAAGGTGTACAATTCAATGGTTTTTTAGAACATTTTCATCACCATAAATAGAAATTCTGTACCCCTTAGCTATCACTCTCTTATCCCCTCATTCTTCCCCTAGTCCTAAGCAACCACTAATGTACTTTCTGTCTATATGGCTATCCTTATTCTGGACATGTCATATAAATGGAATCGTATCATATGTGACCTTTTGCGTCTGGCTTCTTTCACTTAGCATAATGTTTTCAAGGTTCATCCATGTTGTAGCGTGTATCAGTACTTTTTAATGTATGAATAATATTCCATTATATGCATATACCACATTTCATTTCTCCATTCATCCATTGATGGACATTTGGGTTATTTCCATCTTTTGGCTATTATAAATTATGTTGCTTTTAAGATTAGTGTGTAAGTTTTTGTTTGAACACTTGCTTTCATTCTTTTCTGTATATACCTAGGAGTAAAATTGCAGGCCACGTGTTCATTTTTAAACCAAAGCAGATATTATTTGTGCATAATTGACCAAAACAAATGCACACGTGAATAAACAAAACTATTTTCATGACATTACCAAATGGCTGGATATGAACAAGAGCCAGCATGGAATGTGGACAAATACAATATCTGAAATTTTGAGAGAGGGCATTTAGCAGTTAAGTTAATGCTTTCCCATACTTCACAAATAAAAGTTACACATGTAGAAAGCAGTGGGAGTTACTTCTATTACTGAAAATCCAAATCCATTAAGTCCATTCCCTGATATTAGGCACTTAAAGTTATGTTGAATATTTGCAATACAATTCTTGTAAAGGCATAAAGCAAACCACTCTGAAAACAGGCAAAGCCTGTCTTAGAGTTTCCTAATTCAGACCACTGTCTATCTCTAAAAGTGATCTGGCACAATTGAAATGCTATATAACTTCACTCATTGGGTCAGAGGAAAATATCATGGCCGGAGGTAACTTGGCACAGAATTGAATTTATCTAATACGTATTATATCCAATACCCTGTTGTGACCTGCCAGGAGGAAGAATATAATCCTTTTTCTGATAAAAAAAATATGACAGTACTAAATATAGCAAATGAAAGTTCATTATATCCCATCAAATGACATTCTTCTAGTCTGTCATTAAAAAGTCACTTCAGGGGGCGCCTGGGTGGCTCAGTCGTTAAGCGTCTGCCTTCGGCTCAGGTCATGATCTCAGGGTCCTGGGATCGAGCCCCGCATCGGGCTCCCTGCTCGGCGGGAGGCCTGCTTCTCCCTCTCCACTCCCCCTGCTTGTGTTCCCTCTCTCGCTGTGTCTCTCTCTGTCAAATAAATAAATCTTTAAAAAAAAAAAGTCACTTCAAATATGCTTGTCCTTTAAGTGTTTAAATATTTTAGAATGTGCATATATACCATATTCTCCTCAGAAAGGTTGTGTGGCATATTAGTGATGTGACGTGGAAAACTTAACTCCAGGAAGGCTAAACTCAAAGCCTAGGGTGGCCACACTGGTAATGTAAATAATGAAAATTGGTCTATGTAAAAATCAAGGGAAGAACCTTTGCTTCTACAGGTGAATATTCTCCCTCCAGTTTTCTTGAAATGAACAACACTCTCAGTCTTTTGGTCCCACACTTTTGGTTAAATGGAGGCAAGAAATATTTCAGTTTTCTCTTTACTGTAAGAAAATCAATAGCATTAATAGCAAAATAGAAACTAACATTCTGTGTCAGTGTGTGGAGTCATAGAATAGGGAGTGATAAATATTATGATGAATGCCTGATGAGGAAACTGCTATCAGCTCCAGCCAGTTGTTTTCCGGGGGGAATGTAAAAATGTAGGCCCCATGTGACCAAACCCCATTTTTAAAGATAAGCCAGAAAACTGTATTTATATGTGAAATATCCCAATTTTTAGATGTTGACAATTATTTAAATAATTAAATATTATGTGGAAAAAATTGTGGTCCTCAGGTCCCTAATTTTTATCCTCTGCTTGTAAACTAATATTAACTGAAGGAATATAAGACCTCTAAAACCAGGTCAGTTAAAATCAAAAGACAGATTTGATTAATATTTCACAATTATCGTTGTATAAACAGAGATTCAATTAGAAAATCGGGAGTAGAAAAAGAAAGGGAATGAAATTAAAATCAGAAACATGAAGAAGCTGGCATTATATACTTCATCCAGATATAGTTGATATAGTAACTATATATAAGTAGATACATAAGATGAGAGTTCTTGGGTGCCTGGGTGGCTCAGTTGGTTAAGCGACTGCCTTCGGCTCAGGTCATGATCCTGGAGTCCCGGGATCGAGTCCCATGTCCGGCTCCCTGCTCAGCGGGGAGTCTGCTTCTCCCTCTGACCCTCCCCCCTCTCATGTGCTCTCTCTCATTCTCTCTCTCTCAAAAAAAAAAAAAAAGATGAGAGTTTTCATTGCTTCGGTTATTATGGAGGTTAATGAAAATGTTTGCCAAAATTTCAGAACTATCAAGGATAAAAATATTCAATGAGAAAAATGGGGACACTACAGCCAGCCCCCCAAGAGCCTTCCTAAAATAAGAATGATTCTCATTTTTGACATGCCATGAGTCGTGTAAATATGGCTTTCTTGTATTGTACAGGGATTCTCAGTTTATAAGCTCTTGTATAATGACCACAGTCTCTTTTTTGGCAAGGAGTGATGATCTGTATTTCATAGATCAGGAAATCAAAGGCATAAACCATGTTACAGAGAAAGGACTAGGAATAAATAACCTTTTATTCATGCAAATCTCAGTTAAAGTTCACATAGTGAAGGCGGAAATGTCAACCGGATGTCTAGAATACAGAAAGTCAGCACTAGTCTTTGCTGAGCCTTGAATACTATTTTTAAAATCATATTAATGTAAAAGACTCAGGACACATTTTGCCCTCATTTCTAAAGTTTTATCTGCTAGTACATGGACAGTGTTTACAGAGGAAGAAACCTATTTGTCATTTGACTCTGGAGAAAAAAAACCGCCAGTTCAAAAATCTCACTGTCAAAACTAAGCAGGAAGCATACAAAAACATAATGTCCAACTGAATAATTTTTATCAAAATTAAATATTTTATTTTAATGCGCTCACTAATGAAAGATTGAATGACAATATTTTTGCTTGTTGGTAATACAAACAAAGACCATACAAATTGAGAACAAAATTAGGTTGCCTTCATTCCTATTTAAAGGATGTTTGACTCCCATCCCCCACGAAAGTAGTCTCGCTATGAATACTCTCTATTAAATTCCCAAAATAAATATGGCTGAATACAAAGCATTCTTGTTCTCCCATTGACACAATTCATTTTCATACACTGGGAATAAAAATGGTTTGGCAGAAAACATGAGAACAGTGTTAGTTTAAAGTGAAGAAGTGAATGTCCACAATGTAAAGGCATTAGACTGTCTACTGAAAATATTAACTTCTACATTGAACATTAAGCTGAGAATTCCAATTTGATTATCTTCTAGCACAATGGTGCCCTGATCTGATCACTATGCACTTAGGTCAGCCAAACTACGTAGGGCCTTTATTTTTGTATAATTGCTCTAGTTGTCCTCATTGGCTCCGGTTGCACCTGGCTTTGCCTATTCTGGCACATTCCATTTCCCTGAAAATACTTACAATCTCTCAGGTTAGCCTTGCCCTCCACCCAACCATTCTCCATCACATGGTTTTGGTTATGTGAGTGGCTGGGGATGGCTTGGGGACGCAAAAGACATTGGTGGCTTACTTGATCCTGGGCATTAGGTAGCTCCGTGCACTGGTGATTACTGAGATGTGACAGATTTTGGCTGCAACGTTTTTGTTTTTTTCCACAACCCTTTCATCAATATAGTGCTTTCATAAATAAATGTATCTTTATTATCACATGTACATACTTACAATATTTTATCATGTGTATATACAAATGGAAAATAATAGTGAAGGAAATAGATATTGCTGAGTAGCAAAATTCCTGCCTAACAGGATTTTGATGGAGAATATCAGACAAACTATAGAAAGTGTCTGGCACATCCTAGGACTTTAAGAAATGTTAAAAATGCTAGTCCCAGAGTTCTCTTTTCTATCAAATGGGATTTTTGATGTAGAAGAAATAGCATGACTGTAATAAAGAGCATATGAAAATATACACAAAAGATACAAAATGTATACATATTTATGAGCTTGGTGCTATTTTTTTTTCATTGTAATATATGGAGTTGGAAAGAGGAAAGGATATTTGTGCCATTTCTTT
This sequence comes from Mirounga leonina, assembly GCF_011800145.1. Classification (NCBI taxonomy): domain Eukaryota; kingdom Metazoa; phylum Chordata; class Mammalia; order Carnivora; family Phocidae; genus Mirounga; species Mirounga leonina. Next base: position 1,575,922 of record NW_023270121.1, on the reverse strand, counting down.
TTATTATTTAATGAGTTATCCTGTCTGATTCTTTAGTTTTCAGTTGAACAGCAGAGAAACACATACACATACACAAACCCACTCCATACATACAGAAAGGAATTGTAGTCATTTGTCTCCAAGTGAACAAGTCTTGTAGGTAGCTGGAAATGAGAGTCTGGGGATCAGAGAAAAGAGTGGGATGGACACATGGACTCGAGCTACCAGTGTTCCACATATGTGTGCTGAATAAATGAATGGTTGTGAGAGACTCAGCTTTGGGAGTCATTATCAACAAATGAAATCATACATACAGTTTGAGTCTTTATATATATATATATATATATATATATATATATATATATATATATATATATATATATGTTCTCTCTCTCTCTATTCTTATATATATTTTCATATATATGTATAAATTCCTATACATATGAATTAAAAATTATTTAGGACTATTTATTTCATATTGTCTTTGTCTCTTCTTGCAAAAATTGATACTTTTCCTTTGCAACAAAGGTAGCATATTGAGAAAATCACCACCTGCTGGTTAGAACCAGAACTACATCTCTCAATATCTTTGCAGGTGCTGTGCAAGAATTTGGGGAGGGCCTCTGGTCTGACCCACCAAACCGGGCATGCTGGAGGCTTGAATGGCACAGGCAGGCCTTCCTGCAGAATCGGATGCTACCTGATTCTCTGAGCTTCTGATGGGAAGTTCCACCCCTGTCTCATGAAGAGAAAGCTGCCATTGTGTCTCTGAGGGAGTGTGTATCTGTGTGTGTGTGTGTGTGTGTGTGTGTGTGGCTATTTTTGGCCATATCCTTTTAGACACACATGTACTTACCCATATTCATATACTTTTGCACTTCGGTGTATTATAAACAATAACTGGGATTATATTGCGTATACCTCATGTTTTTTTTTAACTTAGCAATTAACTATGAATTACTTTTGAGGTTAGTAGATTTATATGGAATCAGGGGTCAGATCATAACAAGTTGTTTCCTGTTTTCCAAAATTTATCTCATTTACTTTCCTCAGTTATAAAGCTAACGTAAGTTTGTAATTGAAAGAAATCAAACAATATAGGCATGTATATGTGGAAAATAAAATGATCTTGTATCTACCAGCTTTTATCCTGCTGAGCTATCCTTTGTTAATGGCGTGGAGCACATTCTGCAGATGCTTGTCTCAAATGTATATGTGCAATATACGTGCAGATGCACAATACATATGAGTAGATATACACACTTTTTTGTAAGAATGGGGTGGCAGCAAACCTTATCATGCAATTTATCTTTTTTAGTTGAGGATAAAATTACCAGGACTTTTATTTGTAGGTTTATTGTTGTTGGATTTCTTTTCATAAGTTTATTTGCATTCCTATAGTTTTCTATGAATTTTTCGTTTTCATTTGTTTATGTCTTTCCTGATTCAAGAGAGCTCCTGGTATACAAAGTATGTGTTGCAGTAAATATGAATAATTTCCCTCTAATTTTTCATACATCTTTTAATCTTTAAATCTCACTGACTTTTATGATGAACTCATTTGACATTGTCAATTCATTATCAAAGTTTTGAAGGAATGTTTTGAAAAGTGTTTATTGCTGAATTAAGGAATTAATCATGATTTTGTTTTTTTTACATTACTGTTTCATAACCTCCATTCAAAATAGAATTTGTTCATCTTGCCAAATGAATAGTTTTTCCTTTGGAAAATAACATTTAATTGGAGATTCATGCCATCTGGTGACCAAATCCAGAATTGCAGTTTGGTCTCGCGAGCAAGAAGCCTGGAAAGGAGGGAGAGGGAAAAAAAGCTTTCCCTGTGGAAGCCCTCTGGAGAAAACTTTCTGGGGTTTATATTGCACAGGAAGTATTAAGCAGTGATGCAGAGCCCATGGATATTAACTCCTGCGACAGGATGTTTTCTTTGGCCCTTCTCTCAAACAAAGGAATGCACGTATGTGTGTGGTTATAAATACAAAGCTATGTGTAACCTTTTTATTTTGTAATATATTTAACATATTTAATGTCCAGGAATATATTTTTCAGCATTAGTTTTGTAAATAAAAACACAACTAGGTTAATCTTATGCTGTCATAATTTTCTTTTATTTTGTTAATTAAAAATCAGTTGTACGTGCTCCCCTAAGTCCTTGGAAACACAGAAGAAATACCCATTTGTGAGAGGAACTACCTTGTATCTCCCATCTCCAACTTCTATGTCCCACCTCAAAATAACCAGTCAATATATTTGTTAATATTCCCCATATATGTTTGTGTGGGATTGTTTATAATTTAAAATATGACGTATGTATGTTCTTCTGAAAAGAGAAATTTTTCAAAAATTAGGTCGTGTTGTACATGATGTTCTATACCTTGTTTACATATTTATATATCTCGATGTTTCTATTACATTTATTTTCATTTAGTTTTTCGTGTGGTTGAGCAATT
>NW_023270121.1:1511828-1558475 GCF_011800145.1 Mirounga leonina | reverse complement strand
ATCTGTCCTCCACCCCATGAGTTCCACCCCCTACCATTAATAACAGCACTGGGCCTAAGCCCTCACCTTGGGATAATTCTCTTCAATGATCTGCAAGGTGGCAGCCATGCAGTTTCTTCGATTCAGGATCATATCTATATCATGGCCCACCAAGTCTTCAGGAAGCCGAGAGGAGGCAATCAGAAGGCTGACAGGGGTCCAGGGCCAGCACCAATCCTTCCCCACATCACCATCCCTCAGCCTCCCTCCCAGGCAGATCCCTGTGCCTTCACCTGCCCTAGAATTACTGCTGTCAAGTGTACCTGGGTCAAAGCGGAGACACTGGAGGTCAAGAGCTTGCTGGGAGACATCATAGCGTTTGTCCATGGTCAGCTGCAGAGAGAGATGGAGAGAGCCACTGAGAGGCTCTGGTGGGGATAGGGGAATCAGGGGCTAGAGGAAGAAGAGGTGGGTCTGGGTGTGGGCACAATGAACCTTGAGTCTGCATTACCTTTAGCTGCTCCATTTCTTCTGGCTCCAACTTATACCGCACAGAGTAGGGTACAGTAGAAGGATTGACAAAGATAGATATCTGCAGGAAGGAGACGTGGGGTCAGCACCAAGAACTTTCATCCCAAAGACAACGACCAGCCCCTGCCCTGTCCTCCTGCCCCGGGACTAGGTAGAAGTAATGCCCTCAACACATACCTTTTGGTTCTCCTTGTCACAAATCTTGTAGTTGACATCCTTCAATGCAGAGGCAGTGCCAACATCCTGGACAAAGAACCGAGCCTGGTTTCTCACGTAGTGAAACTGCAGGAGGGGGAGGCAACAATAATTTTGGAGGATAGAGTCTTCCTACTCAGTGGGCTCCCCCCGCCCCCACTTCCCTGTGCCCACTCATCTGGTTTCACCATCCTCTCTTACATCCACTGGAGTGAAGGGGACACTGCAATGACTCTGGATTGAATTCATTAGCCATGCCTTGTCATACTGTCTCCCATAAGGAATCTAAAGGTGAAAAGAAAGGATGGGAGTAAAGAGAGACAACATAGAATTAAAGCTGGAAAAGAGACCCAACAGCGTTCTTGTCTGACCTTCTATTGAGCTGTACAGGGCTTCAAAAGAAGGGACTACTGGCATTATTTCTTATTTTCGTGCCAAATATGGATTTCCTACATCCTCCAATGGATAGAACTCTCCATTGGAAAGCTCTCCTCCAAATAATTGACATAAGGTTGTTTAATGTGGTCTTCCTTTTTTATAAGGTTCCGGGATATTCTATCTAATGCAGACCTTGCCAAGACACTCACGGTAATCTTGAACCAGCTCTTTGGGTTTCCATCTTTTGTGTTCTCTCCCATTTTCTTCAGAGTTTTTTTATCTCTCCACACAGTAATATGGATATGGCCTTCATTTTGCCATTTCACTCTCCTCTTTTTGCGCCGGCTGCTATAGGGAGTGCTGTGGAGGGGAAGTGGAAAGGAGGAGGGTGGTCATAAATGCTAAGACAGTCTTCTTCTATACCCTCTCACCTCTCTGTCACCAGGACTACAATTAGGATTGCTTAACCATTTATTCCCCTTCTAGCATTCTTCAGTTTTCCAGTGAGAAAAGAAAAGACCAGGGAGAGTGAAAGAGTTGCCTAGTCCCAGAGGCTGCTGCATGCAAACCAGTCTGCCTGGTCACTTACTGTCTTACTTGGGGGTCCTCCTGGACATCCTTCATCAACACATTTCCATCAACCTCCTGGAGGTGTGAAGGCTGAGGCTCATATCCACCATGTTCATATTGAGGGCTCCTCTTGTCAAAATTACTTCCGAAAGAACGCCAAACTTCCTTTCTTCCTTGAGGTGAGCTACCACCATCATTGTATTCTCAAAAGAGGAACAAAAATACAAGTTTGAAGACACATCAGTGGTCCACTTACCATGTACCACATCTTAGGCTAACACCATGGTAAGGCAAACAAAGTTTCAACCTGCCCTAAGGGTCCAATCCCCCAAACCCCGGAAAGGAAACTCCTCTGCTTGTCCAGATAAGAGAGCCTTATTTGACAGATGGCACTATCAGGGGAGGAATCTTGGGGAAGGAGGAGGAGGAGGAGAAAACTGTATTGAACCTTTTAAAGAATGAAGCAGGATTTATAAAAAACAGAGATGTGTTTTTTGGATTAGACTGGAAACCAGCCATACACAGGGAAGGCATCTGAATTGTACCTTCTCTCAGGCCTATCTAAAAACGACACCAATGGGGCGCCTGGGTGGCTCAGTTGGTTAAGGGACTGCCTTCGGCTCAGGTCATGATCCTGGAGTCCCGGGATCGAGTCCCACGTCGGGCTCCCTGCTCAGCAGGGAGTCTGCCTCTCTCTCTGACCCTCCCCCCTCTCATGCTCTCTGTCTCATTCTCTCTCTCAAATAAATAAATAAAATCTTTAAAAAAAAAAAAAGACACCAATACCAGGGAGGCAATCTCTCTCATGCTTCCCAAATACAATCAGCCACCAAATTGATCCCACTAACGATCAGCAAGCTGTACTTCCTTTGCTGGTGTAGTTCAAGCTTTAATGTCAGGTGGGACTGATGTAACAGCCTCCTAAGCTGTCCCCCTCCCTCCAGCCTTGCTGTCAACAATTCTCAGTTTGAAATATCCAAAGTGAACTTTCTTTTTGCCCAGCCTGAAATGCCTTTCAGCTGAGGGGACAACTCTTCCTAATCTCAGCTCCTCTACCACAAGGATCTGAATGACAAACTGGAACGATATAACAACTACCATTTCTAAGTGTGTAGGGATTCTTTTTTTTTTCCTTTCTATTATTGATTTCCAATTTGGGTCTATTATTGTCGGAGAATGTACTCTGTGTGATTTCAATTCTTTTAAAATTTGTTGAGGTTTGTTTGTTGGTCCAGGAGATGATCTAGCTTGATGAATATTACATAGATATTGGGGGAAAAATGTACTTTGTTGTCGTTGGGTGGAGTGCTATATTTATGTCATATAGATCCTGTTTATTGTGTTATTCAGATCTCCTATATCCTTGCTTGTTTTGTCTCTAGTAATTTTATCCCTTTCTAGGCAGGGGAGTGGTGTTGAAGGCCCCAATTATAATTATGGATGTGGTTATTTCTCCTTTCAACTCTATCAGTTTTTTGCTTCATGTACTTTGAATCTCTGTTGTTTGGTCCGTACACATTTAGGATCATTACGACTCCCCAGTGGATTGATCCTTTTATCATTATGTAATGCCTCTTTCTGTCTCTTAACAATTTCCTTTGCTCTGATATCTACTTTCTTGGATATTGTAACCACAGGTATACTTAGTGTCTTGGTGATACTTCACCCTGTATTTACTCCTAGGAGTTGTATTGATGTCCACCCTTCCCCCTGCAAATACTCCCTGCTAACATATATAATTCGCCATGTGGAAAGATTTGGAAATTTTCTGGCATCTACAGAAGTAAGAGTCCCAATTCTCTCTCCCACAGTGGATTCACTAAGGGTATTTTATTTTTACCACATTCAACTGAAACAGTGTAACAGCAGATAATAATACTAGTGGTTTGAGTAAGCAGTGGGGGGAGGATTAAGGTACCTAGAATGGTAGAAAACAGCTTCCTTTTGGGTTCTAATATTTAAGGCTCTCTCGGTTTGTGTGTTGTACATTTTGTACCTAAATTACTCCATGCTGTCTCAGGGCACACTTATGAGTAAAAATCTGTTCACTACTGATCCCTCCATGATGTAGTGATTACAACCATGCCTCAGATTAATTCCTCTGGGGAGTCATTGCTTTCAGTGTGTGACCTTGCTGTCAGGACAATCCTGTACTCACCACCTTTGGGACCTTCCCTGTGTGGCACTGGAAGTGGAATTAAACATGGGTAGAGCATTTGACCCTGAAATGCCAATGGCTCAGTCCTCAAAACTTGGAAGCAGCCTGGAGTGCTCTCTCTCTCTCTCTCTCACTCCACATCCAACTGATCAGGAAATTCTCTTGCCTCCTCTCTCCAGTGCATCCAGAATCTAGTCACTTCTCACCACAGCCATTATTAACCACCCTGGCCAAGACACCAACGTCTATATCCTAGATTATACTGCCTTCCAACTGGTTCCTCTACTTTCATCCTTGTTCCCTTACTGTCTGTTTCCCAACCCAACAGCAGAACATAATACAAATCATTTAACTCCTCTGCTCAAAACAATGGTTTGAAGCCCATCAACATGTTAAAAAGCCATGAGCTCATAATGATACTAAACAACAATAACAACAACAGAGAGAAACCTTATTAGTGACCTTTGGAGAATGTCAGGAAACCAACTGATTTTCAATAAAATCCACCAATGAAAGGAAAAACTCAAATATTAAAAAGAATAATAATAGTCCATGGTCAACATATGGTGTATGGGGCGTCAGAGTCATCTTTGAGAACTGACATTACTTCAGAAATAATGTTGTCAAGGAGAAAGTGTTAAAAGTGAGCTACCTAACAGCTACAGCAATCCCCAGACTGACCAACTAAGTCTAAACAGGGCCTGAGGCCTCCCTCATCAAGATGATTCAGACAAGAGCAATCTCAAGCATAGCCTTGTTTTGGGAATCTCATAGGACAGTGGGCATGTGATTAAAAAGCCAGAGAGACCACGCACACACACGTGTGCACACACGCATATCCACTTACTGAAGTGTTGCCTCTCAGCATGATCCCTGTCTCAATGTCATACCAAAAACAAGGGCAACAACAAGAGTATGGGAAATCAGCTGGTGCCTCTCACCCAGGCTACCTGGGTTCCCCCTCAGTCTCTACCACAGTATTAACTGATCCTCCCACGAAGAAACAGTTGTGAGTATCCTTTATGACATCATGCGTGTTCACATGGCTACTTCCTGTGTCAGTTTGGAATTCTGCCTACATCATTGCTATGTCGTTGAGTACATGGTAATGGCATCCCTGCTATGGTAGGGAAAGAACAGGGTGAGAAGTAAAACAACACTTGCCCAGTGGCAACCAACATTGGCTCAGTATTGGGCAGACTCACTAGAATTCTTTGACCTCCTTACAGAAGTCCAAAAACGATTGTATCCATAGTCCCTTTCCAGATCATGAATATTAGGCTCACAGGGGTTAGGTACCTTTCCCAGGATTTCTCAGCCAAGTCAGTGGTGGAACAGAAATTGTGTCCTCACCTATTGGTCTGCTTCCACATCCTAAGTGTTCCTCTAGCTAGTGTGCTGGTTCTCCTTTAATGGTGGACTTTCAGGTGTCAAGGACAGATTTCTGTGAGCAGACCAGGGATGATGTTTTGTGAGAAGGAGTTAGTTATTCTTGCTTGGGTGGGTACAGGTGCCTTGGACCAAGTGGAGATATGGGTCTTGAACTAGATGGATAAATCTGTTTGGATCACAGTGTTTGCAGATTAGGAGTCACTTCAAGGTGGCAGTGTCTGGCATATAATGGGGCTTAATTAGTATTTGTTAAATGAATGTAGGCAATGTAGATTTGTGATCAACAAAGCCACTTTTGAGAATCCATACATCTCAATAATTTCTACCCATATCTACTTATTCCAGAAAAAAACTGGGCTGCAGAACTGTTTCACAACCTGCTTGTAAAACTACCATGTGTTGAATTTGTCTTTTGCAAAATTAGTCTTTTTTATTAGTGTACAGTTAGAACTAGAGCTAATTACCCACCTCTTGGTTAATGCTAAAACTACTGCTTTTCTGATCTGAGGAGGCTTTTTTAAAAAAATTTATTTTATTATGTTAGTCACCATACAATACATCATTAATTTTTGATGTAGTGATCCAGGGTTCATTGTTTTCGTATAACACCCAGTGTTCCATGAAGTACGTGCCCTCCTTAATACCCATCACTGGCTAACCAATCCCCCCACCCCCGTCCCCTCTAAAACCCTCAGTTTGTTTCTAAGAGTCCATAGTCTCTCATGAGGAAGGGAGGCTTTTGCAATCTGGTGGCAGAAATGAGGAGAAGCTTTCCTTAAATCCAGCAGATATAGCTTCTTGGGTGCCTGGTATGTGTAGGAAGAATGTTCTGGACCTACATGTATGTCTGTGAGTGCTCAGCTTTGTGACAGCAGTATGGTCCTTGTATCAGAGGAAAGCAAGAGTGTGTGAATGAGCATGTGTGTATGCATGGGCATGTGTTGATATTATCTGTTTTACATCTGTATAATTAGATTACAGATACATGTATTTCCAGTCATGTTAGAAAGTACATTGCCACACAAAACAGGACCCTAAAGTACATTTTCTTTTCATGTATTATATACTATATATACCCAATACTTGCTTCTTGTTTTTAATATGCCCTTTAATTTTTTTTACATCTTGGCATTTTAATATTTGAATTGATTTTCAAATTTGAAGTGTTAGAATTCTCTATACAAGGTATTTTTAATGGTGGAAGCCAAATTACCAAGTGGAGCATGGCTTGGGATTTAGGACAGTTCCAAGTTTTGATTCTGTGCTTTACAGCTTCCCAGAAGAAGCACATCATATTTTAAATTATAAGAGACAATTTCCTAAGGATATTTACACCTATATACTTCTCCACTAACAGTGCAGGAGGATCTAATTTCCTACAGTATGCTTAACCATTCAGAAGTCATTCTTACACTTTGACCCAGACATTTCACTTTAAAATATTCTATGCTGAAATATATACTTATATGACTGTGTTTTATAGGCTTTTTGACACAGAAAGACAATGGGATCAGGGAGTGGCCGATATTGACAGAGGAGGGGTAGAAATGATTGTCCCTCGAATCAAGGATGGGAAAGAAGGGGCATGGGTACCTGACATACAGAGCAAAAAGTCCAAGGGATGGATGTATGGGCCAGAAAGATGAGGATGATCATTAGGAAGAGAATGAAACACAAATGGAAAAAGTCTATGAGGAACTGAATTCATCCTGGCAATATACACCTCTCTGGAAACTGTCCTTTCTTTCCATGTATAACTTGTCTGTCTCTGCTACTTCATCTTCAAGCTGAACACCAGAGAAATAGTTCCCACACAGTCTGAGAAAAAAGAGATCATACAGGGGAAGAGCATACAGTGATGAGTCTCTTGGACAGAAAGTTAGAGTTAAGGTCATGTTGGTCCCAGACACCACAGTCAATATTGCCCACTGGACTTTGGGTACCATCCCAGTGCTCATTTCAGCCCTAACACAGAGTCATACATCATTGGTTATGGGCATAGGGTTAGAGGTCATATCAATGAGGGTTTGAATCCTGGTGCTAAATTCTATGGTCCAGGGAAAGTAACTTTGACTTCATGGTGACTCACCTTATTTTTTTTCCCTTAAATTGAAAATAGTAACAGTTTTGCCTCATAGTTGTGAAAATTGAGTTAATATATGGAAATACATGGAAAACACCTGGAGAAATGCCTGTGACCAAATAAACACTGTAAGTAAGTTAGCTATTATTAGGTCAGTACTTAGTACAACATCTGGTGTTTAGTAAAGGATGAATGGGTGTTATTTGCATTCATTGTTATTAGTCCTCTGGGAAATGAGAAGGAAAACAGATGGGTGTATGGGAGAAGATTGTGGTGTCAGCTATTAATGTATTTTATAAAGTAGCAACAGTAAAACAAGATAGCCTTAGTGTGAAATTATCTGACATTTATCTGATTAAGAGAACCAAAATAAAAAGCTTACACTCTGAAATAGGCATACAGACTGATCTGAAAGGGGGCTTACATGCTGAGTTCCAGTATTTTTGCTAAAAATGTATCATTATTTTAAAAAGTGTGGGGCATCTGGGTAGCTCAGTTGGTTAAGTGTCTGACTCTTGAGTTTGGCTCAGGTCATGATCTCAGAGTTGTGAGATCAAGCCCCATGTCAGGCTCCATGCTGCTTAAGATTCTCTCTCTCCCTCTCCCTCTGCCCCTCCCTCCCACTTATGTTCTCTTTCTCTCTATAAAAAAATGATTCAAGTTTAAGTGGTAGGCTCAAAAAACAAGATAGAATACTCCTGACACCTTATGACACTTTGTGAAAGAAAAAAAAGTCAGGATACAAAATTGTGTATTACAGAGTGATGTCAGCAACATGGTTGACCAGGAAGCTACAGGCCTTCCTTCCCCAACAGAGACATTGAATTAACAACAACACATGAACCAGAATACCTCTGTAAAGATTCTGGAGATCAACTGAGAAAATACAGCTTTCAAGCCCTTATAAAACCAAGAAGGGATTTTAGCTAAAGGGGTAGTAAAATTCATGTTGTTTTGCAGGATTGATCATGCCCCTCTGTCTTTGTGACACACCATAGAACAACTGGGAGGAAGCCGCCCATATTCCTTCCTTCCCTTGGGATGGAAACAAGAGTGGACCATATATCCAACATTCTGGCTTGTTAGGGGACTGATCCAGGATGAATTTGTCTTGTTTAAATTAGAAAACTTACTGGGCTTGCATCAAAGTTTAGAAAGTGCTGAAAACAGAGGTGAGCAGTAAATTGGAACTGCGGTTTCACAGGCAGATGCCAGGGAGAGCAAGAGACCAGAAAATGTATGAAAGGTCTTAGAGCTTCCAGCAAGGTTGACCTTAGTGAAGGTCATCCCCTGCATGAAACCTGTACACAACAACTGGTGGAGTTGGTTGCTTTTTCAAATGCCCAAGTATTAGCAAAATTTACAAGTCCTACAAAGAAACAGGGAAATATGGTCCAGTTAAAAGAATAAAATAAAACTCCAGAAACTGACTGTAAAATAAAAAGATCTGTGAGCTGTCTGACAAAGAATTTAAAATAACGATCCTAAAGATGCTCAATAAGCTAAAAATGAAAACAGACAGACAACTGGATGAAACAGGAAAACGATGTCTGAACAAAATGAGAACATCAACAAAATGATAAACACTACAAAAAAAGCAAAAATTCTGGAGCTGCAAGATACAAGAACAACTGAAAAATTTGTGAGGGGTTCAACAGTAGAATTGGTCAGGCAGAAGAAATAATCAGTGAACATGAAGACAGGTCATTTGAAATCACTGAGTCAGAGGAGCAAAAAGATAAAAGAATAAAGAAAAGTAAGGAGACCTATGGGACTTATGAGGCATTATAAAGAAGAACAATATATGCATTGGGGGGAATCCCAGAAAGAAAAGAGAAAGGGGCAGAGAGCTTATTTGCAAAAATAATGGCCCAAACTTCCCAAATTTGAGGAAAGACATGGACATGATGATTCAAGAAGCTGAAGAAACTCAAATTAGGATAAATTCAAAAAGAATCACACTAAATTACATTATCAAATTGTCTAAAGTCAAAGACACTGAGAGAATCTTGTAAGCATCAAGAGAAAAGCAATTCATCATGTACAAGGGAATTTTTATATGATTACCAGTTGATTTGTCAGCCAAAATGTTGCAGGCTAGAAGGGAGTGAGATGATATATTCTAAGTACTGAAGTAAAAAAAAATAACTGTCAATAAAGAATACTGTATCTGGCAAATTGCCTTTAACAAATGAAGGAGAAATTAAAACTTTTCCAGATAAACAAAAGCTGAGGGAGTTCATTCTCACTAGAATTGTTCTACAAGAAATACTAAAGGGAGTCCAAGCTAAAATAAAAGAATTGTAGACAGAAACACTAAGCTGTATGAAAATATTAGATTCTGCAGTAAAGGTAAATACATGGACAAATATAGTAACCTGTACTATTGTAATTTTGGTGCATTAAATGACAATGAGAATTTAAATGACAGAAATATTTTTAAAAACCTATAAGTCTATGTTAATGAATATACAATATATAAAGATGTATGTGCAACCTCAATAGCATAAAGTAGGGGAGGTGGAGGTGTAAAGCAGTAAAGTTTTTGTATGCAATTGAAGTTAAATTTTTATCAATTTAAAACAAATGTTATAATTTTTTTAAAAGATTTTATTCATTTGAGAGAGAGAGATACAGAGAGAGAGAGAGAGAGAGAGAGAGAATGAGCAGGGGGAGAGGCAGAGGGAGAGGGAGAGGGAGAAGCAGGCTCCCCACTGAGCCAGGAGCCCAATGTGGGACTCAATCCCAGGACCCTGGGATCATGACCTAAGCCAAAAGCAGATGTTTAACCATCTGAGCCACTCAGGCGCCCCAATAACTTTAAGATGTTTTATGTAATTACCACATAGATTTTATGTGATAACCACAAAGAAAATATCTATAGAATATATGCAAAAGCAAATGAGAAGGGAATCAAAACATATCATTACAAAACATCAATTAAATACAGAGGAAGACAGTGAGAGAGGAAAGTAGGGACAAAAAAGCTACAAGACATACAGAAAATAATGAACAAAATGGCAATAGTAAGTCCTTTCCCATCAGTTATTACTTCAAATGTAAATGGATTTATCTCCCCAATCAAAAGACATAGATTGCCTGAATGGATTGAAAAAACAAGATCCAACTATATGCTCTCTACAAGAGATTCACTTTAGATCTAAGGACATACATAAGCTGAAAGTGAAAGGGTGGAAAAAGATATTCTATGCAAATGGTAACCAAAAGAGAGTCGCAGTGGCTATACTAATACCAGACAAAATATACATTAAGTAAAAAACTGTCAGAAAAGACAAAGAAGGACATTATATAATAGTGAAAGGATCAATTCAGCAAGATGATATAAAAAATATTTATGTATGTATGCACTACAGAGTTCCTAAATACATGAAGGAATCTTTGATAAAATTGAAGGGGGAAATAAACAACAACACAATAATAGTAGGAGACTGCAATACCTAACTTTTAATAATGGATAGAACATCCAGATGGAAGATCAATACGGCAATAGAAGACTTAAGCAACAGTATAGATTAACTGGGCCAAATAAACATATACATAACACTCCCCCAGGAACAGCATACATGCTTCTCAAGCACACATGGGACATTCTCCAGGACTGCATGTAAGGCCACAACGTAAGTCTTAACAAACTCAAGAAGACTGAAATAATACAAATATCTCTTCCAATCACAATGGAATGAAACTAGACATCAATACTATGAGGAAAACTGGAAAATCCATGAATGTATTGAAATTAAACAACACACTCATAAACAACCCATGGGTCAAAGAAATTACAAAGGAAATTAGAAACTACTTCCAGACAAATTAAAATGAACATAAAACATACCAAAACGTATGGGATGAAGCATAAGCAGTGCTAACAAGGAAGTTTATAGTTCTAAATGTGTACATTAAAAAGATGAAAGATCCCAAATCAACAACATACTTTTATACTTCAAGAAATTAGAAAAAGGCCAAGCTAAACCCAAAACTAACAGAAGGAAGGAAATAATTCAGTAAGAGCAAAGATAAATGAAATAGAGAAGAGATAAACAATAGAAAAAATCAACGAAACTTTAGAGTCGGGTTTTTGAAAAGATTAACAAAATTGACAACCCTCTAGTTAGATTCACTAAGAAAAAAATAAAGATCCAAATAACTAAAGTCAGTAATGAAAGAGGGGCATTACAACTGATACTACAGAAATGGAAAGTATTATAGGAGTATGTTATGAACAATTGTATGCTAACAAATTGGAAAACCTAGAAGAAATAAATTCCTAGAAAAACACAAACTACCAAGATTGAATCATAACCGAAATAGAAAATCTGAACAGATCGATAGTAAGGGGAGTGAATCAATTATCAAAAACCTCCCAACAAGGTAAAGCCCAGGGCCAGATGCCTTTCGCTGGAGAATTTTATCAAATATTTAAAGAATGAATGCCAAATGAAACCTGTCCAAAAAACTGAAGAAGGAATATTTCCAAGCTTATTCTAGGAGACCAGCATTACCCTTATACCAAAGCCAGACAGACACTACAAGAAAACTATAGGCCAATATCCCTGGTGAATATTGATGCAAAATCCTCAACAAAATATGAACAAACCAAATATAACGGCACATTAAAAGGTTTATACACCATGACCAAGTGCAAGTTATCCATAGGATGCAAGAATAGTTCAACATGTGAAAATCAATCAATGTAATAAACTACATTAACAGAATGAAGGACAAAAACAGATAATCACAGTTATGCAGAAAAACATTTTACATAATTTAACACATTTTCATAATTAAAAAAAACACTTGACAAAATAGGAATAGAAGGAAACATCACTAATCAGCAGAAGGATACAAATAAAAACCACAGTGAGCTATCACCTACACCTATTAGGATGGCTACAGAAAAAACCCAAACAGAGCAAGTGTTTGTGAGGATGTGAAGAACTGGAAGGCTTGTGCACTGTTGGTGGAAATGCAAAACAATATAGCCTTTATGGAAAATAGTATGGAGATTCCTCAAAAAATTAAAAATAGAACTACCATATGACCCAACAATCCCAATTCTGGTTATATATTACGAATTGAAAGTGGAGTCTCAAAGAGATATTTGCACATGCATGTTCATAGCACTATTCATAAACAACCAAGAGGTAGATGGTAAAATGTTCACTGATGGATGAATGGATAAAAAAATTTTGGTATATACATACAATAAGATATTATTCAACCTTAAAATGGAAGAAAATCCTGTCACATGTTACAAGATGGATGAACCTTGAAAATATTATGCTAAATGAAATAAGCTGGTCACAATAAGACAAATACTGTATGATTCCACTCTTATGATGTATCTTAGGTAGTCAAATTCATAGAAACAGACAGTAGAATGGTGGTTATCAGGGGTTGGGGGAAAGGGCAAGGAGAACCTGCTGTTTAATATAGTTTCAGTTTTGTAAGATGAAAAAGTTCTGGAGATTGGTTTCACAACAATGTGAGTATACTTAACAGTACCGAACTATATACTTAGAAATGGTTATGATGGTAAATTTTATGTACTGTGTTTTTTACCACAATTTTTAAAAATGTACATTATAATACATTATTCAGAAATAAATATTAGTGAAAGTTTGTTTTGATTTATAAATATAAACATAAAGAAGTCAAGGTAAAAGAACATAAGAATGTCAACTGTGTTTAAAAATGGGTGATTGGAATGCAGACATTATACCTTCATGTCCACGCTTCACTACTATACACGGGTGGGTTGAGGTTTTGTCAGGTGCTTGGAGGGAAGCACTACTCCTATTGACTCATTACACAGCACAATAGAAATAATTTATTATTGATAATCAGATCCCCCTGTCTTCTCTCTGATTAATAAGCTGCAACAATTTGGACGATTCACCCAATTTATCCTGATCCCAAATTACTTATATGTAAAAATCAGGGATTAGAGCTAACCACCACCTTGATCAAATATAAAGCATATACCACATGCATATATACCATAGCAAATTAGTCTCTTTTTCTCTCATCTCCATGTAAACCTTGATCTGCATTCTGTCACTACATATTCATTTTGCCTGCTCTAGAATCTCATATAAATGGAATCATACACCCTGCATGCCTTTGTGTCTGGCTTCTTTAAGTCAGCACAGTGTTTTTGAGATCCGCCCATATTTTTGCTTTTTTTTATTGTTGAATAATATCCCATCACATGTATCTGTATACCTTTGATATTATTTTAATGAGATTTCAGGAAGAAGTGAAAGTAAATCTTTATGTTAAATCAGCCATATTTCTTGATCAGTTTTCTGTTCTTTTATAATGGATATAACTTCTTCCTTTATCACTCTTTTATCTCTCTAGAAAATATTATCTTAAGGTCTTGTTCAGCTTTTTCTGTTTTTTTTTTATTTATTTATTTATTTTTATTCCCTTAGTGCAAATCATTTGATTTGTTGAGTTTGTTCTGTCTCTTCCATCCTTACCTTGGGTTGTAATTGTCTCCTGCAAAGAAAGCTTCACTGCCAAGTCAGCACTGTGCTCATGGGTGCTTGGCTTTCATCTGCACCTTGTTTATTACTATTGGCATATTATATGTATTTATTAATGTAATATCATTATTCCAAAACCACAAGTACAAAATTTTCAAATGAAATATTGTTAAATACTTACACTGTCGTCATTTAAATCATTCAGGTAGTTCTGAACATTGTTCACACACTAGAGCTACTTGGGGAGATAGAAAAAAGAGGGAGGAGTTAAGATGGCAGAGTAGTATGGGGACATTTAGCTTGCCTCATCCCTCGAACACAGCTAGATAAATATCAAATCATTCTGAACACCCAAAAAATCGATCGGAGGACTGAGAGAACAAAACTGCACATCTATAGGTAGAAAAATGACCACCTGTGGAAGGTAGGAGCTGCAGAGAGTTGATTTGGGGGAGAAAAGACTGTAGGTCCTGTGAAGTGGAGGGAGCCTTGATCACAGAGAGGAGGGAGAGGGGGAGAGAGAGAGAAGCAGTAGGTAGGGGATTACACAAGAAAAATTCTTCCCCAAAACCACTGACTGGGAAAAGAGGGGGAGACCGACTACCACAAGTTATCATAAGCAGCAGAGTGCAAAGTCTGAAATTTTAGAATTCTGAGCCATCACCGGGGTCATGCCTGGTGGGCTTAGCGGTGCTCCTGTGAGGAAGGAGGGCAGAGACCCGGGAGTGGGCATCGTGGTCTGAGGATCCCCTGAGTGGCATGGGGAGAAACAATTCCCCTTCTTTGGAGTGAATTTGGGAGTGGTGACACAGCCTCTCCAGGGACAAAAGAACTGGCAGTGCCAACGTGCTGCCCTGTTCCCTAGCATAGGAACCAAGACACCAGCTGAGGGCAGAAAACCTTGGTGCTGACTTTTTGCTGCACTTTACCATAATCTCTGAACTGCAGTGTGGTTGTGTCACCACTTCTCTGGAACAAACCTGCAAACCAGAAAAGTGCAGTGAGACCCTCTCCCAGAGGACCAGTGCAGGTCCAGGCCATGTGGGTTCCTAAAATTTGGAGTTTCGAAACCCAGCTGCATGCCTGAGGTAAAACACAGGAGTACTTTGCCATCTGGCAGGCAAATAGCTCAGACAGAGACAGGGTGAAGGCATGGATCTGACAGAAGCCAGGGACACAAGATGGGTGATTGTTTGTTCTTCTGTGAAGAGTGACAGGTGCAAACTCCCTGCTCCAGGGACAAGAGAGTGGAACAAGGCCATTCCCCATCCCCACCCATCAGCACTGAAAGCCTTCAGTGAGCAACACAGTGCCCCCAGTGGAGGCTGGAGCTGCTTATGCCAGACCCCGCCCCCCTGCACCCTGCAGGAGCATCTTTCCTAGGCAAGTTCTTCTGGAATCAGTTCAGCAGGCCCCACCCCTAGAAGACCAGCACAAACCCCTCATAAGCACCAAGTTTACTGTGCTAGAGTGCTGCAAAGCTTCAACTCTGGGGGAATTAGGATCTAGCTTCTTTTAACAAGCAGACCAAAAGACACCCAGTTAAAACTTGCCACACAGTGGACAAGGTCCAAACACTCCCCACTGCAGGCAAAAAAGAAACTCTGCAGAGGACTGACCTGAGGGTAGGAGCAGCCAAAACACTGGAGCAGAGTACATATAGGACATTTTTGTTTTTGGTCCTCTTCTTAATATAGCCATTACTCTCAGGAGCAGGAATATAACAGGCTTTCCTAACAATCACACACAAAAAACAGTGACCTAGACAAAATAACAAGACAGAGGAATTCACCCCAAAAGAAATAACAGAAAGAAGTAAAGCCAGGGATTTAATCAATACAGATATAAGTAAGATGTCTGAACCAAAATTTAAAACAACAATTATAAGGATATTACCTAGGCTTGAAAAAAGCATAGAAGACACTAGAGGATCACTTACTGCAGAGATAAAAGAACTAAAAACTAGTCAGGCTGAAATAAAAAAATGCTATAACTGAGATGCAAATCTGACTAGATTCCATGACAATGAGGTTGGATGAAGCAGTGGAATAAATCAGTAATATAGAAGATAAAATTATGGAAAATAATGAAGCTGAAAAGAAGAGGGAAAGAAAGGTATTGGATCACAAATGTAGATGTAGGGAACTCAGCAACTCCTTAAAGGTTAATAACATTCATATCATAAGAATCCCAGAAGAAGAAGAGAGAAAATGGGACAGAAGGTTTATTTGAGCAAATTACACCTGAAAACTCCTAATCTGAGTAAGGACATAGACATTGAAATCCAAGCACAGAGAACTCCCATTAAATTCAACAAAAGCTGGCCATCACTAAGACCTATCATAGTCAAACTCACAAACTACACAGACAAGGAAAGAATGCTGAAAGCAGCAAGGGAAAAAAGTCCTTAACCTGCAAGGGAAGACAGATCAGGTTGTAGCAGAACTGTCCACAGAAACTTGGCAGGCCAGAAGTGAGTGGCATGATATATTCAACATGCTGAATGGGAAAAATATGCAGCCAAGAATACTTTATCTGGCAGGGCTGTCATTCAGAATAGAAGGAGAGATAAAGAGTTTCTCAGATAAACAAAAACTAAAGGAATTCATGACCACTAAACCAGCCTTGCAAGAAATACTAAAGGTGACTCTGAGTGGGGAAAATAAAGACCAAAAGCAACAAAGACTAGAAAGGAACAGAGAACATCACCAGAAATATTTTCTTTTCGAGTCTACATGGAACAATCTCCAGAATAGTTCACATACAGGGTCACAAATCAAGCCTCAAAAAGTACAAAAAGTTCAAGATAATAGCATGCATATTTTCAGACCACAATGCTATGAAACTTGAAGTCAACCACAAGAAAAAAATTTGGAAAGACTACAAATACATGGAGGTTAAAGAACATCTTAGTAAGGAATGCATGGGTTAACCAGGAAATTAAAGAAAAAAATAAAAAAAATACATGGAAGCAAATGAAAATGAAAACACAACAGTTCAAAACCTTTGGGATGCAGCAAAGGCAGTCCTAAGAGGGAAGAATATTGCAATACAGGCCTATCTCAAGAAGTAAAAAATGTCTCAGATACACAACCTAACCTTACACCTAAAGGAGCTAGAAAAGGAACAGCAAATGAAACCTAAAGCCAGCAGAAGAAGGGAAATAATTGATTAGAGCAGAAATAAATGATATAAAAACAAAACAAAACAAAAACCCACAGTAGAACAGATCAACAAAACTAAGAGCTGGTTCTTTGAAAGAATTAATAAAATAGGTAAACTCCTAGCCAGACTTACCAAAAAGAAAAGAGAAAGCACCCAAATAAAATCATGAGAGAAAGAGGAGAGATCACAATCACAGAAATGTAAAAATTATAAGAGAATATTATATAAAATTATATGCCAACAAACTGGGCAATCTGGAAGAAATGGACAAATTTCTAGAAACATACAAACTACGAACACCAAAACAGGAAGAAATAGAAAATTTGAACAGCCCCATAACCAGCAAAGAAATTGAATCAGTAATCAAAAATCTCCCAACAAACAAAAGTCCAGGGCCAGATGGCTTCCCAGGGAATTCTACCAGACATTTAAAGAAGAGTTAATAAACCTATTCTTCTCAAACTGTTCCAAAAAACAGAAACAGAAGAAAAACTTCCAAACTCATTCTACAAGGCCAGCATTACCTTAATTCCAAAACCAGACAAAGACCCCACTAAAAAAGAGAATTACAGGCCAATATCCCTGATAAATATGGATGCAAAAATTCTCAACTAGCAAATTGATCCAACAGTACATTAAAAGAATTATTCACCACTATCAAGCGGGATTTATTCCTGGGCTTCAGGGGTGGTTCAATATTCACAAATCAATCAATGTGATACACCACATTAATAAAAGAAAGGATAAGAACCATATGATCTTCTTATTAGATACAGAAAAAGCACTTGAAAAAGTACAACATCCACTCTTGATAAAAACACTCAACAAAGTAGGTATACCTCAACATCATAAGGGCCATATATTAAAGATACACAGCTATTATCATCCTCAATGGGGAAAAACTGAGAGCTTTTCCTCTAGGGTCTCAAACAAGACAGGGATGTCCACTCTCACCGTTACTATTTAACATAGTACTGGAAGTCTTTGCCTCAGCAATCAGACAACAAAAAGAAATAAAAGGAATCCAAATCAGCAAGGAAGAAGTCAAATTTCACTCTTTGCAGACAACATGATACTCTATGTAGAAAACCCAAAAAACTCCACCAAAAAACTGGTAGAACTAATACATGTATTCAGCAAAGTCACAGGATATAAAATCAGTGTACAGAAATCTGTTGCATTTCTATGCACCAATAATGAAGCAGCAGAAAGAGAAATCAAGGAATCGATCCCATTTATAATTGCACCCCAAACAATAAGATACCTAGGAATAAACCTAACCAAAGAGGTAAAAGGTCTGTACACTGAAAAATATAGAACACTAATGAAAGAAAGTGAAAAAGACACAAAGAAATGGAAAAACATTTCATGTTCATGGATTGGAAGAACAAATATTGTTAAAATGTCTATACTACCTAAGGAAATCTACACATACAATGCAATCCCTAGCAAAATACCAACAACATCTTTTAAAAACCTAGAACAAACTATCCTAAAATTTGTATGGATCCACAAAAGACCCCAAATGGCCAAAGGAATTTTGAAAAAGAAAACCAAAGCTGGTGGCATCAAAATTCTGGACTTCAAGCTATATTATAAAGCTGTAGCCATCAAGCCAGTATGGTACTGGCACAAAACCAGACACATAGACCAATGGAACAGAACAGAAAACCCAGAAATGAACATACAACTATAGGGTCAACTAGTCTTCGACAAAGCAGGAAAGAACATCCAATGGAAAAAGATAGTTTCTTCAAATGGTGCTGGGAAAACTGGACAGTAGCATGCAGAAGCATGAAACTGGAACACTTTCTTATACCATACACAAATATAAATTCAAAATGGATGAAAGACCTAAACATGAGACAAGAAAGCATCAAAATCCTAGAGGAGCACACAAGGAGCAACCTCTTTTACCTCGGCTGTAGCAACTTGTTACTAGACATGACTCTACTAGACAGGACTCTAGAGGCAAGGGAAACAAAACCAAAAATGAACGGTTGGGACTTCATCAAGATAAAAAGCTTTCACACAATGAAGGAAACAATCAACAATACTAAAAGGCAACCTATGGAATTGTAGAAGATATTTATAATATGACATATCTGACAAAGGATTAGTATCTAAAATCTATAAAGAACTCTCAAACTCAACACCCAAAAAATAAATAATCCAGTTTAGAAATGAGCAGAAGACATGAATAGACATTTTTCCAAAGATGACACCCAGATAGCCATCAGACACATGAAAAGATGCTCAACATCACTCATCATCAAGGAAATACAAATCAAAACCACGATGAGATACCACCTCACCCTGTCAGAATGGCTAAAATTAAAAACACAGGAAACAATAGATGTTGGCGAGGATGTGGAGAAAGGGGTCCCTCTTATACTGTTGGTGGGAATATAAACAGAGGTGCAGCCACTGTGGAAAACAGTATGGAGGTTTCTCAGAAAGTTAAAATAGAACTACCCTAAGATATAGCAATTGCACCACTAGGTATTTACCCAAAGGATACAAAAATACTGATTTGAAGGGGCACACAAACCCCTATGCTTATAGCAGCATTATCTACAATAGCTAAACTATGGAAAGAGCCCAAATGTCCATCAACTGATGAATGGATAAAGAAGAAGTGGTATATACACAGAGTGGAATATTACGCAGCCATCAAAAAGAATGAAATCTTGCCATTTGCAGTGATGTGGATGGAGCTAGAGTGCATTATGTTAGGTGAAATAAGTCAGTCAGAGAAAGACAAATATGATATGATTTTACTCCTATGTGGAATTTAAGAAACAAACAGATGAACATAAGGGAAAAACAGAGGGGAAAACAAATCATTAGAGACTCTTAATGACAGAGAACAAACTGAGAGATGATGGAGGGAGGTGGATGGGGAATGGGCTAAATGGGTGATGGGTATTAAGGAGGGCACTTTTTATGATGAGCCATGGGTGTTATATGTAAGTGATGAATCACTAAATTGTACTCCTGAAACCAATATTACACTATATGTTAACTAACTAGAATTTAAATAAAAATTTGAGAAAAAGAAATTTTAAAAAAAGGAAAAAATTCTAGCACCAGGGTATACCTACAACAATTAAAGCAGAATTGGAATCAGACTAGGCAACTACATTTTTTAAACTGTCCACATGACTGCAGTGTGCAACCAAGACTGAAAACTGTGTTAAAGTGTCAGGTTTTGGTTTATGCTTGCCAGGAGAGCCTAGGAATGATTTCCATCTCATTTGCTGATCTTCCACTCAGTGCTATTTTGGAGACCTAGTGATTCCATTAGCATAGAGCAGGGAATTGGCAAACTATGGCCCATGGACCAAACCTCTCCTGTGGCCTGTTTTTGTGGGCCCTGCAAGCTGAGAATGGCTTTTACATATCTGAATGGTTGAAAAATCAATCCCCACACCTGAGCCACAATACCATGAGCAAATGGACTACTGAGAAAAGACCCTAGAATGAAGTCACAATTGACTACAGTAAATCTTCCTGGGCTTAGCCAAAGGGACTTCCAGCCATTTACCAGTTACTATGCACTTGCTTTAAGGACACTTGCTCTAAGCCAGAGTTCAACAAATTTTCCTGGAAAGGGTCAGATCATAAATATTTGAGGCTTTGCAGGCTTTTCAGTTTTTGATAGAGCTATTCAAATCAGTTGTTGTCAACCAAAGGCTGCCATACATACAGCATGGCTCTGTTCCAGTAAAACTTTAAGTATGGCCACAGACATGAGAATTTCAAATAATTTTCATGTGTCATAAAATATTCTTTTAAATTGAAGAAATAGAAAATAATAATATAAGGGTTTTCTTTTTTAATATAAAGAGGATTCTTGACAAATAATTCATGAAAAGGCAAAATTACTGTTCAATCTTAATTAGTTATAGAAATGCAAAAAATTGGAAATAATAGCAAACCAAATCCTGGAATGGGTAAAACAGATAATACAACATAACAAAATTGTGTTTATCCCAAACTTGCAGTGTGGTTTAACATCAGGAGATCCATAATATAATCCATTACATTAATAAGATAAAGAAGCAGGAAAATGATAATCATCACAAAGATTTCATAAAAAAAGGACATAAACAAAATTTAATAACCAATCAAGATTAAACAACTCTCAGCTAACCAAGAATAGAGAGCTATTTCTTTAAACTGATAACATGTATTTTTTTTAAAAGACTACAACAAACACCATACATAATTGTGAAACATTAAAAGCATTCCATTTTAACCAGAAGAGGCAAGGATGGCTCATATAATCAGTTCTTTTTTAAAAAGAATTTATTTAAGAGAGAGACAGAGCATGAGTGGGGGGAGGGACAGAGAGAGAAGGAAAGAATCTCAAGCAGACTCTGCACTGAGCACAAAGCCCAACGTGGGGCTCAATCTCACAACCCTTACTTAGATCATGACCTAAGCCAAAATCAAGAGTCAGACGCTCAACCAACTAAGCCACACAGGCACCCCTCATATAATCAGTTCTGTTCAACATCTGACTGAGTCTCCCAGGCAGTGAATGAGTGCAGTTAACCAAAATAAATAAATGCATACATATATACATAAATTAATAAATGTGTAAGAGTGAAGAAACAAAACTGTCTTCATAAAAAATTCCAGAGAAATCTACAGAAAATTATAAGAATAGAGATTAACCAATTTATTGGATGTAATACTAATATATACAAAAGAATTGTACAAATAGAAAATAATATTTCATTGTGAATATACCATTTACAATAGCAAAAAGATTTGGTCTGTGAAATATTCTGTGAATTGGCTCACTTGGCAACTCTCAGTTGTAAACTCCATGATGTTCTGTTAAAGCAGCCTGAATGGACTAAGACACTACCTCTCTCTTTGATATTCAAATTGCATATTAGCATAGTTATCTTAAAAGTATGAAAATATAAAAATCCTTTTACCTTCATTTCTGTATGTCCCAAATTTCTCTGATGGAATAACATATGTTTGTTGCTGCTGTCTTTTGGACATAGTGTTTTGTATATCAAACCTGGAAGTGCTGAAATGAGAGAAAAGGTAAAATGGATATCATATAATAAAAATATTACACATGACAATATTCTTTAACTGTCTATCAAACAATATTTCAAAATCCCACAAATGTAAACACAATCCTTTATTTGCTGAATTTTACTCATTCACTACCATCTATGTGATCTTTATGAAATGTATCACCCATAATTTTACTTAATATATTTTTCTTAAATAAATTTACTATTTTTTCCATATGAAGAACAGGAGGAAGGGAGAGAGTTTTCAAGGATTCTAAGAAGCAATGGTGAGAAAATCAGGAGGAAAATCAGAAGCTAATAGCGTCTGGTTGGATTAGTTTAAGCCATTTAGAAATCCCTAGCACAAAAATATATGCAACCAATGTGCACTTTGAAAAACTGTTGAACTACAAAGTAAATCTAAGAGAAACATTCTAAAACTTCATATAATGGCTACTATCACACTTAAAAATATTTTTTGAGTATAGCTGAACTTCCACACTTTCATTGAAAAAATATCCAATTCTTTAAAAAAGTCTCTCTTCTTCCCTCTCTATACAAAATCAAAGAAGAAAGAGAAATTAAGATCAGATTTGGAATTATTTATACAAATTGGCATCTAGGGGTGCCTGGGTGGCTCAGTTGTTAAGCGTCTGCCTTCGGCTCAGGTCATGATCGCAGGGTCCTGGGATGGAGTCCCGGCATTGGGCTCCCAGCTCAGCAGGGAGCCTGCTTCTACCCCTCCCCTCCCCCGCTTGTGTTCCCTCTCTCGCTATCTCTCTCTGTCAAATAAATAAATAAAATCTTTAAAAAAAACCTGGCATCTAAGAGGTCTCTGGTGTCTTTGATAACAGCACGGTCAGACAATGGCAGAGGAGTCCAATACAGATAGCTAATACGGCAGGGTGATAATCAAGAGTAGGGCTTTAGTGTGGGGGTGCAGAAGAGGAATGGGAATGGAGTTCCACCGCGTTTCTACAGACTGACCATTGAGAGAAGTACATGAACCCCTGCCGCATCCTCTCATGCCAATTCTCTGAGTAAATATCCAGTATTTACCGGTGCCCAACCCACCTGAGTGCCACTTAACGCGGCAGGATATAAAAGTTGAGGGAAAGGATGGGATCTGAACCCGAGTTTCAGGAAATTTCTCCCTTTGCCAGGGTGCAGACCACAGTTCTAAAGGTCTTCTCTTTGTATAGGTCTGACTTCTAAGAAAGCTAAGTTGAGCCACTTCAGGAGACTCCACACACTGAAAAGCACACTCGCACACGACCATGGTGGGGGGGGGGGCCATAGGGGGATTACGTGACCGCAGGATCCATGTAACCCACAGCTGTCGGGGGTCTACCTGACTTCCAGGTCCTTCACCGGCAGGGTCCACATGACAGAAAGATCTAAGTGACTTCAGCAGCCGTTGATATTCGAGCGACTGAGAAAGCTGAGCCTCACGTGACCAGAGGATATAGGTAACCAATGGCGATTGGGTAGTGCGGTGCTCACGTGACTGCCACGTAATGGTAGGAGTCACATGGCTGCTAACTCATAGATTTGCAGTTTGGTAGCCCACGATCTCCATGTGATAGAGACAACCGAGCCTGACATCATCGGAAACAGGACACCCATGTGACTTTGAGAGCTGAGGCTTCCACATACCACTAGCTAGTAGGGGCCACATGACAGGAAAAATCCACATGATGGGTAGAATTTAAGAGTCCCTGATGCTATAGTGACTTGAAGCTGAATCTACCCCGTGATCATAGTGGCAAGTGGTTCAGAGAGACCAGGTGAACTTAAGGTTTAGAAGCCCATGGTATTGACATGACCAGTATGTCTGGACCTGCCACGTAATTGTAGTGTCCACATGATGACAGTATTCATGTGACCACAGCTTTAGGAACCCACAATGTTCAAATACTGGGTCAACTTTTTAACAGTTGGGTGCAATAACAGTCGTATTCTCCAATCTGCATATTTTAGGAGACCATTCTCTTCATGAGATCTGAGATTGCCCACATTCCTGGGCTCCCTAGTGATGGTGGTGGCTCCCAGTGACCTTCCTTAACACACAAGCTTGGGCTTTACCTACCCCACCCCTTTTTTAATGTGCTAATTCTATGTTATTTTTCTAATAAAGCATGAGATTTAAAACATAAATTAATACATAGCAATGAAATGGGTCCTTCCTAAAACCATAACAATTGCCATATTGTGGAGATTACATCAAAAGCCTAAGGAGTGGTTACAGATAAGCATCGAGCACTTAATTTCGTGCAAGTCTAAAGGAAATTAAAGCAAACCAAGTAAGTGAATTTTAGCTTTTAATTTGAAAAAAAAAAAAGGTATAATAATTACTATGTGTCAAGGACTTAAAAATGTTAAATCATTTAATAGTTGTAATTCTATGGAGTAGGTACTATCTTTATTATTCAAATTTTCACAGATGAGGAAGTTGAAGCACAGATGTGTTAAGTCACTTGCCTAAAAAGTCAGAATTTATAGATATCAAGTCAGGGATTGCCTTCAGACACTCTGGATCCAAACTTTGTGTTCTGATCAACCACTAGATTCTCCAAAGAAAATTAATATTAATTCAGCCTTCCTTATTCAGACTAACTGGAAAGCCATCCTCAGTTTCTGAAAAGTTGAGATAATGGAGGACCTCTTTGAAATGCCATTTAAATAATTTCAAGTACTACCAGTAATTAGAACTAATCAAACAAAATTGAAACTTTAATTTTTAATTAAGGCCCTTAGATTTATTTTAATGTATAAATATAATTGTAATAATATATGTAATATTCATTTATATAATAGGTGGTATATAATGTTAAGTGCTAGTTGAAAACATCTCCTTTTAAATAAATACCAAAAAGGGAAATATTGCGGAATTTAAACATAATACCTGGACCTTGCTGGAATTATAAAAATTAAAAATGAGTGGAATATGAATTAGATATTACTGTGTATATTAGATATACTTTGAACTTTCCTAGAAAGAACAGAGAAAGGGGAAGAATATACAATGTAGTTTTTTTAAATTGCAGTTTTATGAATACCTCTTTTGCTGATTTGTGTGGAAAACTGAAGCTTTGTATGTATATCCACAATAAATTTGATGCGGCCTTTCTGGTTTGCTGATTTAGGAAACTTAATGCTATAAAAGCAATGGTATTATTTTGCTGGGTACCTGCAATATAGCATAGTTACATAAATAAGCTGAAGAAAATTCAACAGACCCAAATTTTGCACCAGGGCTGAATCTGAGTATTTTAGTAAGGAGGACAACAGACTCTGTGTTTGTATTTCTAAGACTACTGAAGGAAGTTGTGGTTTTTTTTTTTTTGATTAACTACAATTTGTGAAAATTGGTGTTCTGTAGATAATTTTGAAAAATCATTTATGGGACACATGTAAATGCAGGTTATGAAAATGGAGCCATGTATTTACAATAAAACCTATTATGAAACTTCAAATCGGATTTAGGAAGCATCTTTATACAGTCACAGGAGTCTGACATCATGACCTTATGCCTGGCCCGACTCTAGTTTCTGTAACTACCTACAGATGGACAGATCACAGTGTAAGACACAGCAGAATTATACCTATCCCACTTATGTTCAAGTGAGACTTACACATATTGATGGTGATTGAGATCAGCTTCTTTCACCAAAAGATGAACACTGTAGTTCTAATTATAACTTTTCCTCAGAAGAGTCAGATTTTCTCCTGTCAGACCTGTAGTCATATATTTTTTCTCTGATTACCAGGAATTTTTTAGGATTAAAAAAATACTTAGTTACATCAATGGGTGCCTGTCAGCACTGTTTAATATACATTGGGGGGAGGGTGCTGAGCCTGCAGATAAACATCTATATGAACCCAGCTTCTATGTGCTAGGCAGTTTACACACTACATTTATCAGATGCTGCATTTATTTAAGTGAGGCAGATTGATATGTCATTCTTCTTGAACATTATTTGGCAAGATTTACTGGGAACAACTTTTACTACTTTTATATTTTTCTTTTGTGGTGAACATTTTGGAGGTCAGCGCTAGTGGCTTTTGGAGGAGTGGCTTTACCTAACACAGAAAGATGGAAAAGGGGAATAACAGGCAGTTGCGATCTGTTAAATTAAACATAAATACTCAAATGCTTCTGGTTCAAGAACAAATATGTACAACTGAATTAGAGGTCCTTTGTGAATTTACTCTCAGAAAGTAAAATTGACTTACCTGATAACATTATACAAGGGAATTCATCAGATATGACTGTATCTTTATAGGAATTGTAATCAGAACATGTTTGGTTTTTTGTTCCTTGAAGAAGTTCATTATTTAACTAGAAGTAATTTTACTGTCAGTGTCAAGCAATGGGAAAGAAGAGAACCAGTTGTAGACAATGCTCTGTGACAAAGTGCCCCCTATGCTCCCCTTCCCTAATATAACGTAAAATTCAACAACTACAGATAATGAGTTCATTCTTGGGGGCTTCCACAGCATGGAAATAGAAAATTACATCTACAATGAAAACTTCTTGAGGCCAAAGGATGGAGAGGAATGAAAAGATTGGGATTCCTTACAGGATTTTTGCTCATGAGCTGTGCCACTTATGATAGTATGATTCTCTGATACAAACTGAAAACCCCATTCACATGAAGACCATTAAAAATAAGTAAGTGTGGTTCAAGGCTTTAAAGTTATCAAAAGTGGAAAATGTAAATGGTCTCACCTTGGCTTTTGTTATCTACTCAGTGTAACTGTTTTTTGCCACTCAAAAAATAATCTTTAAAAATATTGTGAAATCAGTTTTTACGTTAAGCAGCTACACTGTTTTCTTGTTATTATATCACACTTCAATCTATTGCTGAGAGATATCTCTGCAAATGATATAAATGAGTGAGCTTAGCCAGCTTTATTCAGAAGAAAATTAGGCTTGGGGACTAAGTGATATTGGTAAACTTTGTATTTCCATAATATCACCAGATAATTTCTTAATTATCTACTTCACAACAGTCTATGTGAGCCCATTTATAACCTAAAATGTACAAGATGCTCTACCAGTATATTCTTTCACAAAATGCAAAAAACATGGCATGTCCTGTGATCTCTAAAAACTGACAGGTCCTTTTTTTTTGTCACTGAATCAATTTTATTTATTTTTATTTTTTTAATTTTAATTAATTAATTAATTTTTCTATTATTAAGATATAATGTATTATTTGTTTCAGGGGTACAGGTCTGTGATTCATCAGTCTTACACAATACACAGGTACTTTGAATAGTCCACTGGATTCTGAAATCCAAATTTAGTTCAGTGTATCGGTTTTTATATGGGATACTTTTATACAAACCAGCAATTAAAAGTCTTTCAAGGGGCGCCTGGGTGGTTCAGTTGGTTAAGCGACTGCCTTCGGCTCAGGTCATGATCCTGGAGTCCCGGGATCGAGTCCCGCATCGGGCTCCCTGCTCAGCAGGGAGTCTGCTTCTCCCTCTGACCCTCCTCTCTCTCATGCTCTCTGTCTCTCATTCTCTCTGTCTCAAATAAATAAATAAAATCTTAAAAAAAAAAGGTCTTTCAAATGATATAAATTAATACATGCAAATGGTTAGAGTAGAAAAACTGAAAATTTAGATTTAAATACTCAAGTCCCTTATGCGGTAATAGACATTGAAGCACAAATTATATGAATAAGTGTAATTGGAAATTAAATAAATTTGACATCTGCTACACTAACCAGAAAATCATACTCTAGCTACACAATTTTTAGGCGATAAATTTGGTAAGCACACACTCAACATCCTAAAACAAAAGTCTCATAGGGCAAAAATTAAAAATACTGCAGAAGAGGGAGCTAATTTTCTTGATGTAGTTTCCTAAAGGAAACACATTCTTTTGAAAGGGATTGTAGAATGTAGCTTATAATTTGTTTCTTGTAATAAACTTATTATTGATAAAATATTATCAGTAATTAGACCTGGTGAAAAGGAAGGACAAACAATGTTTAAAAAATTCTTCTATTAAATACTAGTAAATCAAATCCAACCGCACATTAAAAGAATCATTCACCACGATCAAGTGGGATTTATTCCTGGGCTTCAAGAGTGGGTCAGTATTTGCAAATCAATCAACGTGATACACCACATTAATAAAGGAAAGGATAAGAACCATATGATCCTTTCGATAGATGCAGGAAAAAAATCATCTCAAAAACATCAAAAAGTTAGTTGATTGTTATAAAATGGCTGAACAGGTTGCTCAGTTGGTTTAGTCAATCATGACATTAGTAAAAAATGAAACAACAAACAGGATACTTCTTTTTTTTTTTATTTTGGCAAGAACACTTAACATCAGATCTACCTTCTTAACAAATTGTGATCAAAAGTATTGTTATCTATAAGCACAGTGTTGTACATCAGATCTCTGGAGTTCATTCATCTTGCATAACCAAAATTTATACATGTTGTTTAGCAGCAACTCCCCATATCTCCATCCTCCTACCTAGCCCCTGATAACCACCATTCTCTTCTTTGCTTCTATGAAATTAACTATTTTAGATGCCACATATAAGGGTAATCATGCAGTACTGTCCTTCTGTGACTAGCTTATTTCACCTAGGAAAACGCCTTCAAGTTTCCTCCACGTTGTTGCACATGGCAGGATCTTCTTTCTTAAGGTTGAATAATACCCCATTGTATGTATATATCACATTTCTTTATTCACTTATCTTTCTATGGAACTTTTGGTTGTTTCCACGTCTTGGCTATTGTGAATAATACAATGAACGTGGACTACTAATTTCTCTTCAAGATCCTGATTTCAATTCTGTTCAATAAATACTCAGAAGTGAGATTGCTCTATCATATTGTTGTTCTGTTTTTAATTTTTTGAGTGACCTCCATACTATTTTCCATAGAGGCTGCATTATTTCCCATTCCCACCAACAGTGTATAAGGGTTTCAATTTTTTCACATCCTCACCAACATTTATCTTTTATTTTTTTATCACAGCTATTATAATAGATACGAGGTGATCTCACTGTGGTTTTAATTTGCATTTCCCTGATGATCAGTGACATTGAGCATCTTTTCATGTACCTATTGGCCATTTGTGTGTCTTTAGAGAAATGTTTACTCAAGTTTCTAGCACAAAGAAAGACAGCAAAAGAGAAAAAGAGGGATAAAAGAACTATAAAACAAACAAAAAACAGTTTTTCAAATGGCAATAGTAAATCCTACCCTATAAATAATTACTTTAAATATAAATGAATTAAACTCAAATGAAGTAAAGTTGCTGAATGAACAAAATACAAGATCTAAGTATATGCTGTCTACAAGAGACTCACTTTAGATTTAAGGACACACATAGGTGAAAGTAAAGGGATGGAAAAAATATTCCATGCAAATAGTAATGAAAAGAGAGCAAAAGTTGCTATACTTATGCCAGACAAAATAGATTTTAAGTCAAAAGCTGTCAGAAAAAAATAAAAAAGAATGTTATATAATGATAAAAGGATCAATCCATCAGGAAGATATAACAATTATAAATATATATGCATCCACATCAGAGCACTTAAATATAGAAAACAGACATTGGCAGAAAGGAGAAATGAACAAAACAGTAATGGTAGGAGACTGCAATACCCTACTTTTACTACTGGATAGATCAACCAGATAGGGAATCAAAAAAAAAAAATAGTGGATTTGAATAACACCATGGACCTAACAGACATATACAGAATTTTTTTTTTTAAAGATTTTTATTTATTTATTTATTCATGAGAGACAGAGAGAGAGAGAGAGGCAGAGGGAGAAGCAGGCTCCCAAGGAGCAGAGAGCCCGATGCGGGACTCGATCCCAGGACCCTGGGATCATGACCTGAGCCGAAGGCAGACGCTTAACCATCTGAGCCACCCAGGCGCCCGACATATACAGAATTTTTAACCGAACAACAGAATATATACATTTTTCTCAAGCGCCCATGGAACATTCTCCAGAATAGATCACATGTTAGGTTACAAAGCAAGTCTTAATAAATTTAAGAACATTGAAATAATACCAAGTATGTTTTCTGACCACAATGGAATGAAACTAGAAATCAGTTGCAGACATGGTCATGTACATAATGAAATTTTTCTTAATTAAAAAATAAAAAATAGCAGAAAGAAAACTAGAAAATTCATAAATATGTGGAAATCAAACAACACAGTTTTGCACAGCCAGTGAGCCAAAGAAAACATTAAAAGAGAAATATAAAAATATCTGGAGAAAAATGTAAACAAAAACACAACATATTAAAACTTATGGGATATGGCAGAAGCAGTACTAACAGGGAAGTTTATAGTGAAAACATCTACATTGGGGCGCCTGGGTGGCTCAGTCGTTAAGCGTCTGCCTTTGGCTCAGGTCATGATCCCAGGGTCCTGGGATCGAGTCCCACATCGGGCTCCCTGCTCAGCGGGAAGCCTGCTTCTCCCTCTCCCACTCCTCCTGCTTGTGTTCCCTCTCTGGCTCTCTTTCTCTCTCTGTCAAGTAAATAAAATCTCTAAAAAAAAAAAAAAACCAAACCACTACATTGAAAAAGAAAGATCTCAGGGCGCCTGGGTGGCTCAGTCGGTTAAGCATCTGCCTTCAGCTCAGCTCATGATCTCAGGGGCCTGGGATGGAGCCCTGCATCAGACTCCCTGCTCAGCGGGGAGTCTGCTTGTCTCTCTCCCTCTGCCCCCCCATTCCTGCTCATGCTCTCTCTTGCGCGCGCACAAATAAATAAAATCTTAAAAAAAGAAAGATCTCAAGTAAACCACCTAAGCCTACATCTCAAAGAACTATAAAAAAGAATAAACTAAAGAGTAAACATGATGAAACTAATTTGATTGTGTAGATGCAGCCTGAAATAAAATATGAGCAAAACCAAAATACACCACACAATTTATCTATGTGATATAAAGCATGTTAATTAAAAGTTTACATTTTTATCTTGGTGTTTGGTTTTCATATCTGTATATTTGCAGATTGAATTATTATCTTTTTAAAAATATTTATTTATCTGAGAGTTAGAGAGAGAAAGAGAGAGAGAAAGAGAGAGAGCTCGAGCACAAGCAGGGGGCGCGGCAGGCAAGGGAGAAGCAGGCTCCCCGCTGAGCAAGGAGCCTGATGCGGGACTCGATCCCAGGACCCTGGGATCATGACCTGAGCCGAAGGCAGATGCTTAACTGACTGAGCCACCCAGGCGCCCCTGAATTATTATCTTATTTTAGATTTTCTTTCACATGCATATTTTGTGTTTGTTAAGACAAATATTCCTTTTAACCTACTGGCATACCTCTTTTTATTGTATTTTGTTTTATTGTGCTTCACAGATACTGTAATTTTTTTTTTTTTTTTTTACAAATTGAAGGTTTGTGGCAACCCTGTGTCACATTTTGGCATTTTTCCAATAGTATTTGCTCACTTTGTGACTCTGTATCTCATTTTGGTAATTCTGACAATATTTTAAACTTTTTCATTATTATTATATTATGGTGACTGTGATTGGTGATTACAACTCACTGAAAGCTAAGATGATGGTAAGCATTTTTTAACAATAAAGAATATTTAAATTAAGGTATATAAATTTTTATATAATGCTATTGCACACTTAATAGACTACAGTTTAGTGTAAACATAACTTTTATACCCATTATGAACCCCAAAAATTTATTTGACTCATTTTATTGAGATATTCACTTGATTGTGTTCTGGAACCAAACCTGCACTCTTTGAGGTATGCCTATATTTACATGTATGTGTATTAATGGAAGATATTCTTTAATTTTTGTATATTTATATGAGACTAGCTTTCCTCTAAAAGCCCAGAGCTTTTAAAGATATTCCATATTGAAATTTAATGATGCTCTTTAAAGAAAATTGTTGATGATTATAAATGGTGACAATTTTCTTTGATTCCCATCTTTCATATCTTTATGGAATCTGTTATATGTTTACAGAATGATAAAATAGTAAATATGAAGAATTTATTCCTTTATAAAACTATCCTGACACAATAATATCTAAGTAAAATAGTGAAGAAAAGTCCCTGTTAAAAACTTGACAAAGAAATTAGACTTAAGCATGCTGCACTGGACGTCTTTGAGATTCTTCCAAAATTTGTACTGTGTGAGTGAGAACTTCAGTGCTTTGTAACTACCCATTCACTAATTCAGTGTAGGTAATTCTTGAATAGAAGTACCTGTCTTTGTTACTTGGATAGAGAGTATTCGGAAACAAGTAGAGATTAGGTATTGTGGGTATTATGCTTATATTGATAAATGTGCTTTGAGTTGGTCCCTGGAGGTGACATCTTTGTTTACCTACACATATTCATTCCTCACCTTTTTTAATGGGCTCAAATTTTCATTAGCACACCACTTCTCTCATACAGTCATGTGTCTGGGAGGAATTTGACCACTAGCTCTAAGGGTGTGTCCAGAGTTAGTCCAATTGAACCCAATAAACCTATGTCCCTGGCCACAGTGATTGGTTCAAGATTGAGCCTGAATCTTTATACCCTGGAGTCACTGGATCAACTAACCTTGAAGCCTCTTCTTCTGGACTCTCAATTATATAAGCAAATGAATTTTCTTGTTGTATAAACAAAAATGACTTTTACTATCTGTTACTTTTAACTTTGTTACTTACTGCTTTATATATTTTTAAAGCTATGTTATCAAGTGAATGTAAATTCAGAATCTTTATCTTTTTAATAAATTTTCTTTTATGATTATATAGTAACCTTCTTTATTTCAAGTAATGCTTGAGATCTACTTTGCCTGACACAAATACAAATAAACCATCTTTCTTTTAGTTTTGCTGGTCATTGATCATCACTTTACTTTCATCTTTTCTGTGACAGGCTATTGTACCTGCTTTATAACCTACAAAACTCTGCAACATGTTCGTAAAGCTTGTATTAGCCTATTCGGGCTGCCATAACAAAAATACCTCAGACTAGGTGGTTTAACAACAGGAATTTGTTTCTCATGGTTCTGGAGTCTAGAAGTCCAAAATCAAGGTGTTGGTAGGTTTGGTTTCTTCTGAGGCTTCTCTCGCTGGTTTGCAGATGGCTGCCCTCTTGCTGCCTCTCTCTTCACATGGTTGTCTCACTGTGCACGCACACTCCTGCTGTCTGTGTGTCTTCAGCTCCTTTAAAAAAAAACAAAATGGATTTACTTATTTAAAATTTTTATATTTGAATATAGTCGACACACAACGTTACATTAGTTTCAGGTGTACAACACAGTGATTCCACTTCTCTATAGGTTGTGGCATGCGCACAAGTGTCCCCTACAATGCTATTACGATGTCACGGGCTATCCTCCCTATGCTGTGCCTTTTATTTCCGTGACATTCTTTCCATAACTGGAAGTCTGTATCTCCCACTCCCCTTCACTCATTTTGCCCGTCTCCCGACTCCCTTCCCCTCTGGTCACCATTGGTTTGGTCTCTGTATTTATGGGTCTGATTCTGCTTTTTGTTAAACTCCTCTTCTTACGAAGACACCAGTCAGAATGGATTAAGGCATATAACAGCCTCACTTTAACTTAATCACTTCTTTAA
This sequence comes from Mirounga leonina, assembly GCF_011800145.1. Lineage (NCBI taxonomy): Eukaryota > Metazoa > Chordata > Mammalia > Carnivora > Phocidae > Mirounga > Mirounga leonina. Next base: position 1,524,878 of record NW_023270121.1, on the reverse strand, counting down.
AGATCCCATTTCCAGACGGAGTCATATTCTGAGGCACTGGGAATTAGGGCTTCAACATATGACTTTTGGGAGAACATAATTCAGTCAAAACAAAGCCCAGTGTTAAGATGGCATTATTATAAGAGACAAGAGAGCAGAGGCAGGAACAATGACACAGAGCAGGCAGGAGGATGGCACGTTAGGCTTCCATTATCTTACAGCTTCTCCAGTTCATATGATTCTCTAAGGGCCAATAAACTTCCAAGCATTGGACTGAGAAATGTGCTTTGCCACTACTTTGGTCTGGACCTGAAGGGTGGGAGCCAGTATATTATACTAGTTAATAATACATAGCTTCAAGTTTAACATTTTCTTATTACCAACATACCTTCTATTTTCTTTTAAGACAACAATCTTCCTTAACCTTAACTTCCTAATTAGATATAGACAGAAAAGAGTCATGCTCCTCAAATTGTTATGAGAATTAAATGAAATTTAAGTATATTTCTGCACATAATAAGGACTAAGTGTTTTATTGGGTGGAATGTTTGGAAAGCTGGTTCCTCAGCCTTTTATTTACACAATGGACAGGCTCCCGGTGAACAGCTTTCTATTCTAGGTCATGCCACAGCATTGTCTATGAGACATGCAGAAGGGGAAGAGTTGACCTTGTAAACTGGGGTTAGACAATATAGGGGCCCAAATACCTCCCTTATGCCAGAGCCTGTTGCGTTTCTCTATATAGATTCTTAAGCTTCAGGAAGACAAAGACATTGCCTGAATTTTTTATGGTCCTATTTTCCCTTCTTATCATTATGCTTGACATGCACTAGGAGCTTGAATGAAGGAATGAATGAATGAATGTGTGAATGAATGATAGTTATATTCCATGCATATATCCTTCTTCCCTCTAACAGTTAATAGCCCCTAGCAGACCAGGACTCTAGGTGTGGATCCAGTGCTCCCAAGTGATTCAGCATAAATTTATGGAAAGGAAACCTATGCTTGCCTCTAACCTGACGAGTTTCAGAGAGGCGTTCTGGAGATCTTGGCCTTTGTATCTTCAGAAAAACTTTTACATACACTCCCTGAGCATCTTATATAGGTGGCCTGAGAGATATTTAAAGATTAAGTGAAGCTTCTGAAGGTGATCTAGCTAACAAGAAGAAGCAGTCAACAGATTTCCCTGGGGGCTGTGGGTTATCAAGAGGTTACTCTGGTTACTCATTTCCACTATTTAATTAAAGAACTGGAAGTGAAACCCTGTCCAATGATGTAGGCTTACCTCTTGGAAGAATTCCAGCTCCAGCACTCAACCAATTAGATTATGCCCACCCACATTGAAGTGGGAAATCTGCTTTACTCAGTTTATCAACTCAAATGCTAGCCTCATCCAGAAACATCCTCATAGGCACACCCAATAATAACATTTTACCAAAATATCTGGGCCTTGGCAAGTTGACACATAAAATTAACCATCATGATGATTCTCATCCAAATCACCTAGTACCAAGGCATGGCATAATAAGGGATAACATGGGCAGAGGAGTAACTGTAGATGTCTAGTTGAAAACTGCAGGATGGAAGGAAGGATAAGGGAGAACACTGGGACTACCTCCTGAATCTGCCACTGTGAAGGGTTGTTCTGGCCTGACCTGGGAGGAAAGCTGAGCACTGTGAAGATCTTTTATCTTTCTTTTATCTTACATATCACCATGGAGGTGAACAAGCAAGACTCTATTCACTCATAATTTATTGTTTTCCAGAGTGGCTGTGCCAGTTTGCATTCCCACCAACAGTGCAAAAGGGTTCCCCTTTCTCCACATCCTTGCCAACACCTGTTGTTTCTTGTATTGTTGATTTTAGCCATTCGGAATCACTATATTGTACACCTGAAACTAATATTACACTGTATGTTAACTAACTGGAATTTAGATAAAAGCTTTAAAAAAACCACTGATATCTAATAAAAAACATAATTTATTGGCTTTTCCTCAAGATAGACATTATAACTAACAAAGCCATTTTAATGAAATCCCCTGAACAAAGCAACTTTTTATCCCAGTTTCATTGGTAATAGTCCATACACTGAGGGTTTTTTTTTTTTTTTTTTTTGGCCTCCTTTCATAGAGCAGTGCTTTTGAAATAGTAATGGCCCCTTTCTGCATGTTAAGACTATCCTTCTTTTTATTTATTCAGATGAATTCATAACCACTAATTTGTCCAGATGAGAAAACATTTATCATTAAAATCAATAAGAAAAAAATTCTCTTGTAAAGCTAGTAATATTGGACACTAAGCATTAGAAAAAGGTAATATAAGCAAGGAAAATTATAGTACATGTATAATTATAGATGTAAAAATTCTAAATAAAATATTACCAAATTGAACTAACCAATATCTTATAAAGAAATAAGATCACAAAGGATTTATTCCAGAAATGAAAGCATAGTGGACTGTTAGAAAAATCTATTCATTAACTTCTGCTTATTCCTGGAAAATTGAATACAAATGTTTTTTTGATCTCAGTAGAAAACCTCCTCAAATGAAGAAAAGGTGGGAAAAAAGGACAGCAGACCAAAAAAAATCTGCGCAAAATTTTGGAAGCTGGAAAACAGATGGATCTGTAATAACTCCTGAGCAGACCACAGAAACTAAACACCAAGTCCCTAAGAAACAAATTGCAGAATCCTAAAAGACTAAAAACGTGGTGGTCCTAAGTACCTTCCAAGGCAAAGACCAGAGTATGGATTTGATTACTGCAGGAGTCAGTAAAAGCATCTAAAGCAGAGCCTTTAATCACCCTTATATTTTGTACTATTTGAAACAGCTAGGATTCCTACCTCACGCTCAACACTAACCCTAATTTTCTTTACACCCTCACTATATTTTACTTTTCCTGTAATAGTCATTGCATCTCATCCTACAACAGGTGGTTCATCATTCTGTGGGCATTGGAGTGGGGTAAAGTTGATAAATGTTTGTTTTAAAAATCAAGCTGCCAAAAAAAGACCACCGCAATCTAGAACTTCTCTTCTTAGGACTGGCAGACAGTCAACTGAACAGGCAGAGCAGGGGGCAAGCACAGGGTCGGAGTGGGAAGAAGCAGGCACCTGTCAAAATCCACTCAATGTTTTTAAAACCTCTGTGAAGAAGACTGGAGCATCTCCTGCAGCTGTGCTTGTTTGTGCAAGTTTGAAACTTCTAAGTTTCTTCAGAATTATTGTTTCTCTGAAGGTAAAGCCCATATTTAACCATTCAAATTTGGTTGAAATAATTTGCAGTAAAGGGTGGCAACCTTATTGAAGCAGGGTATTATTGGGGCACTTAGGGCCACTTTTGACAGCAGGTGCTGAAATCCATCTCCCATCTTTCAACTAATGATAAATTTAATTACAAAAAATATTCAAGGTGCCTTTTATTGATATCCTTAGGAGTACAATGAGAGAGGTTACCTGGCACAGTGCACAATAAAACTTCATCACACTGTTTTCATCAGGCAGTCTTGCCTCCCTTCCCTGCAGTCTTATGAGACGGAAGAGTATCAGCCCCTGTCCTCCTTGAACAATCTCCTTCTCTCCAACTCTCTGTCCTAGGTGGAGCCATTTACTTCTCTCAGCTTATCACTGAATCCTCACATACATTACCCTGTTCTAGCACATAAAGAATCCTTTTTTATATCCCCCCTCTTTAAAGTATGAGAGAGTTGCATATAATGTTTTTTTTTTTTTTCATTGTCACATTGATTTTCTCATTTCCTTCTCATAACGTCAAATATAGTTCTTCTTCACCACAGGGATTTTTCAGCCAATGGCCCACAATGTCTTTTTCAACATATGGTGTAGGCTGGAGCTATGATGTTCCTGCCTAGTGCCAACAATTTCAGCAAGTCCACTTTTGCCCATGAAATATCAACTGTGTTCACTGCTGCCTAGTCTTGGCCAGATCAGAGGGGCTTGTCTAAGAAGTCCTTTCTTTCATACCAGTTTTTTACCAAGGTTTGGGGTGGGGCTGTGTTTGTTGAGTCTTCCATATAAAAGGTAAGGATAGAAGGGTCAATTATGTTTCTGAAACCCATTCCTAAGATTCTCAGAGAGTGAAAATTTAGGGGCCGGTTACTCAATTGTGAAATGTGAAACAGAGAATATACATTTGAGGTAGGTTTCCAGGAAACAACTGTCCTAGGTTATGAGTTCATTCTTTTATCCAATCCATAGTTATTTTAACAGACTTTTTGAGGTATAATTGACATACAATTAACTGTATGCATTTAAACTGTACAACTTGTTAAGTTTTGACACATGCCTGCAATCATAACTGTTATAAAGATAATGAACATATTAATTAACCCTCCTAAATTTCTCATGCGCTTTTCTAATTCTTCCCCACTCCCTCCTACACCCCCTCTACCACCCCCAGACAAGAACTGATTTGCTTTCTGTTACTATAAATCAGTTTGCATGTTCTAGACTTTTATATAAATGGAAAAATACAATCTTATACTCTTTCTTCTAGATTATTTGATTTTGCACGATTATTTTGAGATTCATCCATGTTGTTAAGTGTATCAATAGTTTGTTCCTTTTATTGCTGAGTAGTACTCCACAATTTGTTTTTCCATTCACCAAGTGGTAGATGTTTCACTTGTTTCTAGTTTTGAGCTATATGAATAAAGCTGTTATGAAACTTATGCACAAGTCCTTGGGTGGACATATGCTTTCATTTCTCTTGAATAGTTATCTAGGAGTAGAATGGATATATTATATGGTAGGTACAGTGTAAGTTTAATTTTTTCAAAACTTCCAAATTGTTCTTCAAAGTGGTTGTACCATTTTACATGCCCATTCAACAAATAATTATTGAGGTTCTACTATGCTACAGGCACTCTTCTTTATGCTAGAAATATAGCATTAAACAAAACAAAACAGACAAATATGCAAGTTCTCATTGAGAAGAGCTTGAAGGGGTCCTAAGGTGGTCTCAGGAGACAATCTTTGAGATTGAATTTAATATGCTGGATATTTATGACAGAATTCCATAGGGATAAAAAACTACAGATTGGAGGAGGAAGAAGTAGGATTAGGCCAAGGTAAAAGTCAGCCTATGATGCAAGTCTAGTGATAGCTTTTGCCCACTCCATGTTGAGTTGAGGAGCTAAAACGTTCCACTAGATTTGTCAGGCATTGGGCCTAAACGGCTGGGCCTTTATACCCTACCTCCATCAATGAGGAACACCATAGGAAGGGCATGACTTATGGGCAAGACAGCTTTCGGCAGCAGAGGTTAGCCCAGAAACCAATGATAGCTGAAGGCTATCTGCTGATATCAGTTGCCACAGGGTGGGCAACAAGTCATTCTCTGAAGGGGATACCAAGGCAACATTACTCTGAGTTCCTCACTGTCTCTCTACCATTTGCTCTGATTGGATCCACTTCTCCACACATCCCCAGAAAACTCAGTGGGTCTGTATTACTGAAGGAAACTTAGAAGATAATAATTACCAGCCCATATCTGCATCTGGTCTTGTGGCCACAACAAATACTCATCTCTTTCGTCCACTACCCATTCTAGATTCCCTTCATCTTCAGCCCCAAGTCTGATGGTTGTAATGGGTTATGAGTGGTATTATTTAGACCCTCATTCCTGGTCATTTTATTCTTCTTGGCCTGGGTTTCTCCATTATCCTTTTACTGTCAAAACCGGGCAGGGAAGTACTAAGCAGTGCTCAATGGATTGCTTAGTAGCCAAACATATTTCTTCCTGCCCTCAATGTGTAATAATGTCCATACCCTCTCCTGATAACAGTCAATTACCTCTGCCAGGATGGTGACTCCTCTTTTACAGGATGGTTGATGAGCATGAGGAGGACAAAGTGCATGAGTAGAATTTGTAGCTTATAATTCAATAACCCAGAGTTCTAGAAACCAGGCACCTAAATTTCTCCAACCTAGTCAATTGGAATGATGGCAAGTGATGGGTCCTGCTTATATCCCCTTGTTTTCCAGATCCAGCTACTATCTTTTTTGAGGACCAGAACCATACAAAAGTCTTTTGCTCATGGTGTATATTGAGTCCTAGATGATGACTCCCAATTCTATTAAGTTCTTTAAACAGAACTTCACCTAGGCCTTCAGCAACCCATTCTAATCCTTTATTAGGCAGCAGCTTCTGGGTGGTGCAAAATGTCATATGACCAGTGAATTCCATGTTTGTGGGTCCATTTCCATACATTGTTGCTATAAAGTGGGTCTCTTTGTTTGATATGATCTTTTCTGAGAATTCCATGACAGTAGATCAAACACTACACTCTCAGATAAAGGTGACGGCCAAGACCCTGCAGGCAAACCATCACCCTCAGTATGTTATATTCCTCTCAAAAGAGTCATCAGCCTTTTCAGAGTGAAAAGGCCCAATCTATTCAACTAGTCCCATATTTGGTGATCAACGTTGGTTTCTGTGGCTGGAAGATTAAACATTCAACATTAGCAAAGCTGTATCCACCTAGATAACTCAAGACTCATACTGTTGGACCTAGGCATAGCCTCCATCTCTCCCACCATGGCCACTTTGTACATGTTACTATTAATATGAATAAACATAGATATTAAAAATTTATTAGCCCATGGACTTTGTTAATACCTCCCCCTGACAAACACACACACACACACACACACACACCATTTTCTAGGGCGTCCCCCAGTCCCTAGATGAATTCATGCTCCTAATAAAATCCTCCTTTTCTCTGGACTAAAACAAATGTCACATGCTTCCTGATGGGGCTTGCCACCGAAAATGATTTAGGATATCCCAAAGGAAGGAAATCTTTCTATTGTCAGGTTAGAAGAAAACAGAGGAGTTAAGAGGCTATTGAGTAGCTAATCCCTCATTTGTCCTGAAGTTCCCTATCCTCTAATGAGGTGGTAGCCAGAAAATCTTACAATGACACCATAAGCATATGTTAGTGGAGCACTGGCTTTCTATGTATCCCACAAACATCACTCTTGAAAAATTTAGGTGCATTTATAACTTACATTCCAAAGATAATTCCAAATATTTTAAGCCAAAGTGGTGAATAATTATGGGCATTTCAGACGGGTGAGATATTTGGGGAGATGAAAGTCTTGGCCTGGTCTGACTTCTCCCTTGACCATTTATGTTGATGGCAAGCTTCCTGCCCCAAATGTATTTGCATTAGAGCCAGGTATTTCCCAGTGGTTATCCTCACCAAAGTAACATCCTTCAAGAACTGTTACAGTCATTGAAACTTATCCTTTACTTGCTTATATCTTTCTCTAACTTACATGCATGCATTTCTTTCTCTCTAACAACATGATGAGCTTCATGAAGAAAGTGATAGGGATCTTAAAAGTCTTCATATCAATGTTCTATATGTCCACTGTGGTGGTTACATGTGTGAATGAATTTATCCAAATTTATCGAATTATACACCTAAAATGGATGCATTATATTGAACATAAGTTATAGCTCAGTAAAGTTGATTTTTAAAATGTCTTCGTATAATCCTAAAATTTGTATGGAACCAGAAAAGACCCCAAACAGCCAGAGGAATGTTGAAAAAGAAAGGCAAAGCTGGGGGCATCACAATTCCGGACTTCAAGCTCTATTACAAAGCTGTCATCATCAAGACAGTGTGGTACTGGCACAAAAACAGACACATAGATCAATGGAACAGAATAGAGAGCCCAGAAATGGACCCTCAACTCTATGGTCAACTAATCTTCGACAAAACAGGAAAAATGTCCAATGGAAAAAAGACAGTCTCTTCAACAAATGGTGTTGGGAAAATTGGACAGCCACATGCAGAAGAATGAAACTGGAACATTTCCTTGTGCCACGCACAAAAATAGACTCAAAATGGTTGAAAGACCTAAATGTGAGACAGGAGTCCATCAAAATCCTAGAGGAGAACACAGGCAGCAACCTCTTCAACCTCAGCCGCAGCAACTTCTTCCTAGATACATCGCCAAAGGCAAAGGAAGCAAGGGCAAAAATGAACTATTGCAACTTCATCAAGATAAAAAGCTTTTGCACAGCAAAGGAAACAGTCAACAAAACCAAAAGGCAACCGACAGAATGGGAGAAGATATTTGCAAATGACATATCAGATAAAGGACTAGTATCCAAAATCTATAAAGAACTTATCAAACTCAACACCCAAAAAACAAAGAATCCAATCAAGAAATGGGCAGAAGACACGAACAGACATTTTTCCAAAGAAGACATCCAAATGGCCAACAGACACATGAAAAAGTGCTCAACATCGCTTGGCATCAGGGAAATCCAAATCAAAACCTCAATGAGATACCACCTCACCCCAGTCATAATGGCTAAAATTAACAAGTCAGGAAACGACAGATGTTGGTGGGGATGCGGAGAAAGGGGAACCCTCCTACACTGTTGGTGGGAAGGCAAGCTGGTGCAGCCACTCTGGAAAACAGTATGGAGGTTCCTCAAAAAGTTGAAAATAGAGCTACCCTAGGACCCAGCAATTGCACTGCTGGGTATTTACCCCAAAGATACAAATGTAGTGATCCAAAGGGGCACGTGCACCCCAATGTTTATAGCAGCAATGTCCACAATAGCCAAACTATGGAAAGAGCCAAGATGTCCATCAACAGATGAACTGATAAAGAAGATGTGGTATATACATACAATGGAATATTATGCAGCCATTAAAAAAAAAACAAATCTTGCCATTTGCAACGACGTGGATGGAACTAGAGGGTATTATGCTAAGCGAAATAAGTCAATCAGAGAAAGACATGTATCATATGATCTCACTGATATGAGGAATTCTGAATCTCAGGAAACAAACTGAGGGTTGCTGGAGTGGTGGGGGTGGGAGGGATGGGGTGGCTGGGTGACAGACATTGGGGAGGGTATGTGCTATGGTGAGAGCTGTGAATTGTGTAAGACTGTTGGATCACAGACCTGTACCTCTGAAACAAATAATACATTATATGTTAAAAAAAATAAAGAAGATAGTAGGAAGGGAAAAGTGAAGGGGGGGAAATGGGAGGAGGAGATGAACCATGAGAGACTATGGACTCTGAGAAACCAACTGAGGGTTCTAGAGGGGAAGGGGGTGGGGGGATGGGTTAGCCTGGTGATGGGTATTAAAGAGGGCACATATCGCATGGAGCACTGGGTGTTATAGGCAAACAATGTATCATGGAACACTACATCAAAAAATAAATAAATAATTAAAAAAAAACATGTTTACAAGATTAAAACCAGAAAATGTCTTCATATCCCTTCCAGAATCTAGAGCTGAGTCCTGCTCATATGTGGAATCAAGTATTTTCTGATTGAATTATTCTGTTAAATTGTATAGTTGTTTTGTTTTGTTTTTGCTATAGCCAAGAATATCATCAGGAGCTCCAGACATATATCCAACAACATGGCCCCACCCAGATTTTTTCATAGGCTCCAGAAACAACATGACCAAAATAGAACTGTCAATTTCCTGGCATTGCACTAAACCTGACCCTCCACTCAATTCCTCATCTAAGAAAACCACCCTAACCCAGGTGCAAAGATTCACATTCCAAAAGACACACTTGGTTCCTTTCTATCTCTCAACACAAACATGGACTTCATCAGCAGGTTCAGTACTTCTGAGTACTTCTAGCTGCCTTGGGTATAAAAGTCTAACATATATTCTATACCAATTATCCTTCTCTCTTAATAACAGAATCCCAGGGCACCTGGGTGGCTCAGTCGGTTAAGCGGCTGCCTTTGGCTCGGGTCGTGATTCCAGGGTCCTGGGATCAAGCCCCACATCTGGCTCCTTGCTCACCAGGGAGCCTGCTTCTCCCTCTGCCTCTGCCTCTCCCCCCTGCTTGTGCTTGCTCTCTCCCCTCACTGTGTCAAATAAATAAATAAAATCTTTAAAAAAACAATAGAATTCCAAATTTATTTGGGACAGTAGTGTTTCCGGTAAAAGACCACATCTGTAGCTTCCTTTACAGCTATGTGTGGCCACATGACCAACTTCTGCCCAACAAGGTGATTGTAAAAGTGTTGTGTGGTAGTTAGAGGAAGGGAGCTGAAAGGCAGCTGAACTTCTCAGACCAAGATATTACTTACACCATCTGTTGTGGACTGAACTGTGTCCCATCCAAATTCGTATGTTGAAGCTCTAACCGCCTGTACCTCAGAACATGACTGGATTTGAAGACAGGGCCTTTAAAGAGGTAATCAAGTTAAAAAGAGGCCATTAGGGTAGGCCCTAACCCAATCTGATTAGAGTACCTATAAGAGGAGTTCAGGAAATATAGAGAGATACCAAGGGTGTGTGTGCACAGAAGGATGACCATGTGAAGAAGGAGCAAGAGGGTGACCACCTGCAAGGCAAGAAGAGAGGCCTCAGAAGAAATCAATGCTATAAATACTTGGATCTTGGCTTTCTAGTTTTCAGAACTGTGAGAAATAAATTTCTGTTGTTGAATCCACTCAGTCTGTGGTATCTTTGCCCTAGAAAACTAATATACCATTAGATAAGGCTTTCTATTTTGACAGCTCATGAGAATCAATTGAGGAGCCTTAAAAATACTGATGACTAGACCTACCCTTAGAGATCCTGATTCAGTTTCTCGAGTCTGGGCATTGGAGGGGATTTTACTGTACATCCGGAGTTGAAAACCACAGGTCTAAGAGAATAATGTTTTGCATCCTATAGGGGAGGTTGAAAATATTGGATCTAGCATCATGTAGAAGGCATTTCCTCTCCCCCATATCTCTCTTCCTCCACTGCTTTTTTCCAACCCACAGCTCCCTTTTTCTCTATTCTAGCCAGATCCCCACAGATGGACCCAGAGATTCTCCCTCCTCTTCATCCTATTACAAATCCAAGATCCATCTTAATTTAAGGCACATTAAGCAGCTTCAGCCCCACTTCTGGCCCTCCTTGCCAAGAAAAGTTAAGTCTTGAGGAGCTTCACCCTCTCTGATTCTGCCTGTTAGCCTGAGCCAGGACTCAGAAGCTACCTTCTGACCTCTTAGTCCAATTAAGAAATGCACAAAACACAAGAACCAGAGATTTTACTAATGGAAAATAAGCATATGAAAATATATTTAACATCTTTAATCATCATGGAAATGCACAATAAAATATAAACACACTTATCAGAATGGCTAAAAAATAGTGAAAACACCAAATGCAATGAAATCTATGGATAAACTGAGTCACTCAGACATTGCTAGTGAGAATGCAAAATGTTACAGGCACTCTGGAAAACAATTTGGCATTTTTTTTCCCCAAAACTAAACATGTAATAACTGGATAGTATAGCAGTTGCACTCTAGGCAATTTATCCAGAGAAATGAAAATTTGTGTTCACGTGAAAACCTGTACTTGAATGTTCCTAACAGTTCTATTCATAATAGTTAAAAAGTAGAAACAACCCAGATGTCCTTCAATAGGTGAATGGTTAAAGAAACGGTGGTAAAGCCATACCATGGAATACTATTTGGTGATAAAAAGGAACGGATTATCAATACACTTAACAACTTGGATGGCTCTCAGGGGAATTATGATAAGTGAAAGAAATCCATTTCAAAAGGTTATCACGCACTGACAGAAGGATAACCACCCCCCCCAATAATAACCCTGTTTCCACTGCCACTCAGTAACCAGACTCCTTCCATACCCCTACCATATCTGCCTCCCAGACTCCTTGCCTGGTACCTGTAGACCTCCCACAGAGCCAGCCTTTGGAGATTGTCTGCCACCTTCCCTACATTTATAGGTTTATACCCAAACCAAGGACAATTTTATTTTATTTTATTTTTTAAAAAGATTTATTTATTTGTTTTAGAGAGAGAGAGTGGGGGGGGGAGTGAAGGGCAGAGAGAGAGTGAGAGGGAGAGAAGCAGACTCCCCGCTGAGCACAGAGCCCAATGCCAGGCTCAATCTCACGACCTGAGCCGAAATCAAGAGTGGGATGCCTAACCAACTGAGCCACTCAGTCGCCCCCAAATCAAGGACAATTTTATACCTGCATTTACTCTGTACAACAGGCCAAGGAATGGGCAGTCTAATTTTCATTTTCAGAAGAAGATACTGAGTCACACAGAGGTCATGTGACTTAACCAAGGTAATACCCCTGGTGAATGGTGGGGTCAGGAAGATAACCCACATTTCGATTCCAGACCCCATTCCCTTGACCACTAAGCTAGACACTTCGGGTCTACCTGTTTGCTTTCTACAATATTGAGAAAATCCTGAGGACTGCATAACCACATTCCCACGTCCTTGAGCCCAGGCTGGGCTGGGAGTTCCACCCACAACACAGCACTCACCTGGAATTGCTCCCAGGCGTAGCAGCGAAGGTTTAGGTGAACACAGAACTGAGACATTCCTCCCACTTCAACAGCAAATAACAAACAACAGGACTCCCTTAGAGTCATACATGCTTCACACGCTCACACAGCATTCTTCAGTCAGGGTCTGACTTGATATTCATGCTGAAGGGGACAACTGTTCTCTGGAGGTCAGGGTGTCCGGTATGGGGATGGCAACAATAGGAGCCATCTGCTCGCAGTGACAAGGGCCCTCCTATGTGCCAGGTCCTGTGACAACCACTTCATTAGTTCACTTGATACATTTTTCACAGATACCCAAGAGATGCACATTATTAGTTCCACTAGCAAATGAGGAAACCTCCAGGTTAAGAGCCCAAGGTCACAGAGTAAGGATCTAGGGTGAGAGCTGTCCAACTCCTCAGACTGTGTCCCTAATGCCCAAGCCGGGTGGGGCAGACCGGCACAGATCTAGTTCAGACCAGGGTGATATGAGGGGAGCGTGGAAATGGGAGAACATAACGGGAATAGGAAGAGAAGGGAAGGCACCAGGGAAGCTGGGAGAGTTCCGAGAGGGAGCCCAGCCAGCAGGGAGAGAGCAGAGGAGCATCTGGGAGGAGGTTCTACACACACGCACCTTCCTTGAACACCCCGTTGACAGAGAAGCAGAGCATCGTCTCCTGAAAGGGAAGGGCCCAGCTGCTAAGTCACCTAAACCTCCTACTCACCCATGGCTTTCTGGGGCTG
>NW_023270121.1:1375205-1511818 GCF_011800145.1 Mirounga leonina | reverse complement strand
AGGGAAGCAAGGGCAAAATGAACTATTGGCACTTCACCAAGATAAAACGCTTTTGCACAACAAAAGAACAGTCAAAAAAAGCAAAAGACAACCGACAGAATGGGAGAAGATATTGGCAAATGACATATCAGATTAAGGGGTAGTATACAAAATCTATAAGGAACTTATCAAACTCAACACCCAGAGAACAAATAAACCAATCAAGAAATGGGCAGAAGACATGAACAGACATTTCAGCAAAGAAGACATCCAAATGGCCAACAGACACATGAAAAAGTGCTCAACATCACTCAGCATCAGGGAAATCCAAATCGAAACCTCAATGAGATCCCACCTCACACCAGTCAGAATGGCTAAAGTTAACAAGTCAGGAAACGACAGATGTTGGAGGGGATGCGGAGAAAGGGGAACCCTCCTACACTGTTGGTGGGAATGCAAGCTGGTGCAGCCACTCTGGAAAACAGTATGGAGGTTCCTCAAAAAGTTGAAAATAGAGCTACCCTATGACCCAGCAATTGCACTACTGGGTATTTACCCCAAAGATACAAATGTAGTGATCCGAAGGGGCATATGCACCCCAATGTTTATAGCAGCAATGTCCACAACAGCCAAACTATGGAAAGAGCCTAGATGTCCATCAACAGATGAATGGATAAAGAAGATGTGGTATGTGCACAGTGGAATATTATGCAGCCATAAAAAATGAGATCTTGCCATTTGCAACAATGTGGATGGAACTAGAGGGCATTATGCTAAGCGTAATAAGTCAATCAGAGAAAAACAAGAATCATATGATCTCACTGATATGCGGAATTTGAGAAACAAGACAGAGGATCATAGGGGAAGGGACGGAAAAATGAAATAAGACAAAACCAGAGAGGGAGACAAACCATAAGAGACTCTTAATCTCAGGAAACAAACTGAGGGTTGCTGGAGTGGAGGGTGGTGAGAGGGATGGAGTGGCTGGGTGATGGACACTGGGGAGGGTAGGTACTATGGTGAGTGCTGTGAATTGTGTAAGACTGATAAATCACAGACCTGTACCCCTGAAACAAATAATAAATTATATGTTAATCAAAAAATTTTTAAAAATAAAATAAAAACTTGAACTTAACCAATGGGTGGCAGTGTAATTATTAATTTATAAATCCACTATTATAAAGTCATAGCTGATGGCAAAATGCCTACCCACAAAGCAATTACCTAAAAACTATGACAATAGAAGGAATTTGTGATTCATAGTTAATTCTCACTTTCCCTGAAGGCACACTTTCCCTACAAAATCACTCCTAGTACGAAAAATGAAACCACAAAAAATGTTAATTCCTAGATTCAATTCCACTTATGATTGCTGTGAAATTTGTTTGCTTATTTGTTTATGTCAAGCTTTTTTTCAAAATATTGTCAAGGCAGCTTACAAAGATAGAGACTTGATGACAGGATTTTTTTTAAATGAAATTGTAGATAAAGTTAGGTAGAAAAAATAAGAGTGAAGTTATGAGGGATAATGAGAGTAAGTTTGATATTGAACCCTACAGGTAATGCTTCAGAGCTCCCCACATAACCTAGTCTAATAATTAGTCTGCCTTTGACCACTGCCAGTATTCATTGCCTCTTGAGATAAGCCAGTTTGCCTTTGGACAGTTATGACCATTGGAAAAGACTTCTTCTTGGGGTCACCACCTTGTAATGTAGCATTTAGTAATTGTCTCCCAACTGTTACTCTCTACGTGATATTCTAATTTAATCAATATGTATTGAGAGTTCAGTATCTGTCAAAACTGCGCTGACACATTATCTTATTTCAATTTCATCCTCAAATAACCTTGTGAGATGAGTTTCTTTAAAATCTCCATTTTATAGATGAGGAAAAGTAAGGTTGCAAGAGGCTAAATGACCTCCTTCCAGTTACCTTAAAGCAAATGAGTGTGGCGAGTGGTCTATCAAACCCAGGTCTTCTGAATCTGAATACAATGCCCGCAATACTCCATGTCATTTCACCCTAATGTATAGGATTTTTTCTTCTCCTACTGCACTAAAAGCTACCTGTGCATTTGATAGGTTTCTGCCAGTTATTGAATAACAGATATTACACTGAAGTGAATTCAGAGAAAACATAAGGAATCACCTCCTGACTTCACTGGATGTGCATTGAAGAAATCTATAAAGCCAGAATTTTCTTCTTTTCTGGGATGGGAATGAGCCCAGCTCCACCTAACCTCTTAAAGGTGCTATCAGCTATGGAAAAGAAAACCATAATGCGGATTACTTTCTTGGCTACTTCATGCAGTATTTCAGGATAAATGAGAGCTTGATAAGCCATGGCTTTCACTTCTCCCCATAAATGTCCCTTTATAGAATTTATAGATTTACCCATTTTATGGTGGTTGAAAATTCCAAGAACCAAATAAACCTCTTGCTTAGAGCATTTCTTAAACTAAAGGGAAAGAGTATTTGCATACTTCCTGTTTTTCTATCTCCTTGGGGAGTACCAAATACACTTCCTTTTTCTAAGAAATCTCCTTGACCTGTATATATTACAGGTGCAGTAAGATAGATGTACAGCTAATCTTTTGAAAAGAATTACACAGTTAGATTTCCCTGACACACTGTTCTATCCTCAGTGAGCCAATTAAAGATTTCATGAATTCTCCCTCTTCAATCTTGTTATAATATACCTAAAAATTATATAAAAACAAAAGGAAGGAGACATGAATAGTCAAATATTTAGCAAGGTTATACTAATAGTTTTATTTTGTTTTTAGAATAGCAGACCTGTGGAAAATCCTTTTCTAACTTTCCAGAATATGATTAATTATTGCTACTCCCAAACATTTGTTTTCTGAGTGCTTATCTTAAATTGAGGTACATAGTGAAGTTACACTGACAAGTCCCATGGGTCAATTTTTACATACTTAAAGTTTTTAATCCTCCCTGGACTTGATTAAAAAGTCCCAAGAAACTTGAGCCTGTAGTTATATTATTAGGCTTCTTTCAACCTGAAGGCTATCTCTTTCCTTTCATGGCATCATGACATTAGATTGA
This sequence comes from Mirounga leonina, assembly GCF_011800145.1. Taxonomy (NCBI): domain Eukaryota; kingdom Metazoa; phylum Chordata; class Mammalia; order Carnivora; family Phocidae; genus Mirounga; species Mirounga leonina. Next base: position 1,508,773 of record NW_023270121.1, on the reverse strand, counting down.
CTTTCTTGGTATCAGTCATTGTGAAATTAGCCTGTCTGAAATTAAGTTTTCTCTCGGACATCTATGACCCAGTCCTACTCTTTCAGAGTCTTTACAAGAGAAATTCATAGTCTTTTTTCTGTCTCTTAATTCCAGTTTTCTCTGACATCACCCTAGTCCCTGATATCACATTTGGATTACTATACAGATTCTGTGTCTGTCTTCTTCCCTGTCTACCCTTCCAACTTCACACTAACACTCTTTTTTGAATGAACACATTAGACTCATTTAAGACCATCCAGTCCAACTCCTTCTCATTTTCTGCTTAGAAATCCTCAATGACCCCTGTTACTTAACAGGCAAAGACTATAACCCTCTCTGTGAAGGCCTTTCAGGTCTACCCTACTCTCCCTGTGCATATTCTCTCTTACATACCCTCAAGTGGGCTGCTTTCTCCATCTTTATCTCTAACCTCCCTGCATTATGGGGCTCTTCCTGGAAACACCTAGCCCTCTTACAGTCTGGCCACACATTTTCTGGCCTCTGAGCTCAGTCCCAGAAAGCCTCCTCCTAGGACTTTCCTTCCTTTAGAGTGCACATAGATCCTTTTTACCCTGATCAGACCAACACTTCTCAAGCCAGGTTAAGTTGTGATTTGATTATAGTTATTGGTCTGGTGGCCAGCAGGAGTCATGGGGATAGATGCTAGAGGAGGGGACAAGTTTGGCAAGGCAGAGGGCTAAATATCATCTTCAATGCTAACAACCAATCGGGAGAAATAGGTAGGATTGTCAGATTTAACAAAAAAATAAATACAAAAAATCCAGTTAAATTTGAAGTTCAGATAAACGATGAAATTTTGTTTTAGTGTAATTGTGTCCCAAATACTGCATTGGACATAGTTCTACTCAAAAATAGCTCTTTTTCTGAACTTCAAATTTAACTGGGCATTCTGTATATTTTTCTGGCAATCCTAGAATTGGTCCACTTTTTCAAGATAGAGGGCTCATGGGAGATGAGATTTCAAGAAAGAGCTGGAAATCCCTTTATATGCTACCAAAGATGCCTGCTGGCTTTCATATTTTGCTTTAAATTGGTAATTAATTCTCTAAACCTTTCATTTGCTCTCTCTGGTACATGAATGGCACTCAGCAAGAGTCAGCGGATTCTATATAATTGCTGTTTCCCCCAATCCTCTCAACTGCTTGAGATACTGTATTTGCACATGCATTTCTTTTCACTAGTATCACTGGTGAAAGTTTTAACAATTGTACTGTTATAGCACACCATGGACTACTTATTACCAGTATTTTACCCACTACCATGATTGACAGGATCCTCACTTCCTGCTTCCCAAATCCCATTTTTGGAGTCTGTTTCCTAGGACTACTCCTGATACCACAGGTCTTAGGTAGGGTTCTGGGGGAAAATAATGATGAAATGGAGATTTCTTTGTAGGTAGTTTATAGGGGCATGTTCAGAAGAACAACACTGTGAGGTAGTAAGGGAAGCAGGATTAGCAGAGAAATTGAACCGTGGTACAGTTACAGCAAAGATCTCGATTGATCCCATAGGGAGCTCTGGAACTAAGATGGCCTTTTAGAAGTGCCCAAAAGGAGACCTTGGCATTTGTATATACCTACATTATCCCACCAAAGGATACAGGTTGCCCCCAGGAGAGGGCATGATCTTACAAGACACAGTTCTCTTCAGACAAGGCCAATTCCCCCAAAAGTTGGAGAAATGAGTGCCTTTGTCCTGAGATGTTGGGGCAGGGGTGGTTCTGGGCAGCACAAACACAGTTCCATTACAACAAATTTATCTCCCACTGGCTGTCTTTTATTTGTTCTATCAATCTATATAATTTCAGAAATTTGTCTTTATTTTCCTTTTTTCTATTCTTTATTTCCCTGTCTTTAACATAGTGTCTCTTCTCTCTTGTATTCCTGGCAGTTTAATCTCCACTGTTTTTTACATTTATTTACTTAGTTCTGTCACTTTTTGTTTTACATCTTTCTGTTGTCTATTTCTGGGTTCTCTTTCTGAATTTTTGCTGTGTATCAAAGCTCTTACATGTTCTTTCTTTCAGGTCATTTTAAAATACTGGGTTAGGTTAGTTTTCATTTACTTTGTGTCTGCTGCATTTCTCTGGTGTGTTCATATTCTACTAGGTCTGGCCTTCCAAAGTGCTATTCTCACTTTCAGAAGTTTATTTTGCTGTCATAATACTTCCTGGGATCTGCTTTCTCTGGAATCTTCCCCTATCCACTACTATCTGAACTTTCCTTTCCCCTTACCCACAGTGTTTCTGTCCTGTTCAATTTGATTTCTGAAACTAGCAGTTTTCTTTTTGTATGTGGGTTTGTTCTGTAGGAAACACTATGCTGGATAGTTCTGAAATCCTCAAGGGCCTACTTCACCACAGCACTCTTTAATCTCTTGCTGATTCTGTGTAGTTTTTTTCCACTCACTGTAATTCAGAACCTCTGATGGCTTCTATGAATGTTTCAGTTGCTCTCAAATTTATTTTTCTAGTTCGATCAAGAAATGGTATCTCAGTTTATAGTGGTGGCAGTGAGGATGAAGAGAAGTGAACATTAAGAGAGATATCTTGGTGATACTATCAAGGAGAATTGCTTATGGACTAATGTAAAGTGAAGAGGTTCTCAAAAATGGTTTTTGGCTTGAGCAATTGGACAGTTTTACAGAAATGGGGGAAACTGGGAGGTGAAATGGTTGGTAATGGCAGAAGCAGGCACTCTATGTAGCTAGCTATATTGTTTGAGGTACCTATTAGATAGCCAAGTGGGTGTATCAAAGAAATTTCTTTGAGAGGAAAAGGTCTGCTTAGATGTCACTTCCTTTGGGAAGCCTTTCCTGAATGCCCACTTCCCATTCCATTAAGCTTGTTACCCTTCTATCCACAGCACCTTCAGCACTCCTATTGTAGCCTTTATCAAATTTATATTGCAATTTCCTATTTATTGGTCCATTTACTCTGTTGAATGTGAGCTGTTTGTGGAAGAGAACCTATGCTCTTCATTTTTTCCCTCAGGTTCCTTCCTGGCTCAATGCTGACAGTCAGCTCTTATTATTTGTTTAAGGCATGCATATGACAAGGCAGTCAATCCCATTTTTTCCCTATAGCTACAATTGTTGAAAATTATTTTCCAAATTCAGCCAAAATTTGCCCCCCCATAATAATACCCAATATATATTGAGTATATATCTATGAAGCTAGGTGCTATTAATTTACTTGTCTGAATACCATTTGTCTTAGATCATATGTGATCTTATGTCTGAATGAGCATATTAGTCTTTCAAACTAAGCGTGTAATAAAAATCTCAATGCTGTTTTCACATGCAATATCTTAAAACTATGCCTCCTCAAATATATTTTTGTATTGTCTTCTATAGCCAAATGCAGGATTTAATGGTTATACTACTAAATTTCATCTTACTAGATTCAGCCTCAACTCCAGAAGTAGAGATAACTTTGAATCTTGCATATATATTTAAATATCTTGACTTTTACTGCAACCTCCTAGTGCTCAGAGGCAGAAGTTGGGAGCGGGGCAAATGTGCCAAAGTCAGACTCCAGGTTCTTGTCCCCGGCTTCAACCAGAAAATACTTTCTGGTTAATAGAAAATTAATTTTATGATAGGGTTAACATAAAGTTTATTTTTTGTCAAAAGTTTTTGTCATAGAAATTTTCAAAACCACTTTTTAGAGCAAGTCACTGGTAACTTCCCCAAGAATGTAGTCAATAGCACACCCTTATCCCTCCCCCAACTTGCCACCCCACCTAATTTAGATGATTTTAAGGTTAAAATTTTGTATGATTTACACAATATTGATGAAATTGTGTGCTGCTAATTTTAATAAATCATTGATCTATTTAAGTTATTTGGAAAAGATCGTAACAATTTGGTGTCTTAGTGAATATTCTGATGATGTATACTTTTGAATTCCTACCCTCCACCTTTCAACAAAAAATGGACTTCTGCAAAAGTATTTATCAATTCTAAAAATGCTTACAATTCAATAATCTTGTCTTGCACTTTCTGTGGAAAAAAGCTGCATTTTTTGCCAAGTTCAGAAAAGAGATTTTGCCATTTGTGTGGGTAATTCACAGTCTATTTGCTCTGTTCTGGTTCTTTTCCCCCTCCTTTCACCAATATACCAGATGTGTTAAAAAGAAGAGAAGTAGTATTGTAGTACCAAATAATCTTATACTAACAGTCTTGTGGAAGAAAAGTTAATTTGGGAACTATGTAACTCCCTTTCAGACTATTCATTAAACCCGGTATAAACCCAATCATATTATGCTTCATCTCTTATTTACCATTTCAACAAAATCTCAAGGAAAAACCACTGTTAAATGTGTTGCCTACATGCAGATACATCACCATCTAAATTTATTTACCTTTTTAAAAAAGATTTTGACAGAAAGATAGAGAGAGAGCACAAGTAGGCAGAGCAGCAGGCAGAGGGAGAGGGAGATGCAGGCTCTCTGCGGAGCAGGGAGCCCCACACGGGGCTAGATCCCAGGACCCTGGGATCATGACCTGAGCCGAAGGCAGACGCTTAACCAACTGAGCTACCCAGGTGCCCCATAAATTTATTTACCTTTTTGATAAGTTTAACACATCAAGGGAATACTATAGCCTATTTTTCCTATTCCTGATGATTCCAGGTTGGATTCTGATAATATTCCCACACGGTCACATGGCAACTTGATGGTACAACTAAGACCAGAATCCTGGGATTTGGATTCCCAGGATTTTCTACGGTACCATGGTGATGTTCAAATACTTACAGGAGGTGCTAATCATTAAAAAGGGGAGCACCAGTGTAAAAAAATAATCAATATGTGACAATTTAAAGGTAATGTACTCTGGGAATGCAGGCTGGTGCAGCCACTCTGGAAAACAGTATGGAGGTTCCTCAGAAAGTTGAAAATAGAGCTACCATACGATCCAGCAATTGCACTACTGGGTATTTACCCCAAAGATACAAATGTAGGGATCCGAAGGGGTACGTGCACCCCACTGTTTATAGCAGCAATGTCCACAATAGCCAAACTGTGGAAAGAGCCAAGATGTCCATCCACAGATGAATAAAGAAGATGTGATATATATATATATATAATATTCCATATTCCACAATGGAATATTATGCAGCCATCAAAAGGAATGAAATCTTGCCATTTGCAACAATGTGGATGGAACAGGAGGGTGTTATGCTGAGCGAAATAAGTCAATCAGAGAAAGACGTGTCATATGACCTCACTGATATGAGGAATTCTTAATCTCAGGAAACAAACTGAGGGTTGCTGGAGTGGTGGAGGGTGGGAGGGATGGGGTGGCTGGGTGACAGAGATTGGGGAGGGTATGTGCTATGGTGAGCGCTGTGAATTGTGCAGGACTGTTGAATTGCAGATCTGTACCTCTGAAACAAATAATACAAAATATGTTAAAAAAAAGAAAAGATAGCAGGAGGGGAAGAATGAAGGGGGGGAAATCGGAGGGGGAGACGAACCATGAGAGATGATGGACTCTGAAAAACAAACTGAGGGTTCTAGAGAGGAGGGAGGTGGGAAGATGGGTTGGCCTGGTGATGGGTATTAAAGAGGGCACGTTCTGCATGGAAAAAAAAATAAAAACTCAAAAGAATTTTTTATTATAAAAAAAATAAAGGTAATGTACTCTCACAGCCCTCTCCCACTTAGAAAATTCTTCCTTCTCCAGTTTCAAGTTATTTAGTTGGTCAATTTTTTTAACTTAAAAGTGAACTCAAGTCTGCTTCTTCTACTAAGCAAGATGTGAAATAAATGAAATTATTACAACCTTACATTATGATCTCCCAAGAGGTGCAAACTGTATAATTGTTTCCCCTCTCATTCCCAAAATAAAATCATCTTTGGCTGGGAAATGATTGGTTACACAAAACAATGTATAGAAATTAAAACACTTTAATATAATATAAACATTTCCAGAATATAGACTGATTTTGTATCAGTACATTTTGAGAGCTTTTTAAAACTATATATCATCTAAATTTATTATAGACTGTTTCATTTTCACTTTCAGAACTAGAAAATATAAAAATACACTGCAAATTAGATTTAACAAACAAAAAAATCAGTCTAAATCGCTTCATACATTTTTCTTGGGAGAAAACCAAGAAACAAACACACAACAACAATAATAAAATACCAACACTATCACAAACCCAAACAAGGAATGGATTCTCTAATGCCTGGTAATTCTCTCATTTAAAATAAATTATCTCCCATGGGTAAATAATTCACCACCACAGCAATTTGAGGAATAGAAGTAAAGACAACCTCATTAAGCAAAATTACATTATATGTAAGAAACGTACTTTTTCTTTTTTTTTAAGAAAATGAAGAAAAGTAACTTAAGGAAAAGGCATATTGAATACTTTTACTTCACTTGGCTTTTGTTAGAGGTTAAAGTTAACTGTTCACTTAGGAAAATTCAAATAACAACAATTTCATGAAACCAAACTCTTCAACTTATTTCTTCAATTCAACCGTAAGGGAACAAAACTAAAAAGTTCAAAATCCAAGAGTAGACTCATCCCAAAGCATTATCTTTCTTCAACAGGTTTACTTTTCTTTTCTATTCTTGTGTTCTTATGTTCTTCTTTCTCAGAGGCTAGGTTTATGCTTGTTTCTTCTTTCAATTCATTTTCAATTTTTATACCCCCCCAAAAAACTAAGCTTTCCTGAATTGACAATAACCATATTCACCTCTTCTCTTCTTCATTGGATGTTTTTGGTTTTTGTCTAAATCCATTTTCTAAACTGATTTCTTCAATTCATCCTTAGGTAAACAAAATGAAATGTTCAAATTCCTAGAACAGATTCCTCCCAAAACATTGACTCTCATCTTTTCTTCAACAGGTTTCCTTTTCTCTTATGTTCTTGTTGTGTTTTTATGTTTTTCTTACATTCTTTCTCAGAGGGTAGGTCTAAGCTTGTTTGTTTCTTCTTTCAATTCAATTTCAATTTATACACACAAAAACTAAGCTTTCCTGAACTGACATTGACTGTATCCACTGCTCCTTTTCTTCACTAGATGTTCTGTTTGTCTAAATCCATGTTCTTAACTGATTTCTTCAATTCATCCTTGGGTAAACAAAACTAAAAGCTCAAAATCCAAGAATAGATTCATCCCAAAGCATTTCCTCTTCTGTCTTTTCTTCAACAGATTTCTTTTTCTCTTTCTTGTGCTTACGTTCTTCTTTCTCAGTGGGTACACCATGGCTTTTTTTCTTTTTTCGATGTTTAAGCTTTCCTGAACTGACACTGACTTTATCTCCCTCTCTTTTCCTTTGTCGGATGCTCTTGTCCTTATCTAGATCAGTATCCTCATAACTCTTTTTCCTTTTATGCTTGGACTGCTCTTCTTTCTCTGGCCTTTCTTCACTTTCCTCCAGGTGTCTTCTTCTTTTCTGATGTTTCCGTTTATGATCTGCTTGATGGTCACTGGTACTGTTTTCTGAGGAGAGGTGCTTGTAAACTTCAGATTCTACACTGTATGGGCCAGAGTTATTTTCTTGCTGACTAAGGCTCAGGGGTACTGGTTTTTCTGGGAAATAGTCTCTGATGGGTTGACAAGAGGTCATGGAGTCTAGTCTCTGTTTGCTGTCATTAGTTGGTAAGCAATGAGGTAACTGGTTTTCTACTGCTTGTGAAATACTGTATGATCCTGTATAGGTCTGGGAAGTCTCAAATGGGAGTTTTTGCTCAAATATTCTATGTTTGGGTCTGGAATCAACCATTTCTTTGTACTTATGGGTTTCCGTAGAGCTATCATTAATCTTTCTAAAACAAGTCTTTGGCTCTAGTCCTCTGGCTTTCTGCACTTTGATGTAATCTTCAAGTTCATCTTGGAAAGAATCATAAGTCCTCTTTGAATGAGCTGGTAACCGGTGATGTAATTGGCTTTCCACTGGTGAAATATTATATGGTTGTTGGTAGGTCTGGGAAGTCTCAAGTGAACATCTTTGCTCAAATATTCTTTGTCTGGGTCGAGAATCAACTTCTCTGTACCAACGGGTTTCCATAGAGTTCTCTCTTATCTTTCTGAAACAAATCTTTGGATCTAGTCCTCTGGCTTTCTGCACTTTGATGTAATCTTCCAGTTCATCTTGGAAAGAGTCATAGGTCCTCTTTGAATGAGCTGGTGAGCAATGAGGTAATTGGTTTTCTCCTGTTTGTGAAATATTGTATGATCCTGGGTATGTCCGGAAAGACTCACATGGGAGTCTTTGTTCAAACATTCTATGTCTGGACCTGGAATCAACTACTTCCCTGTACCCACGGGTTTCCAGAGAATCCTCTTCCATCTTTCTGAAACAAGTCTTGGACTCTGATCCTCTGGCTTTCTGCACTTTGATGTAATCTGCACATTCATCTTGATAAGAGTCTTGTGTCTTCTTTGAATTCTTCACTAGGTTGATAACAATGGATTCTCTGCAAAGAAGACAGTAGAAAGTTCTTAGGTTATTTTATTCTGAATATTTTCTTTGCTTTCAAAAAGATTAGCTTAGGATGGGTTAGCCTGGTGATGGGTATTGAGGAGGGCACATTCTGCATGGAGCACTGGGTGTTATGCACAAACAATGAATCATGGAACACTACATCTAAAACTAATGATGCAATGTATGGGGATAATATAAGAATAAAAAAATTAAAAAAAAAAGATTAGCTTGGAAAAACAAAAACAACAAAAGCCCAAACAAATTTAAAAAACCTACTGCAATATAAAAGCTATAAATCATCACTTTTTATGCCAAAAAGCAGCAGCAGGGATAGTCAGATATTTCCCATGTACCTCACAATTTTTTACACACAAAAAATGTTCAGGGCTGAGATAAAAAGGGAAGATGCAGACATAGCTGCTACTGTCTTAGTACTTAAAATGTAAGGCATGTTGGGATATGCGGGAAAGGACCAATAATATTTAATGCCCCAAAGATGGTCTGATCTGAATGTCACATTGTTTTAAAAGTTTTAATTAGTTCCTTGTATAGATCTATAAATATAATGGCTATTTATTCTGGAACTCTGAGATTAAAAAAAAAAGTCTGAAGATTAATTTGGTGAATCAATTTAGCTCCTAAGTATTCAGACTCAAAGTAGATATATTTTCTACCAGAATAAAATAATGTAACAGAAACACTATGCTTTGATTTTTAAAGCAACAAACCAAAAATACAATAGTTAAGTGCCCCTCTGTCCTGCTACCTGACTTATCCAGTCCTTAATTGTCCACTTAATCCTCTCCTCCTTAAAACAATAAGATAGAATGGAATATTTATCGAGCTCCTATTATATGCCAGGCCAGGCACCTTACACAAATTTTTAATATTTCATTATAACAACTTCATATTGGAGCTGTCCAAAGTTATACACTTATTAGAAAGACAGATCTGATATTCCAATCCAGGTCTGTCCAACAGCAAGACCTTTTTTCTTAACTACTGTACCTCGCTGGAAGGATGATGACCAGATCACTTTATCTCCTGGAACTAAGAACCTTCCAGGACTTAATTGAGTTTGTATGGCTCAATGAGAATGATCCTTTAGCATCTCCCCAGAGAAGGATAATGCTGTCTGGTCAGGAGGGGTGCCAATTAGCCAGCTCTGCCAGTATACTATCATGGCTAGAAAAGTCCCTAGGGGATTCAAATACCATCACCTACAAATACCATCACCTATAGCAGTATCAACTCATAGGGAAATGAATGCCTAGAAAGTTTGTAAAGTACATGCAAGGGTATTTGACAGAAGCCCTGCTCTTTGGTGTCACAGGAGGATTTTGGTAAAAAAATATACTTACTTAATTTGGTGTTCACTTCCTTGCATATGGGATCGGAACATTTCTAAAGATGTAAAGGTGATATTACAAATATGGCAAACGTAGGTTCTCATAGTAAATGCTGAAAAAATAGAGAGTCCAAGTTAAGGAGGTCAATACGGACACACTTAGAATCACAAAGCTGGACAGGAATTTACTGAGATCATCTACTGAAATTTCCCAATTTAAAGATAAGGCCCAGAGAGGTCAAATGATTTGGTCAAAGTCAAAGAGCCAGTTAGTAATAGAGATAACCTCTCAGCGCCCATACTTCTTAATTTAGAGCCCAGAATTCTTTACACTACACCACACTGCTTCTCTAGGCTTGGCCTTTCCTAAGAAACTGCTATCTGCCTGCCTATTGTTTCTACATGAAAGTGTAGCAGGCACTTCAAATTTAGTACATCCAACCAACGATTGCCTCTTAATCCCTTAACCAACCTTTTTGCTTGCTCCTAATTCTCTTTCCACCCAGTAAAAACCTGAAAGTTCCCAAAAGATCAAACAAAAGCAAATTTTTACTCTCTTACCTGAAATCACTGTAGTGCATTAGTTTACCAAAAGTAATTTCCACAGACAGATTTTAGAAAGGAGAGAGGTTCAGTGAGCCCCACTCTCAGGATAAAAGCTGAAAGCAAAATTCTAAAAACTACTAGTTACCACTTCAAAAGAGTCAAGAACTATAGAATAGGCATACCAGCTACCTCTCTATTCTGCTTCTTAGGTAGAATTGAAAGCAGGGGATAAATTAATCTTTATTTTCTTAACCTCATTATTCTTCCATTTTCTCTTTGGTCAGAAGTAGCAAATTAATAAATTTCATAAGCCAAATATAAAAAACCCCACCCTAAAGAAGGGGCAATAAATTGGTGGCTGCAGTAATTTTAGGGTCAAGCGAGGTCATCTTTTGAATCAAACAGCACCTTAATCATTCAAAGGATGCTAAATTAATCATTATCAAGTGTATGGGTCTTGTCCAAGCAAAGATTATTCATAGAAACAAGAGAATATTGTCAAGGGGAAAGAAAGATGCTAACTTGGAAGAACATGAGGCCTCTGCTTACTATTGACAGATACTCTAGTGGGCCCAGGAGAGCTCAGCAGGTTATGCCAAAGACTGAATGAATGATTCCTCATAACTATCCTCTCTCCCAGTGCTCTGATTTCATGCTCATCAAGTCACTTTCTGATTATAATTTGGTTTCCCATATTCTTTGATCCCAAAAAAGGGATACCCTGGATGATAGATCCAAGTTTTAAAAACCCTGAGAACTGAAAAAATATATATCTTCTCCTACCATAAATCAATATCAGAATGACAATGTATTAACTTAAATTACAATGTTTCCAGACTTCTCTGATAAGAGTTACTTGGAGCATTACTTAAATATAGATCCCCAAGCTCCTCCCTTGGAGAACATGATCCGCTGTCTCTAGGAGAGGGAATTTGTATTTTAACAATACCACAGGTAATTATTCTTAGAGAACATGTGGGAAATACACTAAGGGAATACCTTTCTAGTTCCTTGATTATTTATAAGTGTTTGCCAAGTTTGTTTGTGGTCTGGTCAGTCCCTGATTTGAGGCTGATCTACTGTGAAGATTCTGGACTTCCTGCAAAGCTAAGGACTAAATCCAGGACTATGCATGCTCACAACAAACCTTTTCAAAAAATTAATATCATTATCTAACAAGTGCGCAAATTAAAACTCAGATTTGCTTGGCCAACACCATACATTTTGAGAGCACCCAAGTTATGCAAGATAAGCAGGACACCTGGTTTCCTCTAGGTTAGTGGTTCTCAATGCTAGCTACACATTAGAACCATGTGGAAAACTTTAAAAATATTCATGTTACAGGTCCACGTCAGCCCATTTAAATCAGAATCTCTAGGAATTGAACCAGGCTTTCTTACTTTTTGAGAGCGTTTTTAGATGATTTTTTTTTTTTATACAGCCATTGTTGAGCACCACTGCCCTAATATCAAGCCAATGATCTTCATTATGATTATAAACTCAGATTATATTTCAGGGGTTTTACATATTTGTTTAGTGCTTATAAAGTATATAGTATACATAATATTCTCCCCAGTTCCTCCTTTGTTTCTTTACAAGTTATATTGGAAGATTGTAATATAGGTAATATAGGGGTTTAGAGAAGCTGCAGGTCACATATAAAAGGTCCAGAGGCAGTTCTGGAACTCTGGTCTGATTACTATTACCTTAGCCCTTGTCTTTTTCATACCCTGATATTCTTTATCTTTTTCTAGATATAGACATCTCAGAAAATAATATATAAAAATGGTGTAAACAATTTCTGTGAAGATATTGGCTCCAAGTTCAGAATTCCTGGTCTAATCCTTCTGTAACCTGCCTCCACTATGTTTCTTTTTCTTTTCCTTTTTTAATTGAAATATAATTAATAGTGTTACATTAGTTCCAGGTGTACAATATAATGATTCAACAATTTTATACATTATTTAGTGCTCACCAAGATAAGTATACTCTAAATCTCTTTAATCCACTATGCTTCTTACACTTCATCCAGAAACTCAAGCTTCTTTGCATCTCATAGCTTTCAGAATCTTCTATAACCTAACACTTGTGGTGCCCATTTTTCTCCTAATCACAGCTCTATCTTATAACTCCCCAGACTAAGATCTTTGTTTTCAAAGCACAGATAGGGGAAGTACATGTCTTTATAGTCTAACGTTGTGGTCCTCAATCTTAGCTCTATATCCTAATCAATTGGGGAGTTAAAAAAGAGAAAACAAAACACTAATGTGTAGGTCCTATGGATTCTAATTTAATTGATTTGAGGAATGGCCTGAGCATTGAGATTTCTAAAAGCTCCCTGTATGTTTCTAACATGTAGTCAAGGTGAGAACCACCGGTCTAATAGCTTAAATGGAAAATAATCAATTGAGAGCTACATATAAGCAAAAATGCAACTTAATGTGGGATTTACTTTATGAAGTAAAGTAGAAAAAGTCTAATTTACCTGTTTTTAAGTTACGACAGGAGAAAAAAAAACATTTTAAAAAAAGTAACATTTGTTAAGGACCTATTCTGTGATGGATACTGTACTGCTTCATTTCATCCTTTGACAATACTGTGAAGTAGCCTTATTTTTACTTTACACCTGAGGAATCTGAGGTACAACCGGGTAAGTGACTTGAAACATATCTCCCAATCTATGTTTATTCTTCTACATGACACCGCCTCTCAATAAACAATTAGCAAATACTGAGAAAAACTATGTACTTATTACCATATAAAGTGCTGAGATGGATATTGCAGAATAAAATATAATCCCTTGTCTCAAGGAGGCTAATTCAGTTAAGGGGCTAAAATTAATGCAATTGTCAACGAAAAAGTGAAGTCTATGAGGAATCAGAGGAGGGGGAGAATACCAGCAGCTAGAGCAGTGAGGGAAGTTATGATGGATCTTGGAGAACAAGAAGGATTTGAATTGTAAGGAAGGCAGATAAGGGCATTCCAGGGGATGAAAACAGTATCAGATATGGGAGAGACAGAAATGAGCATGATGTGTTGACTTCAAATAATCTGTTCAACAAACGCTAAGCACCTTAGCGTTAGCTAATCTAGCATTATGCTAGATTCTAGGGTTACAAGATGAATAAAATGGGCAGGTTGCTCACAAATCCAAGTGAGAAACATATATAAACAAAGAATTTCAATCTCATTTGGTAAAAGGTAAGAGGTGTGCTTAAGGGGTATGGAAGCTCAAAGAAGCAGAGTATGGGGGTCTGAAGAAGGCTACTGGAAGAGATGATGCCTTCAACTTGGAAGGATGAACAACAGTTAACTTGACGAAAAGAGTTGAGAAGAGTACTGTACGGAGAGGGACTAGCATGATAGAAGCATAGAAGTGTTTATAAGAACTTCTTAAAATTTGGAATTGTTGTGGAATAAAATATAACAGGACAAGATGGAAGAAGCAAAAAGATGTCAGATCAGAGATGTATAGGTTATGCTACAGAGCCTAGACTTTTTATCCTGTGTATTGGGAAACCTTGAACTGTTTTAAGTAGTAAGTGACATGGTCAGCTGTGTGTTTGAGAGAAGTCTCTCCTCTAGCTGCAATATGGAGGATAAATTTGAGAGCAACAAGCCTCAAAGTAAGGAGACCACATGTATGTAAATAACTAGATGAGGCAAGAGATAAGGAGGGCATGAGCTAGAACACAGTAGGGATAGAGAAGAGCAAGGAGACTGGTGAAATATACCATTAAAACTGGCAAAACTAAAAAAAAAATAAAAACTGGAAAAACTTGGTAACTGATTGAATGTGGGAGATAAGTTTACCTGAAGGGTGTGAGAAGGGAAGTGTAGAAGAGTGGAAGAGAGTCCTGGAGAGTGGTGTGGGTTTTAAAATCACGGCTGAGAGGAAAGTGAAGGAAAAGGTAAAGGATTAAATAGGACTACAAGTCCACAGAGATTGGATCCCAAGACTCTGTTGAGGTACCCAATCTCTAGCTTTACATAATTTTCCATAGCGTCACCCAGTATCCTGAATGTAAAAGTAGAAAAGGTGGACTGTGGAATTTATTCAGGGTTGAAATCTTGCTACTAAGGAGTGAGAGAATAACAATGAGGTATATGTAAAGCCTTCCAGAAGGTTGTTACAACATTGAAGTGTGAAATGATGGTAGTGGAAATGTAATGGAAAGGAAAAATAGTTCTAATAAGACTTGATAAGACTTGCTGATGGACAGGATATAGGAAAATTGAGTAGTTGAAGATGCCCTCAAAGATTCAAATGTAGGTGACTAATAAATGGTACAATTGGCAAAGACAGGAATCTTGGGAAATTCAAGTTGGTTTTAGAGAAGATTATTAATTCAATTTTAGGTATGTTGAGTCACAGGTGAAGGTGAAATATCTAAGTGCAATAATGAGGCTAGAAATTAGTAAGATAAACAAAACAAATACAATAAATAAAAAAATACATACATACTTTAGTTCCATATCGTTATGGTAGCCATTCCTGTGCTAATAAGATCTGGCCCGGATGAGGGACATGAAGAAAGCAGTGAGAATGATGAAGAAAGAGAGATTAGGTATAGTAGGAACATATATAAACAAAACAGATGGAAAAAAGGCAGAGACAGAAAGAAGGGAGAAAATGGGGTGATGAATGAAATAGTTAAGGTGTCATGTATCAAATGGTTTCTGTCTTACCACTTGCTCGCTTATAATATGGGCTTCTGCTGTTCTGTTCTTTGAAATTCTCATTAGCTAATTTAAATTCTCCAGCTATTTTTTAATCCTCAAATGTTTACTGTTCTTAAAATGGGACAGTTAAAAGCAGGGCTGAAAATTTGTTCTTTGAGCTCTATTATGCTAATGGTCAGCACTCCCTCCCTGGCCAGATGAAAATTTCACCAAAATTCTCCTTCTCTTATTCTAATAACCTTGAAACTTCAGAATGCTAAAATGACTCTCCCTTTAGAAGTGACCAGAGTATGTACACTTCTCATAGTTGACTCAGTTCCAATTTTACCTAATGCTGTCCATTAAACTAGAAGGTACTTATTTCAGATATCCTCACCCCAGCAATAGGAAAAATATCCTAACAAGTTAAAGTTTGTCATTTCTCCAAACATCTACTACTTTCAGAAGCCCTACCACTTTTATTTCTACACTTGCCTAAATCAACATTCTTCAAATTCCTAGATAAAAACACAGATCTCTATGTAACTTTTTGAGATATGTTGAATCACATTAATTAGGAAACTTAAATAGTACCAATGCAGGGTTAGCACTCAATATATCAAGATTAGCAGTTCACTGATTCTATATTAAACTAATCGCTATTGAGGTAGGCCTACTCTGTGCCAGTTTCTATCTCTAGCACCGGAAATACAGATGAGTTAGGTGAAATCCCTTCCCTCAAAGATCTTATACATTCTAGTGGGAGATAAAGACGCACAGAGAGAAAATTAGACATGCAGGCTAAGGAAACACAGAAGATAAGTCTTGAAGGGAGTGAAAAGGCTTCCCGGAAGTAGTATGTTAAAGAATGAGTTAGGAATTAGATAAAGAAGAGGAACATGGAGATGTTCCAAAATGGCAGCATGAAAAAGGGCAGAGAGACAAGAAATAGGGTAATGGTTTCTGGAAACCATAAGCAGTTTGCAGGTTCTGACCTATACAGATCATGGCAGGAAGTAAGAGGGGATAAGCCTGGAGAACATAGGCAGGGAATGATGGTAAAGAGCTATGAAGCTTAGATTTTTATCCTCAGAAAAAGGAGAAACAAGTGAGGATTTTAAAGTAGGGAATGACCTGGAAGGATGTGCACTTTAGGTGAAACACTCTAGTGGTTAAATTGAGGGTAGATTTGGAGAGACAAAACTGATGGCAGGGATAGTAGTTAGGAGGCTGTGGCAATATTCTAGAACAATGCTTCTCAAAATTTAATGTGAGTACAAATCCCTAGGGATCTTGTCAAAATGCAGTTTCCGTTCCAGCAGGTCTGCAGTGAGGCTTGAGATTCTTTTTTTCTAACAAGCTCCAAATGATGCTGATGATGCTGGCCACAAACCACACTTTGAGTACCAAAGCTCTAGGAAAGATGTTGAGGGCCTGACCTAGTATGGGAAGAGTAGAGCTGCAGATAAGGGACCAGGTAAAACAGTCATGGCTTGGTGTTTCATTAGATATAAAAAGTGAAGAAGGTAGTGTTGGGGGATTCACAGTTAACTACAGGTTTCTACTCTGAATAACTGAGTGGAATTGAAATGGATATGAGGTATCCAGGTAAAGCAGTAGCTGCCAGTTGGATATGAGTCCAAAGCTTGACAGAAAGGTTATAAGCATACAGGTAAGAGATGAAATCCGGGGAACAGCTTAGATCATGTTTGTAGAGTAAGGCCAAGAATGGAGCCACAGGAACACCTACATTTAGGTAATGAATTAAAAAAGAGCCCCCAAAGAAAACAGAAAAGAAACAGAAACACAGAAGAAGAACCAGAGCATAAGGAGTTACATATGACAAAGAAGAGGGCTTCAAGGTGGGAGTAATGAACATTTTCACATGAAGCAGAAAGGTCTAGTAAGAAAAGAATTGAAAAATAACAGTGAGTGGAGGAAAAGAAGTGGGAAGAAGAGAGAATATGAAAAAGGAATAAAATACACTAGTAGTGAGAAGGTGCCTGTGGGGGAAAAATGAAAAAAAAAATGGTTAGAAGAGCAAGTGGATTATTCCAGTCAGGATCAGAATCTTTATTGTGCCTGAATTCTTGCCAGTCTTTCTAGCTCCTTTGTTAATTCTCTCTCCTTCCCACTTCCACCAATTTAAATCATATACATCCTCTATGAAGGTTTTCTGAACCATGATGTTTCACTCCTCTAGTTACCAAAAATATGTACATAAAAATTCATGTCTGTAGCCTCTTGCAATGAAGTGTTATTAACCCAACTAGTTTAGACACTTGCTCCTTCAGGGAAAATGGTATATCCTCATTTGTATTCCCAACAATGACTAGCCTAGCACCTTAGAGACACTTAAGCCATACTTAGTGACTGAATAATGTAACCACATGACACTAGTTAAAAATACTTCCTTATGTACCTATGATATAACATGGAACCACGGGAATACCTATATTTGATTTTATAATTCATAAAGGTCATCTAAACTTTCTGAATCTCATTTTCTAGAAAACCAACAGACAGAACTAGATGGACTCTGAAGTCCTTACTCATCTAAAATTGTATAATCCCATTACTGCTATCAAACTACAGCAAATTGATATATACATAAACCAGTATGTTTTATAAAATATCAACTTCCTATGAAAGAATTTTGGGATATTTTTACTGTTTACCATTTGCATCTGATTTTGCTGGAAGAGGTTTCTCTCTTATGTTGTCTACAAACTTCTTCCTAGCTTCATTTCTTTTGTGTTTTTTCCCAACATAATGCTGTTGGGCCATTAATGGACTATTAAAGGAAGCAGGACAGAGCTTGCAATACTTGTTTGGATTATTCAAATCCAAAGCACTGCTGGAAGAGGAAGGCATAGTCTTGTCTTTAATCCCACCTGGAGGAGGCTTGACGGCAAGGGGCTTCAGAAAAGTTGATTCTGCAGAAGTAGTAAGAGGCACATCTGCTGAAATAGTTGTAATGAGAAGTGATCAACATATATTCAGCTATTAGAGCTGCATTCATTACAAAGTACTAGGGGAATTCAGAATTCTTTGAAAACTGCTATCTTTGGACTTTTTTCCACACAGGGCTGTTGGATAAAGGTACTCAGGTTAAAAAGAATTTCCTTCTGTGAGAATAGAAATTTGAATACAAGTCTGTCACCAAGTTTCTTCAACAAAGGTACAGGGAAGAATATTCAGCATCAGGCATTGGCTAATTATATTCACTGGAAAAATCGATGAAAGCACGAGAGCTTAGGATGGTTCTTAAAATCAGTGAGGGTAAAACAGATGGTACCAACTTCTAAGCTGGTGTCTTTCTTGAGTACCCCAGTAAGTCTATCCAGTCCAGATCTGTGGTGTTTGTATCAAAATAAAATTTATGCAGTTGTTTAAGGCTATAAAGTTATATGTTTCCACAATTATAGTTATTTCAGAGCTCTTACATTTAGTATCCTACCTGAGCTCAAATTGATGAATTTGGGGGACTGAAAATAAGACTTTACAAGATGCTTTCTATTGTAGGGCATATGGATTCTAACCCTCCTTAGATGACAGGAAGAAAAACAAATATACAAAAATTAGAGAGACTAGAATAAGTTTAAAAATAATTCTGGTTTAATTTTTTATTATTGTTCACAGTACTATTATTCATAGTATTCTTTTATTTATTTATTTATTATGTTCAGTTAGCCACTGTATAGTACATCATTAGTTTTTGATGTAGTGTTCAATGATTCATTAGTGGCGTATAACACCCAGTGCTCATCATTATTAAGAAAATAGTATATTTTAAGTTTGGATGAGGCCTACAGTATGGATTGGAAATTAATGTTGGTAAATTTTCCATACTAGTCATGCCTTATTCCTAAAGTGTTGAAGCTAGTGAGAATGTGGTAAATTATTTATTCCAGAGGATTAATCATCTTGTTTTTTCTTCTGGCACACAAATTTTTCAAAATACAAGTTTGATTTTCCAGGGTGTACTCTGCCATCTTAGGCCAGAAGTGAGATCTTCAGGCTAGATTTCTCATGTGCTGGTGACTCAACATCACTGGAAGGAGGAAAGAGGCAATGTTTTACGGTTCTCTGTATCTTTGGGATCTAGCATAAAATAAGTACCCATTACTGATTGATGATGTTGGTGGTACTTTATTAGAAGAAAGAAATGAACTATCAGGGTAGAAGAAGATTCTGTAACTTACTATTTTTTTTTGCTTGTAGTTATAGTCAGAAAATGCTACACCATAACTATATTATGGTAAAAATACTGGTGTGAACACACATGTGAGATAATGTTCTAGAAAGTACTAAAAAAGAAAAAATGAGATAGATGGCAAGGGAAAGAAGAAGGAGCTAAGTAAGATTTTATGATTTGATTAGA
The DNA here is from genome assembly GCF_011800145.1 of Mirounga leonina. Taxonomy (NCBI): domain Eukaryota; kingdom Metazoa; phylum Chordata; class Mammalia; order Carnivora; family Phocidae; genus Mirounga; species Mirounga leonina. The sequence goes on along the minus strand of NW_023270121.1, from coordinate 1,489,339 downwards.
AAATGGAGAGCTCAGGCTGCTTTTTGTTGTTTCTTTATAGCAGCATAGCAAATCACCTGTTTTCATTTGTATTTAATAAATTAAAAAGGAAAGGTCATAACATTTCTTAAAATTTAGCTAGCAATTATAATCTCTATATTAAACGACAAAGATACACAAAGAGATTAACTGGGCAGAAGAAGAATAATCAAGTTATTACTCCAGAATGAAAGTCTCTCCAATAAAAAAATGGATAGCAAAGTTGGACAAAAAATGGTAAGGAGACCCTGTATTGAAGCTAAAGAGGTGAATGTAATCTTACCCATCTCTGGCTGAAATCCTGATGGAGATACCTGATCATTCTCCTCCATTAATTGCTTCAGTTTTTTAGCATGGACTTTTCCCACATAGTGAGACTGAGCAACAACTGGGGAGCTAAATATCATGTTGCAGAGATCACAAAATTTGTTTCTGTCCGCTACTTCACTCCTGTGGACCTGAAATAAGCACAATCTTGTTAGAATGATTTGATAACTCAAAGTCTAGAATTACAACATCAATATAGGCCACTTACCTGAAAATTCCTAACATCCATCTTCATTTTCTTACCAGGCACTTCATTTTGTTCCCCATGCATTTGAAAATAAAACCTAACATTTTGAGCATGTTTTTCACTCTGAAAAAAGATATAATATGATTTTGTTTATGCAACAACAGAGGCACTCTGAGTTTACACCTCTTTGAAGTTGAGGACAGCACTTGTGAGTTGTAATATATGTGGTGTGTACCAAGTTTATGAAAGAGCTTCACATGCTTTTTCAAATCTCTAACTCTCAGTTAAAATGAAATGCTATAATTTAGAGGTCAATAACTTTTATTTTCTTGTTTTTGACAGAGACTCCTGGTTGCTTCCCAATATCAAATTTCTTCTTCTAAGTTACATGTCTTGGGCAATATACCCAGCTAAAAGACTGCATGTTTCAGCTTCCCTTTCAGCAAAATGTAATCATGTGACTAGATCCTGGCCAATAAGATATAATCTGAACTATTGGGTGGAACTTCTGCGAAATCTCTTTAACAGGCCGAGGGATGAGCCCTTCTAACCTTCTTCCCTTCTGTTTCTGGAATTAAGATGGAAAGGTCACAGTTCTAACAGTCATCTTGGACTATAGGGGATCTTGAGGACAAAAGCTAGCTTAGCAGAACAGAAAGACAGAAGACGCCTAGGTTCCTGATGATGTCATGGAACTGTCATACCAGCCCTGCACTGCCTACCTCTCAAATTCTTTTATGTGAAGATTTTAACCCTTCCAGGTTAAGCATATTAGAAAAATATCTAAAAAATGTGTACAAAATAAATAATAACAAAAATATTCGTGTAGGTAGAAGGGAAACTCACATTTCTGAGCACATGCTATGATACAATCATTATCTATAGAATTTTAAATTATGAAATATATCCATCTTACAGAAAAGTACAGGAAATAATATAGCTGAAGCCCATATCCACCACCCAGTTTTAACAGATGTTAACATTTTGCTATCTTTCTTTCAGATCTTTTTTAAAAGAGGTAAAGTTTTATATATATGTCCTATCTCTTGTTATAAATACCACTCAATATGTGGTTTGTCTTTTAACTTAATGATGATTTTTTAAATGTAAAATTTCGCCACCACATATCTTTATTTTAAAGCTATAGCAATGAGGTGAAACTACTGTACAGAAAGGCAAACAAAGCAATATAATAATACAGAATAATAGCCTCAAAACATATATATGAAATTTAGTATATGACAGAAGTGCCACTACAAATCCATGTAGCAAGAATGGACTGTGAAATATAAGTGCTGGGACACCTGGCTATCTGTATGAAAAAAAGTCATAAAACACCCTCCTCCATATGCAAAATTCAATACGAAATGGAGTAAATACATTAATATGAGAAACAGAACTTTTAGAAAATAGAGGGAAATATCTATATGACAAAAGTGCAAAAAATGGTTGCTTAAACATATAAGTATAAACACAAAGGGAAATATTAATAAGTGCAACACCCTTAAAACTCAAAACTTCTTTGTCAAAGATTAATTGACCCTATAGTTGTGGGTTCATTTTTGGATTTTCTATTCTGTTCCATTGATCTAAGTGCCAGTGGCATACTGTTTTATCACTACAGCTTTGTAATAGAGCTTGAAGTCCAGAATTGTGATGCCTCCAGCTTTGCTTTTCTGTTTCAAGGTTGCTTTCGCTATTCCAGGTGTTCTGTGGTTCCATATAAATTTTAGGATTGTTTGTTCTAGCTCTGTGAAAAATGCTGGTGGTATTTTGATAAGGATTGCATTAAATGTGTGGATTGCTTTGGGTAGTATACACATATTAACAATATTTGTTCTTCCAATCCAGGAGCATGGAATGTCTTTCCATTTCTTTGTGTCCTCTTTAATTCCTTTCATCAGTGTTTTATAGTTTTCAGAGTATAGGTCTTTCCCCTCTTTGGTTAGGTTTATTCCTAGGTATCTTATTGGTTTTGGTGCAGTTGTAAATGGGATTGATTCCTTAAACCTCTCTTTCTGCTGCTTCATTACCGGTGTATAGAAATGTAACAGATTTCTGTACGTGGATTATGTATCCTGAGACTTTACTGAATTCATTTATCAGTTCTAGTAGCTTTTTGTTGGAGTTGTTTGGGAAAACTAGACAGCAACGTGGAAAAGAATGAAACTGGACTACTTTCTTACACCACGCACAAAAATAAATTCAAAATGGATTAAAGACCTAAATGTGAGAACTGAAACCATAAAAATTCTAGAGGAGAACACAGGCAATGACCTCCTCTTTGACACCAGCTGTAGCAAATTCTTTCTAGGTAGGTCTCCTAAGGCAAGGGAAACAAAAGGAAAAATACACTATTGAGACTTCATCAAAATAAAAAGCTTCTGCACAGTGAAGGAAACAGACAACACAACAAAAAGGCAACCTACAGAATGGGAGAAGATATCTGCAAATGACATACCTGATAAAGTGTTAGTATCCAAAATATATAAAGAACTTCTCAAACTCAACACCCAAAAAATGAATAATTCAGTTAAAAAATGGGCAGAAGACATGAATAGACATTGTTCCAAAGAAGACATCCAGATGGCTAACAGACACATGAAAAGATGCTCAATGTTACTCATCATCAGGGAAATACAAATTGAAACTACAATGTGATATCACCTTACACCTGTCAGAATGGCTAAAATCAACAAGACAAGAAACAATAGGTATTGGCAAGGATGTGGAGAAAGGGAAACACTCTTGCACTGATGGTGGGAATGCAAACTGGTTCAACCATGCTGGAAAACAGTATGGAAGTTTCTCAGAAAGTTGAAAGTAAAACTACCCTATGATCCAGCAATTGCACTACTAGGTATTTACCCAAAGAATACAAAAATACTAATTCAAAGGGATGCATGAACACCTATGCTTATAGCAGCATTATCTCAATAGCCAAATCATGGAAACAGCCCAAGTGTCCATTGACTGATGAATGGATAAAGGTGTGTGTGTGTGTCTCTCTCTCTCTCTCTCTCTCTCTCACACACACACACACACACACACACACACACACACACACCCCATGGAATATTACTCAGCCATCAAAACGAATGAAATCTGGGATGCCTGGGTGGCTCAGCTGGTTAAGTGTCTGCTTTCGGCTCAGGTCATGATCCCAGGGTCCTAGGATCGAGTCCCACGTCGGGCTCCCTGCTCAGTGGGGAGTCTGCTTCTCCCTCTGCCTGTTCTGCCTGCCGCTCCTCCTGCTTGTGCTTGCCCTCTCCCTCCCCCCCCCGACAAATAAATAAAATCTTTAAAAAAAAGAATGAAATCTTGCCATTTGCAATGACATGGATGGAGCAGGAGAGGGAGAGTATAATGCTAAGGAAAATAAGTCAGAAAAAGATTAATACCATATGATTTTACTCATATGTGGAATTTAAGAAAACAAATGAACAAAGGGAAAAAAGAGAGTGAGGCAAACCAAGAAAAAGACTCTTAACTATAGAGAAAAAACTGATGTTTACCAGAGGGGAGGTGAGTGGGGAGATGGGTTAAATAGGTGATGGGGATTAAGGAATGCACTTGTTGTGATGAGCATTGGGTGTTGTATGGAAGTGTTGAATCACTATATTGTACACCTGAAACTAATATTACACTGTATATTAACTGTTAAGAACTTAAATAACTTAAGAAACATTCAAAACTTCTACAGTACTGTTCTATTTGACATGTGCAATAAATTCTATATACTGAGATCGTCTGATAGTATTAACCAAGCTGTATACTAAAGAGGAAAAAAAATCACCTTTTCAAGTACAGTATTTGTATGGAAATGCTTTCAAATATATGGAAAGTTATATATAGTTTTGATTTGATGATTTAATAACCATAAGCACCAAACTTCCAGATGGCACTGAAATTTAAATTTAAAAATATGCTACATTATCAACAATAGCCAAATTATGGAAGGAGCCCAAATGTCCATCAACTGATGAATGGATAAAGATGTTGTATATATAAACAATGGAATATTACTCAGCCATAGAAAAGAATGAAATCTTGCCATCTGCAATGACATGGATGGAGCTAGAGAGTATAATGCTAAGTGAAATAAGTCAATCAGAGAAAGACAGATACCATATAATTTCACTCACATGTGAAATTTAAGAAACAAAACAAACGAGCAAAGTGGAAAAAAGAGAGAGAGAGAGAGAGGCAAACCAAAAAATAGAATCAACTACAGAAAACAAAGTGATGGTTACCAGAGGGGAGGTAGGTGGGGGGTGGGTTAAATAGGTAATGGGGACTGAGGAATGCACTTGTGATGAGCATCAGGTGTCGTATGTAAGTGTTGAATCACTATATTGTTCACCTAAAACTAATATTGCACTGTATGTTAACTAACTGGAATTAAATAAAAATTTGAATAAGAGAAAAAAAATGGTAACCTATAAAATCTATAATAAAATCGATAAGAAATGGAATTTTAAGAGACATGTACAGCCCATTTTCTGTTCTTATTAAAACCATATTGCTTTTCAAAAATGTATTTTGGAATTCAAACAATTCAGTTTAAAAGTACTTATTTCATAATACAGTGAACAGCAAACCTGACTCTTAGGAAATCTAGCTTTGCTCTCCCCAAATTTTCCCAGAGCAGAATAGCTTTTCAAAGGTTCAGAATTCTATAAAACATTTTTAAAACCCAGTCTTTCTGAAAACGTATAACCTTTCAAAGTACTAGAGTTGACAATGCTGTAAATATCAATTTCATTTTATAAAGTGCCAATTTTTTAATTGTAGGCTAGTAGCAAACATTTTGTAATTACACAATGTGTAAACTTATCTGTTTGCTTTTTAATATCATGAATTTTTTTTGCAATGTATTTTTATTGCCTGCATTATTTGCAGAGTTCTGTGAAGATAAGGACACTGTATTATTTATAATTCAATCCTTATAACTATCGAAGTTCTGAAGTATTGTAAGTTTTCAGTAAGTATTTGTTAATAAAAAATGCTATAACATTACATAATGCTTTGTTGCCATTAAAATATTATTGCCATTAAAATATTACAGAAAAATAAAAAGATGTAATGATAGGACAGGCGTCCAGAATATGCTCTTATATGAAAAAGAAGTAAAAAGCAACATATACAATTATCTTTTGTTAAAGTGTGTGTGTGTGCACATGCACATGCAGAAAGCATACTGGAATCATATCAGCAAAAGAGAAGTTAAATGATGGTTACCTACAAGTGACAGCATTATAACTGAATGTGATTTTCTCTTATTTTTGTATATTTTCTACACTGAATAGTACTTCATAAGCCCACAAAAAGCTATTTTCTCAAATTTAAATTCAAATGGTTCGAACCACAGTTATCACAGAGCCCCCTGATTGTGTGTCTCTCTTTACTAACTCTAAATCTTTGAACTATGGGGTCTGAGGATGTACTCGGCACTGTCACATATTTGATTTCACTTAATTCTCATGAGCTCAGTAAGGGAGATTTTACCATCCCTATTTTGCAGGTTCAAGAAACATGCTCAGAGAAGTAAAGTGACTTGCCTAGGGTTACACAACAATGATGGAGTTAAAGCTTGAATGCAGGTCTTCTCAATCCAAAGCCAACAGAATTTCCCTATCTGTAATTATAGTAACTGAATCCCAGTCAACATAAGAACTGAAATATAGCTGCCAATAACATTAGCAATGGGCAAAACGAGGTGTGTTTAAAAAAGTAAAGTTGGCATTGTATTTTTTAAAGCGAATTTATCTAGTACTTTTGGTAACCTAAACACTAGATATGAAAGAAATCAATAGCTAATCATATGATATAGAAATGGGGAGGGGCAACACCAAATGAAAGAAAAGAACACTGGACATGAAATCAGAAGAAATCATTTTTAAGTTTAGTCATGCCAATGATGCTATGAATAATCATGATCCCTCTGGGTCTCAGTTTTTAAATCAATAAACCAAAGGTGTAAGAACATTAAACATTCTCTCTCCTAGCTTTAGAATTCTATGGTTCTGTGATTAAAAAGATGTTGGCTAAGTCAAGTGCAAGACTGGTTTATTTTGTTTTTACAGTCTTTATTTGCTATAAAGGAAGACTCTGGAGTTCTATAATATCCCTTTACTCACATTAAGTTTCGTACTCAAGCTTTATAATGCCTCCCTTATATTTACTATGAGGACATGAAGGATATAGTGGCTTGATGAATACAAAGGGAGGCAGAATGGTGTGAAGAAAAGGAAAGAAGCTTTGGAGTCAAAAAGACCGATTTTAAACCCAAATTCCCCAAACTTAAGCTAGTAAGTTGCTGTCCCTCTCTGAGCCAGTCTCCTCATCCATCAAAGGGAAATACTATCACCTCTTTCACAGGATTTTCATAAGAATCAAAAATGATAAAATATGAAGTTTATCTGCTACATTTAAAAACCTTTAAATGAGTTTGGAGGATAAACAAATATATAAATAAATATATGTATACATTAAATCATAAAAAATGAAATAAAATAAAAACTTCCTATAGACTCTGTTCCCATTATTTTTAACCTACCTCATAATGTGAAATCCTTTGTGATTCAAACTGTAGCACCACTCCACAAATATTACAAAAGTTATCTGTATAAAGTTCAGTCTTCTCCTCTTCACTCCAAGTCATATCTATGAATAAAATAAAGGAAGGTGAGACTGTATATCACATTAATGAATATTTAGAAGTATCATTTTCATTCTTCAACTATCTATTACTTCATATGTCACCTCAAATCTGAGTGCCTGTGAGGCTACATAATAACTTTTTGCTTATTGAGGTTGCAACTTAATATGGGTATATTAAGTATGCTTCTAATGTCTGATATAGTAAGAATTACTTATTTAGTACGATAAGTCTAGGCCATATCATTCCAAAGGAAAAGTTATGGGGTTATCAGTAACTTCATGAGCTTCATGGGATGATCTAGGGCACCAATAATGAAAGGCAGGATTAAAAAACCCAGCCTTGGAATTTTGTTTTACAAGAGATAATCCTAAGAAAAGCATTGTTTTAAGACTGTCACTTATCTAGAGCTATGGCTATAATGTTATCTAAAAATCATTTGGAACCACAAAGAAACTTTGGTCATGGTGGGCAAACATCCTCCATTATTGTAAAAAGACTAGCATACCCATCTGGCAAAACATGTCTCACACAAGCCCCTCAAAGCTATAAAGTTATGTTCATGTAATGACATCTAGAAATTATGCTATAGTGTTTCTCACTGTAGTAATAACACATACTGAAACTTTCTGCATTTACACTTGAGGTCCACACTTCTACCTAAGATTCTTAACAGGTGCAATGTATTCTGCCAAAGTTTATTAGTTTATCTATAAGTTTCAAATCACAAAACATCAAAATTTTGCTCACTACTTGGCTATTTAAATGAATAAGTTGATACCACATATTTATGGAGCAATGCCAATGATACATTAAATTAATAAACTGAGCATACTGGTAAGATTTTGAATTTCCCTTTAAAATCTTTAGTAAATATTATAGTTTGTTGGCAATATAACTTATTACCTAAGTTAAGTTTCTGTTGTAGAAGAAAAAATATAACAAATCCAGTTCCCAACACTAACAAAAATTAATTATACACCACATAGAAAAAATATGGAAAGAAATAAGTTAAATTTAAAAGTGGTTAACTCTGGGAAATGGGGCTAGAAAAGGAACAAAGGGAGAAACTTTAACATTTTATTCTTTATAGTTACCTTGTTTTAATTTTTGCAAAACACATGTAAAACTTTCTATTTAAAAACCTTTAAAGATATTTATTTTATTAAGATTTATTTATTTTAGAGAGAGAGTGTGTATGAGCAGGGGGAGGGGCACAGGGAGAGGGAGAGACAGAAAGAATCCTCAAGCAGACTCCCCACTGAGTGTGGAGCCCAATGGAGGGGGCTCAATCCCAGGACCCTGAGATCATGACCTGAGCCAAAATCATGAGCCAGCCACTTAACTGACTGCACCACCCAGGCACACCTAAAGATACTCATTTTAAAAGTTATGTCAGATATCTTCAACTAAGCTTAATTTTCAGTATCACTGTATGCACTAAAAAGGCTTTCTTAAAAAATTGCCTGTCCAAGATAAGAATAACTATAATTAACATCACTAATCATCAGGGCAATGCAAATTAAAACCACAATGAGGTATCACTTTACACCTGTGAGAACGGCTAAAATCAAAACCACAAAAATTAAAAGTGTTGGTGAAGATGTGGAGAAAAAGGAACCCTCATACACCGTTGAGAATGCAACATTGGTGCAGCCACTGTGGAAAACAGTATGGAGCTTCCTCAAAACTTAAAAATAGAATTATCATATGATCTAGTAATTCCACTACTGGGTATTTACCCAAAGAAAATGAAAACACTGTGTTTATTGCACCCCTATGTTTATTGCAGTGTTATTTACAATAGCCAAGATGTAGAAGCAACTCAAATGTCTATCCATAGACAAATGGATAAAGAAGATGTGATGTGTGTACACACACACACACACACAATGGAATACTACTCAGCCATAAAAAATGAAATCTTGCCATTTGCTACAACATGGATGGATCTAGAGGGTAGAATGCTAACAAGTCAGTCAGAGAAAAGACAAATACCATACCATTTTACTCATATATGGAATTTAAGAAACAAAACAAATGAACAAAGTAAAAAAGAGGCAAACCCAAAAAGCAGATTCTTAAATACAGATCAAAACCTGGTGGTTTCCAGAGGGGAGGTGGGTGGGTGAAGTGGTGAAATAGATAAAAGCATTAAGAGCACACTTATCTTGAGAGACTATGGACTCTGAGAAACAAACAGAGGGTTCTAGAAGGGAGGGGGATGGGGGGATGGATTAGCCTGGTGATGGGTATTAAAGAGGGCATGTACTGAATGGAGCACTGGGTGTTATACGCAAACCATGAATCATGGAAAACTACATCAAAAACTAATGATGTAATGTATGGTGATTAACGTAACAATAAAAAAAGCCAACAAAACAAAACAAAACAAAGAGTACACTTATCTTGATGAGCACTGAAAAACAGAATTGTTGAATCATTACATTTAGTAATGTAACTAATTACTAATGCAACTAATATAATACTTTATGTTAATTATAGTTTAATAAAAAGAAAGAATAACTGTAATTAGGAACATGTCAGAAATGCCTTGACAAACACTTAAAAATTTATCCCTATAATATATCGATAGTATCCCCTCTGAATTATTTTTTAGATTGTTTTAGAATATATGATTTATCTTTGACTCTAAAATCAGCAAGGTAAAGAGGTTAAAATGTATTTCAGGACTTCCCTTGTTTCAGAATTAACTATTATATGCAATTTGAGCATACTGGTAAGATTTTGAATTTCCCTTTAAAACCTTTAAATAGTAAATATTATAATTTGTTAGCAATATATCTTATTACCAAAGGAAAGCTTCCTTTAAGAAGACAAAAGGAACTACTAATTTAGAAGTTCAAAAATTCCTAAAATATAACACTCATTTCTCTCTTAAATCAATCTTTAATTCCAGATTTCCCCAGGTCTAAATACTCAATGTTTGAAACTCAATGTTTCCCAACTCAAGTTGGGAAATACCAAGGACGAGTATTTTATTTATTTATTTATTTATTTATTTATTTATTTATTTATTTATTTATTTATTTATTTTCAATTTTTTAAATTATTATGTTATGTTCATCACCATACATTACATCATTAGTTTTTGATGTAGTGTTCCATGATTCATTATTTGCATATAACACCCAGTGCTACATTGAAAAAAAAAAAAAGGATGAGTATTTTAACCCAGCCTTTCATTACCGGTACCCCACATCATTTCCAGGAAGCCCATGAAGTTACTGGCACCCCTGTAACTTTTTCTTTAGAATGGTATTGCCTAGACTTACTGCCTTTGACTCATTTCCTCAAACAAGCTCTTGGTCTTTTTTCTTTATTAAATGGCACAATATTTCAGGCTCAAAGTCTCAGCCATTCTTCTCCCCAGAAAATCACTATTTCACGTCAATTCTAGCTTATAATGTCATTTCATATCCATCTCTTCCTTTTCACTTCCCATAACACCACTCTAGTTCAGGCCATCAGTGCCTTTAGGCATCATTTAGCTTTATGATATTTATTGAAGTTAGTTTCAAAGTACTATGGTAGACATTTTGGAAAGAGATAAGGAAAAAGAATGAGCATCTATTGAAGGCCTTCTATGTGTCAAACAAAACAACAGCTTACCCCTTTAGTCCTTAAAACAAATATGCAAGGTAAGTGGCATTTCACATATTCTGAAGATTAGAAAATAGGGATTCGGTACAATCAAAATTACTTGTCACATGTGTTATTTGGTGGAGCTAAAACTTTGCTTTATCTCTACTTTTTCCATTATATACATTACTGTCCCACATGTTAGAAACGATGAATTCCTAATCTCAAGGAATTTACAATTTAGTAATTTTAGTAAGTGTATAGAAAAAACGATGATCCCAAAATCAAATGTCATAAGTGATAAAAGACATGAGGTACAATGTGTTCCTGCTGAGGAGTTTGAGAAAATCTTTCTAGAGAACAGGTTTTGAACTAAGATTTAAAAGATGTGTAAAATTCAGATAAAAAAGTGGAATAAACATATTTGGGGAGAGGCAAGTATATGAAGGACAATAATTGAAAGGTTGGAATGAGGCCAAATCATAGCTGTCTTCACTAGGGCATTTGGATTGAATTCTGCATTCAAAAAGGGAAAAGAAGTAGCTCAAAATGGGGATAGGAGTTAGGAATCAATTGCAGGCAGGAGGTCACTGAGGCTTGAACCAAAGGAGGGGCAGCAGGCACAGAAAAGAAGGAATGGATATAAGAGATGTAACTATCAAAACCAGGGGGCATTAAATCCGGAGCTTAGAATTTGCTACGAATATGATAAGCTTTTAGATCTATCACATTTAAGCTTACACAATGTTATTCCTGATGCAAAAAGTGGAACTTTGACCTTAGATCAAATAAATTCACTTACAATTACTTGTCAATGGGATATTCTTTGTGATTCTAATATAATGAATGTGCTCATGTTTTGACTTCAGTGAATAAAAAATTAAAATATACAAAAATCTGTAATTAAAAAAGATACTGGGGGCGCCTGGGTGGCTCAGTCGTTAAGCATCTGCCTTTGGCCCAGGTCATGATCCCAGGGTCCTGGGATCGAGTCCCACATCGGGCTCCCTGCTCGGCAGGAAGCCCGCTTCTCCCTCTCCCACTCCCCCTGCTTGTGTTCCTGCTCTCGCTATCTCTCTGTCAAATAAATAAATAAAATCTTTAAAAAAAAAAAAAAAGATACTGGAATGATGATGCACATTAAAATGTACTTAGGAGGATTGACCCTAATTTTCTTTAAATAGCATGCTTTCCTAATCAATTCAAATATGATTAAATCTACGTTCAAAATTTCAGATAAAAAAGTTCATGTAAATATTATTCTCAATTAGGTATCACATCAAATTCACATGCACAGTTTTTCAAAATCAGACATGCTGAACTAAAAATCTCTGTGGGTGGTCCAATCCAACCACAAGTGATTCTGATAATCAACCATGTTGGGAATCATTGCCCTACAGGTCAGGCGCAGATCCTTACACATAACGGCTGTCCAATATCTATTTGGTGACTAAGCTGATTGATATACAGGTTTTGTCATCTACGATACTTATCAAGCTAACTGTGCTTTAGTATAACCTGAAATGATTTTTGAAAAAAAGAAAGGAAAAAAGAGAAAGAAAAAAAGTATTCCTTGACACTACCTCAAATCTATATAAATCTCCAGAGTTGAAGCCCAAGAATCTGTGTTGTTAAATAGGGTCCCCAAGTAATCTCTTAAACAGCCTACCTAGTGATGCTAGTTCAACCTTTCGCAAAGATAGTTCTCAACCCTGGCTGCACACTGAAGTCACTAGGTTATTTTTAAAACATACCAATACCTAGACTCCACCCCAGACCAATTAACCAGAATCTCGGGAGTAGGTCCCCACCATAGTTTCTTGTTTGTTTATCTTGTTTTTAAAAGCTTTCCAGGTGATCTGTTGCTGAATCTGTTGAACTGAAAATGTTTTCCTGGAGTAGGGGGGTCGCAAACTTTCGTGTGCATCAGAATAACCTGGAAACTTGTTAAAAATTAATTATTGGGTCCCATTCCCAGAACTTCTTATTCAGTAGTTCTGGGGTGGCGGACCAAGAACGTACAATTTTTTACAAGTTCCCTGGTGATGCTGATGCATCACTGTTCAGTTTTATAGTGTCTCAGGGCTTCCACTGGTCCTAGTTCTATTCCTCAAAGTCATTGTGAATATAATCCCTCTCCTAAAATGGCAATCCTCAAATATTTTAAGAGAATCGTTACATCTTTATTGCCCCTCCCACCCTAGCCTTTTTGTGAACTGATCCCAGTTCTGTCATGCAGTACGATTTCTAGTCCTCTCACTAGTTTACCTAAATCCCTGCCATTCATAAAGTGTAACATAAGCACAATCACCCTAATGGGGTCACAATAACAACAAGCTAGTAAAATGAGATCATCAACTCATTTTTTTATTGTAGTAAAAATGTATAATATAAAATTTACCACCCTAACCATTTTTATTTTATTTTTTTAAAAAGATCTTATTTATTTGAGACAGAGAGAATGAGAGAGAGCACATGAGAGGGGGGAGGGTCAGAGGGAGAAGCAGACTCCCTGCCGAGCAGGGAGCCCTATGCGGGACTTGATCCAGGGACTCCAGGATCATGACCTGAGCTGAAGGCAGTCGCTTAACCAACTGAGCCACCCAGGCGCCCCGTCCCTAACCATTTTTAAATGTACAGTTCAGTAGTGTTAAGTACATTCACCTCTTTGTTTTGAATATTTCTCTCCTATTAATATAGCCCAAGATAGCTTCACTATTTTTTTGGTGGGCACATCATACTATTGACTCATGCTAGGCTAACTTTTGACTAAAATACAACCTTCTTTTTCACCTGGAGCCAAAGTCTGCGCTCCAGGACATAGTTATATAGATAGAAATATTTATGGCTCTCATAAAGACCCAATATACACTTGTATTTGTCTCATGTAAGTTCTCCTTTGTTAGATTCTACCAATAATTCTGGCCTTTCAAGATTTTTTAGATCCTGAATCTGTAGACAGGAGGCTTGTGGAAGCTGGCTTTTTACTGAGAACAATCATACATGATGGAGTACTGTTTTTCAGAGGGCACCCCACACTGCCAAATTTTCTTCAAACTGCATTTCCCCTAAATTTGACCTGAATGTAATGATTGCTACTTTCTAAAGGTTATACCTGAGGCTTGGAAAGGTCAAGCAATTTGTCTAAAGTTACATAGTTAGTAAGTGCCTAAGTCTGCCCAAGATTTCCGAGAGCTGGTTCTTAAAAAGGCCAAAGTCTTGAATGAGAAACTTCCTCTCTAGGTTTGGCATATATAAGAAATACATGCCTGATTCACAAGAGATGCTAAAAAATGTTCCCTTAGACCCTACTATACCCCTATCCCCACTATTTGAGACATGATTTTTGGACTCCCAGAAGTAAATGGCCTATTGCCAATTCTAAAAGTGGGAGAGAAAATTAGTGATATATAGTGTGTTTTCCAGCCTGTCTCAGGGGGAAGACCTAGAGGGCAGACCAACTTCAGGGAATAGACGTTAAATTAGGGGTCATGTGAGTAAATGATGTTGGCTGTGAGGAAGATGGCTGGAACAGGAACTAATGTTTATTGTGGACTCACTATATGCCAGGAACGAAAATAAGTGTGCTCACAAAGAACTGGGGCTTTGGAACTGGTTCTGGTAGGAATGAATAGCTGAAGAAACTTGGCAATTTGTTTCTTCCTCTTTTTCCTTTTCTTCTTTATACTCTCTTCACATCTTTTCTCTTTATAAACTGGTTAGAATTTGAAACAAATGTATTTTTATTGGTTGGTTGTTAATATGGGCTCACAATGATTCTTAATTCCAAAAGGAGTTAAGAGTTGTAAAAAGCACTAGAATGAGAGACTGCATTAACCTTTACCCTGCTATTAATTAGCTATATGACTAAGAACATAACACAATCTTTCATATTTCCATTTCTAAAGTTTCTTTGTACTTGACCATATAGGGGTTGATAGTTATCAATAAGAAAAGGTTGTATTTTAGATAGAAATACATAGAGAAGCAAAATTTTGGTGGAGTACTTATAGAAGGATCCAAATATCTTAGCTCCTTCCAAATAATAAGTCTATCAGGAAACACAAAAGATGGTTTGAAGTTTTAAGCAGCTATACAGTCGCACAGACTTTAGGGCCTAAAAATTCAAAAGGTCCCAATATTTCTTCCCCTACTCCTCCATTATCTGCATTTCCTTATCTGTGTCCTAACCCTAAAATTGGTTCTCTCCAAGTTATTTCTTTGCAAAAACATACACAGCATTTCAATTACTAAATATAATGTTTTGGTCATTATAGCTGGTGTCAACATTTTTTTTTTTTTTTAGCAAATTAGGGTATTATTTTATACCCTATAATTTAGTTATAATTTAGGTAAAAGTGGCTGAGTTTTCTTTTCCACCAATGAAGACACCAAATTCATGGCAGATGGTCCTGCATCTTCCAATCTAATTTAGTTAGAAGTTAGGAGAGCTAGGGTTAAAAATATAAGTAGATTACATATTAGAATATCAAATGACAAAATAATGATAAATAAATAAATAAAAATAAGTGTGACTTCATCCCTCACCTGCAGCAAATAAAGTTCTTTGAACATGGGAAGGTAAATATCTCCCAGTCGATCTTAAGACATGTTGCTTTAATATTCCTAGCATAGTAGCATAGTACTTCTCAACTGTTCTTCATTCTCTGACATATTTGAATTTTATATGCCATCATAAACTTGGAAAAGAGATATGGATAGGGGAGCAAGATTTTATACTCAGAATCAAAGCCCATCTTAGTGTAGCTTGATAGCGAGATCTTAGTGATACAATGGTGTCCTCTCAAATAAAGACTGGGATATACTACTGTCTTTGAAACATACAGGAGTTTCTCACGTTGATAACATTTCTTTGCATTTTAACCTAAAAAAAGCAATGGGAAATAAGAAAGCACTATCAAAAACTAGATTCAAATTGTCAGAGACCTAAGGCTGATAATGGAGTTACAGCTTAAAGGAAATGGAACAGATGAAATAAAACCATGTTTCATGCATGGTCCTGTTTACATTCAGAGTATTAAAAGAGTAAAACTGCTTTGCAAGGCTGTCCTCTGTGGTCACAATAAACAGTACACTTTTAGTGCCAACTGTTAACAAATTAAGCATAACTTTTAAATATTTTATTTTCCAGATATTAGACACATCAGAAAGTTCTTTAGATTGGAGAAATATGGTCATATAACAAAACTATGACCTACAGGTACAGAGTTCCAGTTTGGGAAAATGAAAAATTTCTGGAGATGGATAGTGGTGAAGGTTGCCTAACAACGTGGATGTACTTAATGCCACTGAGTTGCACACTTAAAAATGCTTAAAATGACAGTTTTATGTTGTGTATATTTGGCCACAATAAGAAATGTAATAAAATACTGAAAAAAGTTAAAATAAAAGACAAAAGCACCTTCTTCTCCCTCAACCACAGCATGAAGGGCAGGCAGTTCCCCTGCAGTCAACTTATCACTTAGAGGAAAATGCATGAGCAAGTAATAAACCTTTGTTTTGCTATTATCACATAAGTGATCCTCTCTTGAATAACAATTATAAGGGTTAATTTTCATAAGGGTTATTTTAAATGAAAGAGTGGTTTTGTGACAAACCATAAATGGGATCTGATAAGAAAGATCATGTAGTTGGTGCTCCTACAATTTGATTATATTTTTGTGTGGCGTTAGCCGTTGGTGAGAGAAAGAATCAATTAATTTTCTATTAATGAGAGTGTTTAGTCTTTTTAAAAATTTTATTTATTTACTAGTCAGAGAGAGAGAAAGAGAGAGAGAGCACAAGCAGGGGGGAGCAACAGGCAGAGGGAGAAGCAGGCTCCCCACTGAGCAAGGAGCCCGATGCGGGACTCGATCCCAGGACCCTAGGATCATGACCTGACCGAAGGCGGAAGCTTCACTGACTGAACCACCCAGGTGTCCCAAGTGTTTAGTCTTTTTATTTCTTTCCTACAGGAGTGTTTACATGACTTGAGAAAGCAAAGCTTTCATAATAATTTGGAATGGGGGAAAAATTATGACCTACAGCACTGGGTAGTAGGAAAAAAGAATAAGCTTTTGAGTTGGTCAAACAGATTCAAATCCTCTCTCTACCTCTATTATACCCTTGAGCAAAGTATTTAACCACTCTGAGCCAGTTTTTTTATCTAAAAAGTACAGAAACACAGTGTCTCTCCCAGAACATGCTGACTATTAAATGAAACAAAATTTAAAAAAAATGTTTAACACACATAATCGCTTGATAAAGTGTGCTTGTTTACTAATTCAGTAGCTGAAAGTTTTACTTAATATTATATATAATAACTTTTTATCAGATCAGAGTAATTTTAGAGATCATTTAGTCCAATGTTTCTGAATCTTAGCACTATTATCACTTTGGGCCAGATAATTCATTGTTGTGAGGGGATATTCTATGCATGGTAAGACATTTAGCAGCACTCTACCAGCTAGAAGTTGGCGGCACTCCCCAGTTGTGACAAAAATATCTCCAAACATTGACACATGTCCCTTGTGGGGCAAAATTGATTCTAGTTTATAACTGATTTAGTCTAATGTTCTCATTTCAAAATAAGGAAGCTAAAGTCCAAAGAGGTCATAGGAAACAAAAGAGTGGGGAAGTTAAAATATATCATTCCAGATTCAGGTGGATTTGGACTATGAAAAAGTTCCGAAGTCTGAGGAGAGGCATTAGTAATAGCTGAGGGATGTTCTTAAGTAAGTGAAATACAAATGTGAGTACAAATAATTAACATTCTGTGGATTAGAATCCCTTATGTTGATATAAAAATATTCAATTCAGCTTGTTTGAGCATCTGCCTTTGATGATATAAAAAGCAAAGAGGATTCACTTCTCAGAAACTCGTTTTTAGAGACCCTTGTTGGATTGTACCTACTCCAAATAGCTGCAATATGCTAAAGTAAAATACCATTAACTTCTGTATCCAAAAATGCAATTGAGTGTGAAATCCAAATTATCCTATTTGAAACTTTCTTCTAATACTACTAGATAACACCAGACAATTTAGGATAAAATAGATTTTTGTGATAAAAGAAAAACATTTATGGCATGAGTCAGAAAAAAAATAATGAATCTATGCCTACAATTTGGTCCACTCTCACTAATGAAATTAAAAACCATACAGGATCTGGGGTGCCTGCATGGCTCAGTTGGTTAAGTGTCTGACTCTTGATTTTGGCTCAGGTCATGATCTCAGGGTCCTGAGATCGAACCCTGTGTTGGGCTCTGCACTGGGTGGGGTTGCCTCCTTAAGATTCTCTCCCTCACTCTGCCTCTATCCCCCTCCCCAGGCACCATGCATGCACGGGCTCTCTCTCTTTCAAAAACAAACAAACAAACCCCCAAAAAACAACCATACAGGATCTCTGAGGAAAGGAAGATTGTAACATCCCTTCAGTTCTAAGTATGAGAACTTTCTCTGTTCACTCCAATTAAATGTTTTTCGGTTATCTTGATAAGAAGTTTAAGCTTATTCAAAGTAGATGATTCTATATATAAATGGCTATAATTAACAAAATGAATCTTACTTCCATTTGTTGCATGACAATTAGATTTAGTTGTACAAAAGACCAAATTTCTTCCTCAAGACAACCCATCAGATGTTTATAGCAATAACTAGCTATTAATTGTCTTAATGCTTTGTTGAAGTGGGAATTTCACAGTCCAACTGATCCTGTTGCAAAAAAAAAAATAGCATTCTAAAAAAACTCTGCATCCTATTTTAATGAAGTGACAAGAATGGAGCAAACCTTAGAAGAGTTGGCTGCAATCATATAAACATAAATCTCACTCTTAGTCACAGATTTAAAGTCAGGTTGTTATAAAGTCAAGTTAATAAACCAGTCACAGATATAAAGTCAGGTTAATATAAAGTCAAGTTAATAAACCAGAAAAATCATCATCTTAATTCTGCAAAGAGCATATGTGCTGTATTCTCCATGATTACACCTTTTGAGATAGCCTCCCTCAAACATTTTGATTTAAAAGGATTTTTTAATAGCTGACTTGACCTTTGCAATTTTTTAATGCCATCATATAAAGGAAAGATAAACAGAGCTCAACACTAAGTTATAGTGGAAAATGGATCATGTTAACCTTGCCAAGGTGTTTTAACTCTTTTTTCCCCCTAAATGTCACAACCCATTTAAGGAATTTTCAGAAATATTATTTGTGCCAGAAATGCAGATTTGTACCCGTGAACGATATGAACACTCAGTTATAATGCTATCTAGTATCCTTACTTTCTCAGTTTATAAAATTAGTACCTGACCTATAAATTTGGCAAGTTTTGGCTATTTTACACAGATTCTTACAAAAAAAAATAATGAAGGCTTTCCTATAGCATATTAACAATTACAAAATACAATGTAATTAATAAAATAACTGGGAGTACTAGTTATATGTTTAATATTTACCTTGTCTTTATTTAAACTAAGTCCCTGACCTTCATAATATAAGCACTCTGTGGCTAGTTAGCTCTGGAGTCCTGTCTGCTTGTGAAGTTATAAAATGAATTCAAGTACTGTGTATATCCATTAATTTACTTGATCCCATACCTACTTGGTGTCAGAAAGCCACCATGCCATTCATTCCAACAGGTTAGTAAATGTGAATGGATCTACAAGACTGGTTTCAGGTGGAAAAGAATCAAAGTTCCTACCCTAACAGATACGTGATGAATATAGGAAGGGGCATGCTTAGTCAATATTATCACATATTGACACCTAATTAAAGACAGAGGGTCAGAAACTAACCAGTGGTCATTAACCTCTCTCCAGACATCCCCACCCTGCCAAATGTAAAGAATTAAAAATTAATTCTAACAGTTTGCTAATTATTCCTTCCTAGATACCATATTTATAATAATGTGTTTTAGTGTGCCTGTAGTATATAAGACACCATGGGTAGAATACAGGTTTATAATAAACAATGGGGCAGTCCTGATAGTTTAAGAGTTCGACAAGTGATATTTAAAATCGTATTTTTCCTATTTGTTCATTTTATAATTTTACTACCAAGCACTACTATTGAGCTCTTAAATATAGCTGTGTCTAATTCATCTATATCCTCATCACTGAGCATAGTGCCTGGCACACACACATACAGGTGTTCAATAAATGATTCCTGAGTAAATGAAGGAAAGGCCATTAACTAGGTTTTCTTATGGTGGACTTGAAACTTTACCGAATAATATGGAGACAAAGGTAATTGTTAGGTAATTGCTATGCAAATGGATAATTAACTAAATAAAAAGCCAGCAATCCTCCAGTCTAAAACAGAATCCACTTAATTTATTTTTTCTTAAAAAGAAGAGGTAAATAAAAGGGATTTGTTTTTGTTTTGATTTTTACTATGATTACACTGGAACATTAATACTGGGTGAAAATTCATTTTTGAGCCATTAAACATTTTTGAAAATGTTACTGAATGAAATATGAAGTGTCCTACAAAATCTCATGACTCTCCTTTCCAAGAATTCTGGGTAGGTATGTGTTTTGTCATATGTCCATTTATTTGGCATTTCTTTTGTTTGTTGTTTTGTTTTTATTACCCAATTTGCCATTTGTAACCTCAAAAGCTTCTAATCTCCCCTGCTTGGCAATTTCTAATCTCCACTGACATCTGCTCATTACCAACCCCAAGAAAGATGTTGGCTATAGTTGAAAATAGTTCAGCAAATACTTGATCAAACCACTTTTAATGGTCCTATCTGGAGTGGACTTGTAATAACTGGAATCTTGACAATTCTTTGTCACTATTTAGACCGATTTTCTAACCAGGGCTTAAAAAACAAACAAGCAAAAGATACTGGCACACCATCAAGCAACATTTTTCTCTCTTCTCCTTTATCTACTATCATACAACTGGCAACCATTTATAGTCTTTATAAATATTTAAACAAAAATATTTTTGTGACCTAATAATGTTTTGGACAGTGTACTATATCACATATTTATCTTTTGTTAAGTGGAAAGGTAAGAAGAGAGTTTTGGTTTGGAGTGAACAGTTAATGAAGGATATTTACCTAAAATGAAATGGTAAGAGATAATTTTTAGGTAGCAATTATATTTGGTTTCATATCCTAGTAAATGGTCTCAACACTAACAACACAGATTTCATCACTCACTGAATGTCAAATGATAACTATGGTCAAAGTTTCTCATGGCTTATGAATTACTGTCCTAATGCACAGCCATGGAAATGCCATCGAGAGTATCACTGCAGAACTGCAAAATCATGGTTCATACTTTCAGATCTGAAATCAACCTTGGAGCATGGCTGGTCCAATACCTCTATTTCAGAAATGTCAAAACCCAAATCCAGGAAGTTTGTGATCTGTTCAGGGTCACAAAATCTAGTAGATAAACAACAGAACCTAAGTTCACTGCACCAGACTCCTATGCTAGAGCTCTCCTCATTTTGCCAGCTAGTAATAGTATATACAGGGTATTGCTACTACTTTATGAATTTCTCTCTCTTAAAGCCTTCAATACCTACATAAATTCAAAGATACTATAACCAAGCCAGTCACAGAGACAGGCAAAAAGCCATTTGCTCCATGAGATACCCATGAGATACGGTCCTAAAGCTTATGGTGGAAAGGCCATGACAGTGAGATTGAACTGTGATCTCGACCACCTCTAAAAACTGTTCTCTCCTTCTTTCTAGTTATACATAGTTTGGTATAATAACAAAAAAATCCAGATTTCATATTTTCATCCTGAAACAACTGTACAAATCCAGGCTGACTAAAGACACTACAGTCTTTCAAAGGTTGCCTTCAGTAAGAGAGTTAATAAATAAAAAGACATCACCATATCACAGTGTATTTCTAACTTCCATATTTAGTAAGTGGCATTTATGTAATGTGCCTATGACCAATATTGTAAAGGATTTTTTTTTTTTTTACTGCTTTGCCATTCCTCCAAAGTGAAAGGTGTGACAAGTTATGAAATACCACAGAGGGATGTACCATTTAAAAATGTGAAGAGAAAATCATTTTTTTATGAGGTAATTTTAATGGGGTGTCCTCCTAAGAAAAAGGAACTTAAATTATTCTACTCCACTTTGGTGGCCACGTCTTTCACTTTGGAGGCAAGTTAGCAATATAAGGTAACACACAAATACTGGAAATTAATTACGAAATTGACGATGGCAAAATGCTTTACTGAGCTCTTCTGTAGTGGAATCAGTCTCAACAATCTAAGAAGCATTTCCAAACACTGCTTTAAAACACATTTCAATGGCAAATTTTACAGTTTGCTATTAGTAGGCTGTTTACTAGTATATAGTATTTTGTGTGAACTAGAAACCACTTATTACTGAAATCGTCAAGAAATATCTTTTTTATGTTAGGAGTAGTATGTGTTGGTAGGTACAACAGCACTTATTAAAATCAAAGCCATCTCAAAGATGGGCCCCTAAACCTTGCTCTACAAGATCACACCCTCAAATAGCCAAAGAAAACTCTCCAAAGTGATTTCTGAAATCTGTGCTTCTACCACACTCTCTTCCTTTATTCTTTTCTTTGTACAACCCCCTCCACCAGACCCTATGATCCTAAAATCTAACAGCTCCTACTTTAAAGCTCAAGTATACATTCTAACCTCCCCAAATTCCTAACCTCCTCTCTCTTTAAATATCCTACTGCAAGTTTCTACACTGCAGGATGCTGAATTTCACCAAACGGGGTTTCCTCCCTCTTACTTGTTTCTTCGGCCTTTTCTTTATCTCTGCCCCCTTTCTCCATCAGTCCCCCTTCCCTTTCCCTGACCCTCCAGCTCCACAGCACTTCTACCTTGCCCCCTCTCTTTTTACCAACTCACACCTCAGCTTCGTAGACCATCCTGAGGCACCCTGGCTGAGAGAAAAACTATGTGGTATTCTTCTTCCCTTTAAACTCCTGCCTTGTGAATACCTGCAGCTTCTTTTCCTGGGGACCCCCCCATCCTTTTGGGGGGGTAGAAGTAGGGAAGCCCCTCTCTGCTTCGGTCCATCTTGCACACTCGGGGCTACTACGGCAGGGCGGGGCGGGGCGAGCTTGGCCTTTACTGCGCCACAGCAGGTGGGGGGTGGGGCGGTGGCGAACCGCGCCCAGTCCGATCCCGGACGGGCTGAAGAGAGGCAGCGAAGGAGATGGGGCCGCCCCCACACCCCGGGACGGGAACTCACCTTCTCTGAGGCAAGGGCGGGTGTCTACTTTAAAACTACTGCCCCCCCTCCCCGCCGCCGCCATAGTAGAGCCGCCAAAGCCGCCGCCGCCGTCGCCACAGCCACCGGCAGGCGGGCTGGCAGGGGTGGAGGTGGCGGAGGAGGCAGGCACAATCACTGCCGCCGCCACCGCCGCCGCCGCGCAGGCGGTGTAGGAGGAGGAGGCGGCAGAGACGGTAGCTTCCTGAGGGGAAGACTCCGCCGCCAGCGGTGCGACTGTGCTCGGCGCCGCCGCCATCGCAGCGAGGCGCGGACAATTGCACTTGCGCCTCGTTCCCGTTAAGCCGTTTTAGCCCCGCCCCCCGCTTAGCCCCGCCCCCCTCGCCCCTCTTTTCCACGCCTCAGCTTGAGCTTCGTTCTCGCTCCTTCTCCCCACCAATAGGAACGCTTTAGACCCGCGGGCTGCCCTTCCCCCCTCCCCCACTGCTTGGCGTCACCCGTTTCCCTTTGGAGGGGAAGCGATGATGGCCAAGGGCAAAGGGCAAAAAGCGCGGGATGCAAAAGCACGTGGGCCTCACACAGTGAGGCCTCTTCCTTTGGAGGAGCTGATCTAAAACCAATTTAAGGTTAAAAAAAATGTGTGGAAACCAACTGATTTCACCCCCAAAATATCTCTTTCTTGTACAGAGAGCAGAAATAAACAGAATACTCGGTCATGACTTTCGTCATGGGGCCATAAACGACTACTTATATATACATCTACCTATTTAAATTACAGTAAAAACCTGTGAATCTGGTACCCAACCAAAGAACTAGAATATTACTGATAATTTAAAACTTCTCAGCATTTTCCCCCAACTGCCCTCCTAAAGAAACCAATATCCTGATTTATATTTATTATTTCCATGCTCTTGTTACGTATATTCTTATCACATACATGATGCCTAAACAATGTTTTTTACTTTTGTTTTAAATTTTGCAACATTTTGTATCTTTTTCTAGGTAGCATTTTGGGACGTTTTTCTTCTGCTAAACATTTTGTTTCTAAGATTCATCCATGTAGTTGTAGTTCATTCACTTTTAATGCTGTATATAATACCCCATTCATTTCCCTGTTGATGGATATGTGTCCTGGTGCTTCTGTGCAAAAGTTTCTCTTGGGTATGCTCTCCTTTCCAGTCTCATTTCCATTACCCTATTTCAAGTCATCATCTCTTGTCAGAACTATGGCTTCTTACTGGTCTCCTTTCCTCTGATCTGAATCCCTTCCACTGCCCCCACATCACCACTCTTATTTTATGATTCAGCAATATTAAATTAATGACAGATTCCTATGAAGACCGTCATTTCATTATGCAATGTTGTATATATTGTTCCCTCTTCCTGAAATGCCCTTTTCCCCACATTAGGCACATGTCTAATGAGCCCTTATACACCCCTTGAAACCCAGATAATACATCACTTCCTCCAGTAACCTGTTTTGTCCTACTTAGACTTAATTCCACCCTCCTCTGTGCTGCCCCTATATCCTGTGCATATTAGTATTGTGTGCCTTTCTTCTCCATAGCCTGGGAACATTTTGATACAAAAGACAATTTGTTTTATTCTTGAATCCTTCTGCTCCAGCACAGTAAAGTCCTAGAGCCAAGGTCATGAACCAGTGGTTCCTAGGGCTAGGTCCCTAAGTCCCTAGGTCTGGCACACAGATATGTTTTGATTAACAGTAAAATTGTTTATTACTTCCTTGTCAATATTTGAAAGGGTCATTTCATGCCAAGAAAAAGTTTCTTAAAAGCACTGAAAATTTGGCAGTATTGGCTGTGCATTTCTGACTACCAAATCTGAAGACTTGGAATGCTGGACTCTCAGGAACATGTCTTTTCCGTTTTGTGGTTCAGTAATTTACCCAAGATTACCTGAGGTGTTGAATGGTTTCTCTAATTTTCTATCCTGTCCTTCTGGAAGTTAGTGCAATGTTTACTCATCAAAGAAATTACTGGATAGATCACACACAAGAAATATTCCACTGAAATAGCCAATAGGACAAGGTAAGCCTAAAGAGGGAATGTAATTTTATCCCTTCCAATATTGTGTGTAGGGGGGAGGAAATCCCTCAAAAACATTGCTTCTCAAAATATGAATCACCATCCTCTTGTATAAAAACTATTCAATCAAAATCTTTGGGGAGTGTACATCACTCAGGGTTTAGTCAACAGAAGAGAAACTGCACTAGGTATTTTATTTTATTTTTTATTTATTTATATTTTTTATTATGTTATGTTAATCACCATACATTACATCATTACTTTTTTGATGTAGTGTTCCATGATTCATTATTTGCATGTAACACCTAGTGCTCCATGCAGAACGTGCCCTCTTTAATACCCATCACCAGCCTAACCCATCCTCCCCCCCCTCCCCTCTAGAACCCTCAGTTGGTTTTTCAGAGTCCATCGTCTCTCATGGTTCGTCTCCCCCTCCGATTTCCCCCCTTTCATTCTTCCCCTTTTGCTATCTTCTTCTTTTTTTAACATATAATGTATTATTTGTTTCATATAATGTATTATTTGTTTCAACAGTCTTGCACAATTCACAGTGCTCACCATAGCACATACCCTCCCCAATCTCTATTACCCAGCCACCCCATCCCTCCCACCTCCCACCACTCCAGCAACCATCAGTTTGTTTCCTGAGATTAAGAATTCCTCATATCAGTGAGGTCATATGATACATGTCTTTCTCTGATTGACTTATTTCGCTCGGCATAACACCCCCCTGTTCCATCCACGTCGTTGCAAATGGCAAGATCTCATTCTTTTTGATGGCTGCATAATATTCCTATATATATATATATATATATATATATATACACACACACACACACACATATACATATATATATACCACATCTTCTTTATCCATTCATCTGTCGATGGACATCTTGGCTCTTTCCACAGTTTGGCTATTGTGGACATTACTGCTATAAACATCGGGGTGCATGTACCCCTTCGGATCCCTACATTTGTATCTTTGGGGTAAATACCCAGTTGCACTAGGTATTTTAAACAGAAAATATTTAATATAGGAAATCTGGTATGTTAAAAAATCATCAGAAATGTTAGAGGAATAAAACTCAGAGGACTTTTTCAGATATTGTCAGCCAGCACTGGGAAGCCTTTGTACCCCTTCTATGCACTCCCCTGTATTGCAGAAGCTGGAAGCCTATGAATTACATTTCTCAGATTTCTTGGCCAGCAGGATTCTGAATATGGTTTAGGTCCTACTGATGATATACATTTGTATGACATTTTAAAATAGAATGGGGATAAAAGCCATTCTTTATATGGATTCCAAAAGATATAAAACATGAATTTTTGTGGTGACTTTAGCATTCTTCCACAAGTCTTATACCCAAAGGCTCTGGAGGACATATAAGATTAACAATAGTTTTCTGCAGTCCCCTGACCTCTGTGTGGTAGTTATAATTTCCTGTCTTTGGACTATAGCATTCAATAAATATTAAGTTTTTATTGTTATTCTAGTTACTTATCATACAGTGTTATATTAGTTTTAGATGTACAATATAGTGATTTAACACTTTCTGTGCTCATCACAACAAGTGTACTCCTTAATTCCCATCACCTATTTAACCCATCTCCCCACCCACCTCCCCTTTGGTAATCATCAGTTTCTTCTGTATAGTTAAGAGTCTTTTTCTTGATTTGCCTCTCTCTCTCTTTCTTATTTTTTTCCCTTTGCTTGTTTTGTTTTGTGTCTTAAATTCCACATATGAGTGAATTCATATGGTATTTGTCTTTCTCTGAAGGACTTATTTTGCTTAGCATTATACTCTCTAGCTCTATCCATGTCATTGCAGATGGCAAGATTTCATTATTTTTTTATGGCCAAGTATTCCATTGTATATATGCTACATATTCTCTATCCATTCCTCCATCAGTGGACACTTGGGGGTCCTTCCATATTTGGATATTGTAAATAATGCTGCTATAAATATAAGGGTGCATGTATCCCTTTAAATTAGTATTCTTGTATTCTTTGGGTAAATACCCAGTAGTGCGATTGCTGGATCATAAGGTAGTTCTATTTTTAACTTTCTGGGGAACCTTCATACTGTTTTCCACAGTGTCTGCACCAGTTTGCATTCTCCCCAACAGTGCACCAACAAATATTTGTTAAATTATGGAATTAATTCTGCCCTCTTAAGCTCCATGGAAAATTATGTGCCTGCTGTTCAATCAAACAGTAAAAAGGGGAAGAGGATAATGCATGAAATAAAAGAAAGTAGTTAATTTTCTCTGCATTCCACAGCTCCATTTGGTGATGTGTCATAACACAAAAAAATGCCACCAAATCTCAGTCATACATTATGATAATGAGCACATACTTTCCTTTCTTCCTTTTCCACTTATCATTGCTTCTATGACAGTAATGCTACTAAGTGAATGCCAAAGTAATTTCTTTCACAGGAGAGAGGAAGTGGGATGTGACAGAAAGTAACAATTGACAAAACCCTGCCATGGGCTAGACGTTTTCCATAATTTTTGTCTTCTCACAACAGTGATGTTATATCGGGCTCATTAATCCCATTTAAAGAATGTAAACTGAACCTTGTTGATGTCACTAACTATTCCCTGGATTTTAATTTAGTGATTGAAATAATCTGTTTACATCACTGGGCTACAGGGAGGACACTGTATTGCCTCAACTAAGCTTTAATTACGAACTCGCCAAATCATAGAAAGAAAATGCAGGTAAAGGCATGTGTAAAAGGTTAAGGTGGAGGTCAGAGATACCAAAAAGAAATGAAGGAATATATCTGCATATTTGAGAAAGCAGTAAAAAAAAAAAAAAAGGTATACCAGTGCTCCTTTCACTATTTTTACAGTGAAATATGATGTACTTTGTTTGGAATAATATGGGGAAATTAAAATTTTAATATCACCAAACACAATACACTTAAAGCCATCAGAAAATGAAAGAAATAATTAAAACATAATTTAGTGGCATATAAGTAATATAACTGACATAAAAACGAATCTAAGTAGAACAGTGATGTTCAGTTTTATTAACAAATAAATCAAAGGTGAAAAACAATGGCAATCAAACATCCAAAGTTGTTCAACAACAATGAAGTTAAAGAAAAGCAAATAGATTGTGATATACAAATAAGAAATGCATAAAGTAGTATATATAATGTTACTTAGTTTTATTTATTTTTTAAAGGATTTATTTATTTATTAGAGAGAAAGCACGAGTGGCAGGAGGGGCAGAGGGAGAGGGAGAGAGAGAGAAAGAGAAGCAGACTCCCCATGGAGTCTGGAGCCTGATGCAGGGCTCAAGCTCATGACCCTGAGATCATGACCTGAGCCAAAAAAAGGGGAGTTGGATGCTTGACTGAGCCACCCAGGTGCCCCTAATGTTACTTAGTTTTAAATAAACATATTTACATATGAATATATAGCATTTAAATTATATTCAAACACACATAAAATATATCTGGAGAATTTATTAAAAAATACTAAGAGTAGAGAGCATACGGCAAATCAGGGTTATGATGAAAATATAAGATGATTTATATATTTCTCCATTATTTAAGCAGTAATAGTTATAGATAAAAGTATGATAGCATAGGATGTATCTGACTGGCAACTGATGTTTTGGAAGTATATTTTTATTGACATGAAAAGTTGTCAATAAAAATATATTTTATTGACATGATATATATATATGTGTGAAAAGGAGATTATACAGAGATTCCTTACATACAGAGGGAGGAACATCAGAATAATGTAAGACCTATCCACAGAGACCTGGCAAGCCAGAAAGGGCTGGCAAGACATATTCAGGGTAATAAACTAGAAGAACATGCAGCCAAGGATACTTTATCTGGCAAGGCTGTCATTTAGAATGGATGGAGAGATGCAGAGTTTCCAGGACTGACAGAAACTGAAAGAATATGGGACCACTAAGCCGGCCCTGCAAGAAATATGAAGGGGGGTTCTATAAAAGGAGAAAGACCCCAAGAGTGATATAGGACAGAAATTTACATAGACAATCTATAGAAACAGGGTCTTCACAGGCAACATGATGAAAATAAATTCATATCTTTCAATAATCACTCTCAACATGAATGGCTTAAGTGCTCCCATAAAACGGCACAGGGTTGCAGATTGGATAAAAAGACAGGCCCCATCCATATGCTGTTTACAAGAGACTCATTTTGAACCTGAAGATACATCCAGACTGAGAGGGAAGGGATGGAGATCCATCTTCCACGCCAGCTGACTCAAAAGAAAGCTGGGGTAGCAATTCTTATATCACACAAATTAGATTTTAAGCTAAAGACTGTAGTTAGAGACACAGAAGGACACTATATCATTCTTAAAGGGTCTATCCAACAAGAAGATCTAACAATTGTAAATATCTATGCCCCCAGCATGGGAGCAGCCATCTACATAAGCCAACTGTTAACCAAAATAAAGAGTCATATTGATAACAATACATTAATTGTAGGAGACCTCAATACTCCACTCTCAACAATAGACAGATCATCTAAGCAGAAAATCAACAAAGAAACAAGAGCTTTGTATGACACACTGGTCCAGATGGACCTCATAGATATATACAGAACATTCCACCCTAAAACAACAGAATACTCATTCTTCTCAAGCACACATGGAACTTTCTCCAGAATAGACCACATACTGGGTCACAAATCAGTTCTCAACTGATACCAAAAGACTGAAATTATTCCCTGCACATTCTCAGACCATAATGCTTTAAAACTGGAACTCAATCGCAAGAAAAAATTTAGCAGAAATTCAAACACTTGGAAGCTAAAGACCACTCTGCTCAAGAATGTTTGGGTCAACCAGGAAAGAAGAACTTAAACAATTGATGGAAACCAATGAGAACGAAAACACATCAGTCCAAAACCTATGGGATACTGTATAGGCAGTCCTAAGGGGGAAATACATAGCCATCCAAGCCTCACTCAAAAAAATAGAAAAATCCCGAATTCACCAACTAACTTTACACCTTAAAGTACTAGACAAAAAGCAACAAATGATGCCTAAGGCATGCATTAGAAGAGAAATAATTAAGATTAGAGCAGAGATCAATGAATTAGAAACCAGAAACATGGTAGATCAGATCAACAAAACTAGAAGCTGGTTCTTTGAAAGAATTAATAAGATTGATAAACCACTGGCCAACTTATCCAAAAGAAAAGAGAAAGGACCCAAATTAATAAAATTATGAATGAAAGGGGAGAGATCATGACTAACACTTAGGAAATAGAAACAATTATTAGAAATTATTATCAACAACTATATGCCAATAAATTAAACAACCTGGAAGAAATGGATGCCTTCCGGGAAACCTATAAACTCCCAAGACTGAAACAGGAAGAAATTGACAACTTGAATAGGCTAATAACCAGTAATGAGATTGAAGCAGTGATCAAAAACCTCCCAAAAAACAAGAGTCCAAGGCCTGATGGATTCCCCGGGGAATTCTACCAAACATTCAAAGAAGTAATAATACCTATTCTCCTGAAGCTGTTTCTTTCTTTCTTTCTTTTTTTTTTTTTAATGAGAGACAGAGAGCACGAGAGGGAAGAGGGTCAGAAGGAGAAGCAGACCCCCCGCTGAGCAGGGAGCCCCATGTGGGACTCGATTCCAGGACTCCAGGATCATGACCTGAGCCGAAGGCAGTCGTTTAACCAACTGAGGCACCCAGGCGCCCCCTGAAGCTGTTTCCTAAAAATAGAAAGAGAAGGAAAGTTTCCAGACTCATTCTATGAGGCCAGCATTACCTTAATCCCCAAACCAGGCAAAGACCCCATCAAAAAGGAGAATTTCAGACCGATATCCCTGATGAATATGGATTCCAAAATCCTCAACAAAATCCTAGCTAATAGGATCCAACAATACATTAAAAGGATCATCCACCACGACCAAGTGGGATTTATCCCCGGAATGCAAGGATGGTTCAACACTCGCAAATCAATCAATGTGATAGAACACATTAATAAGAGGAGAGAGAAGAACCATATGGTCCTCTCAATTGATGCAGAAAAAGCATTTGACAAAATACAACATCCTTTCTTGATTAAAACTCTTCGGAGTATAGGGATAGAAGGAACAATCCTCAAGTTCATAAAATCCATCTATTGAAAAACCCACAGCAAATATCATCCTCAATGGGGGAAAGCTGAGAGCCTTTCCCTTAAGATCAGGAATATGACAAGGATGCCCACTCTCACCACTGTTGTTCAACATAGTACTAGAAATCCTGGCAATAGCAACCAGACAACAAAAAGAAATAAAACGTATTCAAATTGGCAAAGAAGAAGTCAAACTCTCGCTCTTCGCAGATGACATGATACTTTATGTGGAAAATCCAAAAGACTCCACCCCCAAATTACTAGAACTCATATAGCAATTCAGTAATGTGGCAGGATACAAAATCAATGCACAGAAATCAGTTGCTTTCTTATACACTAACAATGCAACTGTAGAAAGAGAAATCAGAGAAACGATTCCATTTACAATAGCACCAAAAACCATAAGATACCTCGGAATAAACCTAACCAAAGAGGTAAAGGATCTATACTCTAGGAACTACAGAACACTCATGAAAGAAATTGAAGATGACAAAAAAGATGGAAAAACATTCCATGCTCATGGATCCGAAGAACAAACACTGTTTAAATGTCTATGCTACCCAGAGCAATCTATACCTTCAATGCCATCCTGATCAAAGTTCCAATGACATTTTTCAAAGTGCTGGAACAAACAATCCTAAAATTTGTTTGGAATCAGAAAAGACCCCAAATCACCAAAGGAATGTTGAAAAAGAAAAACAAAGCTGGGGGCATCACTTTGCCCGATTTCAAGCTATATTACAAAGCAGTGATCACCAAGACAGCATGGTACTGGCACAAAAACAGACATATAGACCAATGGAACAGAATGGAGAGCCCAGATATGAACCCTCCACACTATGGTCAAATAATCTTTGACAAAGCAGGAAAAAATATGCAATGGAAAAAAGACAGTCTCTTCGATAAATGATGCTGGGAAAATTGGACAGCTATATACAGAAGAATGAAACTCGACCATTCTCTAACAGCATACACAAAGATAAGCTCAAAATGGATGAAAGACCTCAATGTGAGACAGGAATCCATCAAAATCCTAGAGGAGAACATAGGCAGTAACCTCTTCAACATCGGCCACAGCAATGTCTTTCAACATACATTTCCAAAGGCTAGTGAAACAAAAGCAAAAATGAACTTTTGGGAATTCATCAAGATAAAAAGCTTCTGCACAGCAAAGGAAACAGTCAACAAAACAAAGAAGCAACCCACAGAATGGGAGAAGATATTTGCAAATGACACTACAGACAAAGTGCTGATTTCCAAGATCTATAAAGAACTTCTCAAACTCAACACCCAAAAAACAAATAATCAAGTCAAAAAATGTGTTAGAAGACATGAACAGACACTTCTCCAAAGAAGACATACAAATGGCTAACAGACACATGAAAAAATGTTCATCATCATTAACCATCAGGGAAATTTAAATCAAAACCACACTGAGATACCACCTTATACCAGTTAGAATGGCAAAAATTGACAAGGCAAAAAAGAACAAATGTTGGAGAGGTTGTGGAGAAAGGGGAACCCTCTTACACTGTTGGTGGGAATGCAAGTTGGTACAGCCACTTTGGAAAACAGTGTGGAGGTGCCTCAAAAAGTTATAAATAGAGCTACCCTATGACCCAGCAATTGCATTCCTGGGTATTTACCCCAAAGACACAGACGTAGTGAAAAGAAGGGCCATATGCACCCCAATGTTCAGAGTAGCAGTGTCCACAATACCCAAACTGTGGAAAGAGCCAAGATGGCCTTCAACAGATGAATAGATAAAGAAGATGTGGTCCATATATACAATGGAAGATGTTTCAGCCATCAGAAAGGATGAATACCCAACTTTTACATCAACATGGATGGGACTGGAGGAGATTATGCTAAGCGAAATAAGTCAAGCAGAGAAAGTCAATTATCATATGGTTTCACTTATTTGTGGAACATAAGGAATAGCATAGAGGACATTAGGAGAAGGAAGGGAAAAATGAAGGAGGGGGAAATCGGAGGGAGAGACAAACCATGAGAGACTATGTACTCTGAGAAACAAACTGAGGGTTTTAGAGGGGAGGGGGGTGGGGGATCGATTAGCCTGGTGATGGTTATTAAGGAGGGCACGTACTGCATGGAGCACTGGGTGTTATATGAAAACAATGAATCGTGGATCACTACATCAAAAACTAATGATGTATTGTATGGTGACTAACATAACATAATAAAATTAAATAAATTAAAAAAATAACAAAGATAAGGGATCTAATCAATAGTAATACAATAATAGTAGGGGACATTAACACCCCACTTATGTTAATGGACAGATCATGCAAAGAGAAAATCAACGAGGAAACAGTGGCTTTATACAGTACACTGGATAAGATGGATTTAACTGATATATTCAAAACATTCCATTCTAAAACAGCAGAATACACATTATTATCATGTGCACATGGAACATACTCCAGAGTAGTTCACACATGAGGCCACAAAACAAACCTCAACAAATTAAAAAAGAATGAATACATACCAATACCATGCATCTTTTGTGACTACAATGCTATGAAACTAGAAATCAACCACAAGAAAAAATCTGGAAAGGCCACAAATACATGGGGGTTAAAACACATGCTACTAAACAATGAATGGGTCAACCAAGAAATCAAAGAAGAAATCAAGAGGTACACAAAAACAAGCAAAAATGAAAACACAACAGTCCAAAACCTTTGGGATGAGGCAAAAGTGGTTTTAAGAGGGAAGTTTATAGCAGTACAGGCCTACTTCAAGAAGCAAGAAAAATTTCAAGTAAATTACATAAACATATACCTAAAGGAGCTAGGAAAAGAGCAAAAAAACCAAAACAAGCAGAAGGAAGGAAATAATAAAGACTAGAGCAGAAATAAATGATATAGAAACTAAAAAACCAGTAGAACAGATCAATGAAACCAGGAGTGGTTTCTTTGAAAAGATCAACAAAATTGATAAAACTCTAACCAGAGTCCTCAAAAAAAGAGAAAGGACTCAAATAATAAAATCACAAATGAAAGAGGAGAAATAGTAATCATCACCACAGAAATATGAAAAACTATATGCCAACAAATTAGACAACCTAGAAGAAATGGATAAATTTCTAGAAACATATAACCTACCAAAACTGAAGCAGGAAGAAATAGAAAATTTGAACAGATTCATTATCAGCAAAGAGATTGAATCAGTAATCAAAAAAATCCCAATAAGCAAAGGTCCAAGACCAGTCAGCTTCAAAGGGGAATTCTACCAAACACTTAAAGGAGAGTTAATAGTTAATCTTCTCAAACTATTCCAAAAAATTGAAGAATAAGGAAAACTTTCAAATTCCTTCTATGAGGCTGGTACCTGATACCAAAAGCAGATAAAGATGCCACAAGAAAAGAGAACTACAGGCCAGTATCTCTGATGAACATAGATGCAAAAATTCTCAACAGAATATTAGCAAACTGAATTGAACATTACATTTAAAAAAACATTCACCATGCTCAAGTAGGATTTACTCCCAGTATGCAAGGGTGGTTCAGTATTCACAAATCAATCAACGTGATACATCACATCAATAAGAGAAAGGACAAAAAACATACGATCATTTCAATAGATGCAGAAAAAGTATTGGAAAAAGTACAGCATCCATTCATGATAAAAACCCTCAAGAAAGTAGGTTTAGAGGGAACATACCTCAACATAATAAAGGCCATATATGAAAAACCCACAGTGAATGTCATATTCAATGAG
The DNA here is from genome assembly GCF_011800145.1 of Mirounga leonina. NCBI lineage: Eukaryota > Metazoa > Chordata > Mammalia > Carnivora > Phocidae > Mirounga > Mirounga leonina. The sequence goes on along the minus strand of NW_023270121.1, from coordinate 1,454,422 downwards.
GAAAAACAGAGCTTTCCATCCAAGGTCAGAACAAGACAAGGATGTTCACTCTCACCTCTTTTATTCAACATAGTACCAGAAGTCTTACCTACAGCAAGCAGACAACAAAAAGGAATAAAAGTCATCCCCAATGATAAGGAAAAAGTCAAACTCTCACTATTTTCAGATGACATGATACTATATATAGAAAACCTGAGAGATTCCACCAAAAAACTACCAGAACTGATAAATGAATTCAGCAAAGTCATAGGACACAAAATAAATGTGCAGAAATCTGTTGCATTTCTATACATTAAAAATGAAGCAGTAGAAAGAGAAATTAAGAAAACAATCCTATTTGTAATTGCATCAAAAATAATAAGGTACCTAGGAATAAACTTAACCAAAGACCTGTACTGTGAAAAGTATAGAATGCTTATGAAAGAGATTGAAAATGACACAAAGAAATGGAAAGACAACCATGCTCATGGATTGGAAGAACAAATAGTGTTAAAATATCTATACCACCCAAAGCAATCTCCACCTTCAATGTAATCCCTATCAAAATACCAACAGCATTTTTCACACATATAAAGCAAACAATTCTCAAATTTGTATGGGAGCACAAAAGACTGAATACCCAATGCAATGTTGAAAAAGGAAAACATCTATTGAGAGGATCATATGATTCTTGTTCTTTCTTTTGTTAATGCATTGTATCACGTTGATTGATTTGCGGATGTTGAACCAACCTTGCAGCCCAGGGATAAATCCCACCTGGTCATGGTGAATAATCCTTTTAATGTTCTGTTGGATCCTATTGGCTAGTATTTTGGTGAGAATTTTTGTATCCATGATCCTCTCAATAGATGCAGAAAAAGCATTTGACAAAGTACAGCATCCTTTCTTGACCAAAACTCTTCAGAGTATAGGCATAGAGGGTACATACCTCAATATCATAAAAGCCATCTATGAAAAACCTACAGCAAGTATCATTCTCAATTGGGAAAAACTGAGAACTTTCCCCCTAAGGTCAGGAACGCGGCAGGGATATCCACTATCATCGCTGATATTCAACATAGTATTAGAAGTCCTAGCCACAGCAATCAGACAACAAAAAGAAATCAAAGGCATCCAAATTGGCAAAGAAGAAGTCAAACTCTCACTGTTTACAGATGATATGATACTTTATGTGGAAAACCCAAAAGTCTCCACCCCAAAACTGCTAGAACTCATACAGGAATTCAGTAAAGTGGCAGGATATAAAATCAATGCACAGAAATCAGTGGCATTCCTATACACCAACAAGACAGAAGAAAGAGAAACTAAGGAGTCGATCCTATTGACAATTGCACCCCAAACCATAAGATACCTAGGAATAAATCTAACCAAAGAGGCAAAAAATCTGTACTCAGAAAACTATAAAATACTCATGAAAGAAATTGAGGAAGACACAAAGAAATGGAAAAACGTTCCATGCTCATGGATTGGAAGAACAAATATTGTGAAGATGTCAAAGCTACCTAGAGCAATCTACACATTCAATGCAATCCCCATCAAAATACCATCCACTTTTTTCAAAGAAATGGAACAAATAATCCTAAAATTTGTATGGAACCAGAAAAGACCCTGAATAGCCAAAGGGATGTTGAAAAAAAAAAAAAGCAAAGCTGGCAGCATCACAATTCTGGACTTCCAGCTCTATTACAAAGCTGTCATCATCAAGACAGTATGGTACTGGCACAAAAACAGACACAGAGATCAATGGAACAGAATAGAGAGCCCAGAAATGGACCCTCAACTCTATGGTTAACTCATCTTTGACAAAGCAGGAAAGAATGTCTAATGGAAAAAAAGACAGTCTCTTCAACAAATGGTGTTGGGAAAATTGGACAGCCACATGCAGAAGAATGAAACTGGACCATTTCCTTATACCACACACACAAATAGACTCCAAATGGTTGAAAGACCTCAATGTGAGACAGGAGTCCATCAAAATCCTAAAGGAGAACACAGGCAGCAACCTCTTCGACCTCAGCCACAGCAACTTCTTCCTAGAAACATTGCCAAAGGCAAGGGAAGCAAGGGCAAAAATGAACTATTGCAACTTCATTAAGATAAAAAGCTTTTGCACAGCAAAGGAAACAGTCAACAAAACCAAAAGACAACCGACAGAATGGGAGAAGATATTTGCAAAGACATATCAGATAAAGGGCTAGTATCCAAAATCTATAAAGAACTTCTTAAACTCAACACCCAAAGAACAAATGATCCAATAAAGAAATGGGCAGAAGGCATGAACAGACATTTTTCCAAAGAAGACATCCAAATGGCCAACAGACACATGAAAAAGTGCTCAACATCGCTCAGTATCAGGGAAATCCAAATCAAACCTCAATGAGATACCACCTCACACCAGTCAGAATGGCTAAAATTAACAAGTCAGGAAATGACAGATGTTGGCGGGGATGTGGAGAAAGGGGAACCCTCCTACACTGTTGGTGGGAATGCAAGTTGGTGCAGCCACTCTGGAAAACAGTATGGAGGTTCCTCAAAAAGTTGAAAATAGAGCTACCATATGATCCAGCAATTGCACTGCTGGGTATTTATCCCAAAGATACAAATGTGGGGATCCAAAGGGATACGTGCACCCCGATGTTTATAGCAGCAATGTCCACAATAGCCAAACTGTGGAAAGAGCCAAGATGTCCATTGACAGATGAATGGATAAAGAAGATGTGGTATATATATATATATATATATGCAGCCATCAAAAGGAATGAGATCTTGCCGTTTGCAACGACGTGGATGGAACTGGAGGGTATTATGCTGAGCGAAATAAGTCAGAGAAAGACATGTATCATATGACCTCACTGATATGAAGAATTCTTAATCTCAGGAAACAAACTGAGGGTTGCTGGAGTGGGGCATGAGGTGGGAGGGATGGGGTGACTGGGTGATAGACACTGGGGAGGGTATGTGCTCTGGTAAGCACTGTGAATTGTGCAAGACTGTTGAATCTCAGATCTGTACCTCTGAAACAAATAATGCAATATATGTTAAGAAAAAAAAAAAGAAGAAGAAGATAGCAGGAGGGGAAGAATGAAGTGGGGGAAATCAGAGGGGGAGACGAACCATGAGAGATGATGGACTCTGAAAAACAAACTGACGGTTCTAGAGGGGAGGGGGGTGGGAGGATGGGTTAGTCTGGTGATGGGTATTAAAGAGGGCATGTTCTGCATGGAGCACTGGGTGTTATATGCAAATAATGAATCATGGAACACTACATCTAAAACTAATGATGTAATGTATGGTGATTAACATAACAATAAAAAACTAAAAAAAAAAACCATTTAAATGCAAAAGTAAATAAAATAAAGCCTGGGAGTAAAAAAAAAAAAAAAGAAAGAAAGAAAAACAAAGTTGGAGTTATCACAACTCCAGACTTCAAGTTTTATTACAAAGTTATAGTAATCAAAACAGTGAAGTACTGGCATAAAAATAGACACACAGATCAATGGAACAGAATAGAAAACTCAAAAATAAACTCACAATTACATGGCCAATTAATCTTTGGCAAAGCAGGAAAGAAAATCCAATGGGAAAAAGACAGCCTCTTTAACAAATGGTGTTGGGGAAACTGGTCAGCTACATGCAAAAGAATGAAAAAAAATCAGTTTCTTATACCATCCACAAAAATAAATTCAAAATGGAAGAAAAACCTAAATGTGAGACCTGAAACCATAAAAATCCTAGAAGAGAGCACAGGCAGTAATGTCTCTTATATTGTCTGTAGCATCATTTTTCTACATATATCTCTTGAGGCAAGGGAAATAAAAGCAAAAATAAACTATTGAGACTACATCAAAATAAAAAGCTCTGCACATCAAAGGAAACAATCAACAAAACTAAAAGGCAACCTACAGAATGGGTGAAGATATTTGCAATGACATATCAATAAAGGGTTAGTATTCAAAATATAAAAAAAATGTATACAACTCAACACCCAAAAAACAATCCAGTTAAAAATGGGCAGAAGGCTTGAATGGACATTTCTCAAAAGAAGACATCCAGATGTTCAACAGATACATTAAAAGTGGTCAACAACCCTCAGCATCAGGGAAATGCAAACCAAAACTACGAGATACTACCTAAGAATGGCTAAAACCAAAAACACAAGAAACAACAAGTGTTGTCAAGGATACGGAGGAAAAGAAACCCTCATGCACTGTTGGTGGGAATGCAAACTGGTGCAGCCACTGTGGAAAACAGTATAGGGGTTCCTCAAAATTTAAAAATAGAACTACCCTATGATCCAGCAATTGCACTAGTAGATATTTATGCAAAAAATACAAAGATAGTAATTCAAGGGGATACATGAATCCAGATGTTTATAGCAGCATTATCTATAACAGCCAAATTATGGAAACAGCCCATGTGTCTATTGATAGATGAATAGATAAAGAAAAGGCAATAGACAGATCTCTATCTATCTATCTATCTATCTATCTATCTATCTATCTATCTATCATCTATCTATAATCTATATCTATACTTATCTATATCTCTATATCTATATATCATCTATGTCTATATAATGGAAAATTTTTCAGCCATAAAAAGAATGAAATCTAGCCATTTGCAACAACAACATACATGGAGCTAGAGAGTATAATGCTAAGTGAAATAAGTCGGTCACAGAGAAACAAATACCACAAAATTTTGTTCATATGTGGAATTTAAGACACATAACAAATGAACAAAGGAAAAAAAAGAGAGAGAGAAAGACAAACCCAGAAATGTACTCTTGACTATAGAAAACAAACTGATGTTTACCAGAGGGGAAGTGCATGGAGGGATGGGTTAAATAGGTGATGGGGATTAAGGAGTGCACTTGTTGTGATAAGCACCGGGTCATGCATTGAATTGTTGAATCATTGTATTGTACACCTGAAACTAATATACTGTTTGTCAGCTATATTGGCATTAAAATTAAAAGAAATAAACATTTTTGTAAAAAATAAAATAAAAAACTCCATTCTAGAATGTTTGGATGTGGGTCTGAATATTTTTGTAGGACCTTGTATTCCAAAATTACTCAAAAGCACCACAGGACATTTAGTTCATTATAAAATAAGAGTTGGCACTTACTGGGCACTGAACATGGTGAGAGAGGATATGGTCTACCTCATATGCTACAAAGACTGATGGGTCAGATTATGGGACACATGCCTGCTGACTCTCACTTTAGCACTTAATCCAACAGACCTACTCCCCTGAATATATTGTCTTGTCAGCATAAAGGGACAACACAGTTATCAGGTACACAGAAAGAAGGATGTTGCAATTCTATAGCAAGTTTATATATTAATGGTTCTTAGTCTTTTTCCAAAGGGACCTTTGGACATGTCCTTAGCTAATTGTACACTGGGAGCATTTTTTGTTCTTGGACATAGGACTCTTGTTGACATTGATGCCTGAAGACCTGAAACATATTCATGGTCTTCTGTTGGAGAGGGAGCATATGAATTAGCCCAGGCTGACTCACTGTGATTCTAATGAATTTGTCCATGTCTGGCTGATTGTTGTTCTAATGAGTCCATGAAATCATCTGCTTGTCATCTCCCTGATCCACAAATATATAATTAGAATGGATATACATGATAGGCGGCAGAACCTCCACATTGGTTCCTTAGCCTGTGAGGAAAACATTATCATTCTGGGGAAATCCAAGTGGAATCCTCTGAAGCTCTACACTTTAGTCAAGACACTAAAAAAAAAGAAAGAATATGAAATCCGCTGGGGATTGGTAGAAATTTGTTGCCACCCTTAAAGACTTAACGGATGCAGGACTTAAATAATGATGCCCATCATTTTCCCATTTAATTCATCAGTCTGGACCAGAGGGATTATGAAAGAAGAGAGTAAATTATCACAAACTCAAACAAGTATTAGCTCCAATTGCATCTGCTGTGTTGAAAGTGATATCTTTGCTAGAGCAAATTAACATGGCTTCAAGTACATGCTATGTGGCCACTAATCTAACAAATATGTTCTTTTCCATCCTAACATGAAGAATGTCCAGGTGCAGTTTACATTCCCATGATTTAAACAACATATTAATTTGTGGCTTTGTCCCAGGGATATGTTAATACTCAAATTCTGTTACAATATAGTCTCAAGAGATGTGGAACATGTGGACATTCTGCAGAACATCCTTTTGGTTTGCTATATAGATGGCATGATGTTAATTGGATCAGATGAGAAAGAACTCAAAGTACATTCAAGTCTTTAGTAAAACATATATGCTCCAGAGTGGGAGATAAAACCATTACAAATTCATATCAGTGAAGTTTTTAGGGGTCTAGTGGCTTGGGCATAGTGAGACAACCTTATGAAAACACAGGACACATTACAGCATTTTCATCCTTCCATCAGGTGGGGTAGATGACAAATCTGACAGACTGTGGAGGCAGCATATTCCAAATTGGGAATACTGGGAATACTTGGGAATACTGTTTTGACCCATTTACCAAGTGGTATGCAAAGGTAACAACTTTGAGTGTGGCCTGAGTAGGAAAATGCCCTGCAGCAGGTCCAGTGGGATATAAGCAGCCCTCCGCTTGGGCCATATGACCTAACAGATCTTATGGTATCAGAGGTACATGTAGAAGAATAGATTAAATGTAGAATTAATAGCAAGCATCAATAGGAGATTTACAACATACTCTCTGATATTCTGGAAGAAGGCCATACCATTTAAAATGAAGAATTAGACACCATTCAAAAAAGAGCCCCTGGCATGTTATTGGGCCTTGACAGAGACAGAGAACCTGATCCTTCAACACCAAGCGAACATATAGCCAGAGTTTCCCATCATGAGCTGGATACTGTCAGACCCACAAAATCATGAGTTTGATTGGACCCAGCAACAATTCATTGTAAATTAGAAGAACATAATAAAAATAAATAACTAAATAACTAACTAAATAAGAAGCAACATGGCTGAGTTTTGGCATGGGCATGTCCAGAAAGCACAATTAAACTATTGGAGTGGGTAGCCCAATTATCAAAACTTTTAGGGGCGCCTGGGTGGCTCAGTTGGTTAAGCGTCTGCCATCAGCTCAGGTCATGATCCCAGGGTCCTGGGATCAAGTTCCACATCGGGCTCCTTGCTCAGTGGGAAGCCTGCTTCTCCCTCTGCCTGCAGCTCCCCCTGCTTGTACACTCACATGCTCTCTCTTTCTTTCTTCCTCTCTCTCTCTCTGACAAATAAATAAAATCCTTAAAAAAGAAAAAAAAATCTTTTACATCACAGTCAGGTCTCAACTCACATTTATGGCCATGAGAAATCCCTTATGAGCAGCTGATTGAAAAAGAAATTGCCTGAGCCTCATTCGTGGATGGGTTGGCCCAGTATGTGGGTGCAAGTTGAAAATGGAATGCTGCTGCAATAAGCCTCATTCAGAGGTAGCCCTGAAAGATATCCATTTTTTTTTCTTAATCTCCACTTACTCACCCATCCCCTGAGGTCATTCTTTTTCTTTAACATAAGGATCGGTGCCTGGGTGGCTCAGTCGTTAAGCGTTTGCCTTTGGCTCAGGTTATGATCCCAGGGTCCTGGGATCCAGCCCACATCAGGCTCTCTGCTCAGTGGCAAGTCTGCTTCTCCCTCTCCTACTACCCTTTCTTGTGTTCCCTCTCTCGCTGTGTCTCTCTCTGCCAAATAAATAAATAAAATCTTTAACATAAGCATCTATTGCTATATTTTTTTAAGTTTTATTATTGCATTATAGTTGACATACAGTGTTAGCTTTAGGTGTACAAGATTAGTGATTGAACAGTTCATTACTCATTGTTCACCATGATAAATGTAGTTAACATCTGTCACTATAAACAATATTAAAATATCATGAACTGTATTCTTTGTGCTATAATTTTCATCCTTAATACTTACTTATTTTATAACTGGAAGTTTTTACCTCTTAATCCTATTCCTTTAGTTTTCCCATCCTTCTAATCCTTTGCCCTCCAACTACCACCAGTTTCTTGTCTGTATTTATGAGTCTGTTTCTGTTTTCCTTCTTCCCCCCCCCCCCCTTTACTGCTTTAGCTGCATGCCACATGTTTGGTATGTTTTATTTTTATTTTAATTCCATCCTAAAATCTTTATAGTTTCACTTTTTTATTTCTTCTTCAGTCTATGGGTTATTTTTAAATTTGTTACTGAGTTTCCAAATATTTGGAGAGTTTTCAGTTATCTTTTTGTTATTGATTTCTAATTTAATTACACTGTGGTCAGAGAAAGGTCTTTGTATGATTTAAATCTGTTTAAATGAATTGCGACTTGTTAAGTTGTTCAGAATTCATTCATTTATCATGGCCTCTAATGCTACCATGCTGACATGAGAGACCTAAGTCTTTTGTCTATATTATTCCGATAGCTTTATATAATTTACCTACTTTTATACTTGCCTTCTTTCAGTGTAGTCTCAACAAAGAGCCAGAAGAATGCTTTTTTTTTAAAAAAATCTATTTTAATTTGTTATTTAACATATACTGTTATATTAGTTTCAGGTGTACAATACAGTGATTCAGCACTTCTATACAACACCCAGTGCTCATCTGGACAAGTGCACTCCTTAATCCCCATCACCTACTTAACCCATTCCCCTCTCTCCTCTCCTCTGGTAATCATCAGATTGTTCTCTATAATTAAGAGTCTCTTTCTTGGTTTGTCTCTCATTTTTTCCCTTTGCTTGTTTGTTTTGTTTCCTAAATTCCACATATGAGTGAAATCATATGGTATTTGTCCTTCTCTGACTTATTTCACTTAGCATTATGCTCTCTAGCTCCATCCATGTTTCAAAGGGCAAGATTTCCTTCTTTTTTATGGCTGAATAATATTCCATTGTATGTATAAACCACATCTTTACCCATTCATCAATCAGTGGACACTTGGGCTGTTTCCATAATTTGGCTATTGTAAGTAATGCTGCTATAAACATCAGGGCTCACGAGTCCATCTTGCACTCTTTGGGTAACTACCCAGTAGTGCAATTACTAGATCATAAGGTGGTTCTATTTTTAACTTTTTGAGGAACCTCCATACTGTTTTCCAGAGTGGCTACACCAGTTCACATTTCCACCAACAGTGCACGAGTGTTCCTTTTTCTCCACATTCTCACCAACACCTGTTGTTTCTTCTGTTGTTAATTTCAGCCATTATGACAGGTGTAATATCTCATTGTAGTTTTGATTTGCATTTCCCTGATGATAAGTGATGGTGAGCATCTTTTTATGTGTCTGTTGGCCACCTGTATGTCTTGTTTGGAGAAATGTCTGTCCATGGCTGAAAGACACCCATTTTGAGGGTAAAGCTTCCCAGTGTGCATAGCATCTGTTCATTCACCTTGGTTCAAAGAAAACTGGCCCAAGGTGAGGATATATATGAATTCATAGGCAGTGGAAAATGGCTTGTCAGTTTGTTCAGGGTCCTGAAAGGTGAAAGATGAGAAAATCCAGTACAAAAATGTCTGTGAGGAGGCATGTGGATGGACTCTTGGGAGTAGGCAAAAAGTGAACACCTTCGTATGCATGTTAACGCCCAGTAGAGAGCATGGAAAAAGGTACTAAACAATCAGGTAGACAGAACAATCCAGCCAATTGACCTCAATCAGTTCCCATTATTATAGTGCCAGCAAAATGGTCACTTGAGGGAGTAACCATTAATGGAAAGGATGTAAGTTATGCATGGGCCCAATAGGATGGGTCTCCTGAATTTATTTCTCTGTCTAGCAGTACCACTATTATGCTCTGTCCCTCTGTACCATCTTTTCATTTTGGGGCTCATTGGGAAATTTTCTCTTAAATCATACTATACAATAAAATCAAGAGTTAAGAAAATACATGAACATAAAGGAAAATGATAAAGCTATTATTTTTTTCTTCATCCTATAACCACTGAATCTTGAAAACAATGTGATATGTATGTCCATCTGTCTGTCTCTCCACACACACATACGGGGGGAGAGAGAGAGAGAGAGAAATTGATTCCTTGAATTGATTCCTTGAAAGATGAGATACCACTTAGCAAGGAATAAAGCCAGTAGTTTGGTTGCTGGAGAGGCCACTGTAGTAAATTCAGGAGACCTCTCTGGGTCCTGGTACCAGATTTAACCCAGTAATTCTATAATAACCTTGCATAAATCCCTTCACCTCTCTTCTTTACCTCACCTATCAGCTTGAATTTCACCTGCCATGCTTCTCAAACATCCAGGAAAATGCAGGAGAAGAATGTGAAGATTAGATGAATTATTTTAATTAATTGCCTTCTGGCTCATGATATTAAAGCATGGTGGCATCAACAGACAGATGGGGGTCAATTACTAACAAGAGCAGAGGCCTTGAGTTCAGTAGCCCTGGGTAGGAGGTTCCAGCTTTATGAAAAAGATGTGAAAGTGCTTTAACGTACCCTGAATTAAAGTTATTATTTATCATTTTGCTACAAAAATGGAATCCAGTTTAGCATTGAATCCAGTGAGAGTCCACACAATTCCCCATTGAACAACATGTGTCCATTGCCTTAAGAGCTGCCAGCTTCCCTCCTAGATTATATATGATGTCTTCCTTCTTTCAACTGAGGCCTGTTTCTCCATTCCAGTAGCAATGAAGTAATGAGATACATTTCTGTCCTTCCTCACCAACACTAGAATTTAAAATGCAAACCAGGACTGCTCTTCCATATAGGCTCCATTCCCATGAGAACATAAACCTATGCAATGAAGTTGTCGTTGATCAAGACACTGATCCCAAGACGAGTGTGTGATCCACCTAAGAGCACCAGGATCATAAAAACATAGCCAATACACTCAACCTTTTTTTTCCAACTGTTTTTTCAACACATATTCAAACTATATTTCTCATTTGTGGAACCCATATAATTTATAAAACACTGTGTCTCCATAGATCTTCCTCTATTAATATAGTGCCATAGTAGACATTTAAGCTTATAGGACATAGAACTTATGGAGTCAATTTTCATATTTTTATTGATCTTACTTCAGGGGTTCTTTTCAAAAACAGCTCTGATGTTAAAGGCAATAACATTGACTATAACATCATTAGGACCTGGGTTACAATATCAATCTTTTCATTCAGTGACTGTTACCCAAGACCTCATTTAGTAAATGCAGTTGCTAATACTCTACATCACAGGTATGTTGTATGGGATAACTGGGGTAATTTATGTCGAGGAGCAAGCACAGTGCCTGGCACACAGAAGACATGCAGAATTCCCTGGGTTTTTCAGAGTACGAGGACCATGTAAACTTTCTTCAATCCTTGAAAACCCCAGTGGGCACTTAAAGATAAACAACAACAACAATTTAAAAATAATATGACTTGTTGGTACTTATTGTGAAAAGTTGGTAGGATAAAAGGAACCAAAAGAAAGCATGGTGATTTTAAACCATGTCCACAAACTTTTTGACACTCCCATCAAGAGGTAGGGTATATGGTCTTTCCCCTTGAACCCGGGCATGCTTATGACCTATCTTTAACCATTAGAATATGTCAAAGTGATGCTTTGGCAGTTTCTGGGCATAAGCATTGAGAAACTGCAGCTTCTATTTCCTTTCTCTTGTGTTACTTGCACTTGGAACCTAATCACCATGTTGTGAGGAAGCCCAGGCCAGTGGAGATATCACATGCAGATGTCTGGTTAGCAGTTTCTGCTGAGGACCCAGCCCACAACTAGCATCAACTAGATAACTTCATATGATATCAGCCCTAGCCATGAAGCCACCCTGAACCTCTGAGTTTTTCCAGCTGAGGCCTTAGATATTATGGAACAAAGAAAATCTGTCTCTGCTCTTCCTGTCCAAATTCCTGACCCACAGTGTTGGTGAGAAGAACAATTGTTAATTGCCACTAAGTTCTATGATGGTTTGTTACACAACAATACATAACTGGAATGGTAAGTATCAAAGTAACCTTTTTATGTTGAGGGAGAAGGCAGGGTGAGGCCAGTTTCTGAAAGGGCCCAATGTGACAAACCTTCTTAGGTTTTCTCATTTTCTCCTCCCAAAGATCATATAAGGAAGGTTTCTTTGCTCCCATTTTGAAGATGTGCCAAAACCCACCAAATAAAGATTCTAACCTCTTCTCTGTTCCCAAACTTAACCTTGGCTCTTTCTTTTTTTTTTAAATTTTATTATGTTATGTTAGTCACCATACAATACATCATTGGTTTTTGATGTGGTGATCCATGATCCATTGTTCTCGTATATCACCCAGTGCTCCATGCAGTACGTGCCCTCCTTAATACCCACCACTGGGCTAACCAATCCCCCCTCCCCCCTCCCCTCTAAAACCCTGTTTGTTTCTCAGAGTCCATAGTCTCTCATGGTTCATCTCTCCCTCCAATTCCCCCCTCCCCCATTTTACCTTGGCTCTTTCACCTCGCTTATATGTCTACCTGGATGCCCTATAATTTTCCCAACTGCCCTCTTTTCTCTCTCCTGCTGCTTTATCCCTCAATTTCTATCAGTTCAGGCCTCTGTTCCCTACCTACCTAATGCTAATGCTACCATGGTTATTGTCGACTGCTTAACTGAAGATCCCACCCATCTTGTTTATCTACATCTCTGTGATTTCAGATTCTCTCTTACACAATATAAAGACATCTTGCAGGGAACTAAAGCTTATTGGCAGTCTCCATTATCTATCCCTGATGCATCAAGGAATTCCAGGTAGATTATTTAGATTTGTTCTTGACCCACTCTTTCCCATCATGCATGCCCTCTTGGTGCAAGTTAGCAGCCTATCAGTTAACTGATTTACTCCAACTGATGCCCCACACCATTTAATTTCCCCTCTTGGGTACATGAGGGGAAATTTACCTTTCACAAAAGTCCAAGACTCCACCCCCTACTATGCTTAATAATTGGGACCTAGCCATGAAACCATCCCTATAACTGCCCCCATATCACTTCCCATTGTGACTGCCATGACTGCAGTAACTATGATTTTCCCTTGTCCAACAACCCGCATGTCACTGTCCACTATTCCCCAGTTATCATCTCCACTTTCTATGTTTTTAGATCTGCTGGACAATATCTATGTAATAGCATGTCACCTAAGAGCTAAACCTCTAGCAATGCTGGGCCTGCTACCTAGTGCTCCAGCCTGGACAACTACTTATGCAACTAATTCTTGTCCTCTTAGAGATGTTTGATATCCAAAATGACTACTCATCATCCTCTCCCACTCTTATCTTTGCATCTCTTTCCAACATTCTCTTTCCCTTATTACCATTCTTTCATGGACCCCACACCTTTCCTGCCTCCCACCATCAATCAATATTATACACAGCCTTGTCCCTTCATTAAGACTATTTGGCCCTCTGACTGGTGTGAGGTGATATCTCATTGAGGTTTTGATTTGGATTCCCCTGATGCTGAGCGATATTGAACACTTTTTCATGTGTCTGTTGGCCATTTGGATGTCTTCTTTGGAAAAATGTCTGTTCATGTCTTCTGCCCATTTCTTGATTGGATCATTTGTTCTTTGGGTGTTGAGTTTGATGAGTTCTTTATAGATTTTGGATACTAGCCCTTTATCTGATATGTCATTTGCAAATATCTTCTCCCATTCTGTCGGTTGTCTTTTGGTTTTGTTGACTGTTTCCTTTGCTTTGCAAAAGCTTTTTATCTTGATGAAGTTGCAATAGTTCATTTTTGCCCTTGCTTCCCTTGCCTTTGGCAATGTTTCTAGGAAGAAGTTGCTGCGGCTGAGGTCGAAGAGGTTGCTGCCTGTGTTCTCCTTTAGGATTTTGATGGACTCCTGTCTCACATTGAGGTCTTTCAACCATTTGGAGTCTATTTGTGTGTGTGGTGTAAGGAAATGGTCCAGTTTCATTCTTCTGCATGTGGCTGTCCAATTTTCCCAACACCATTTGTTGAAGAGACTGTCTTTGTTCCATTGGACATTTTTCCTGCTTTGTCGAAGATTAGTTGACCATAGAGTTGAGGGTCCATTTCTGGGCTCTCTATTCTGTTCCATTGATCTATGTGTCTGTTTTTGTGCCAGTACCATACTGTCTTGATGATGACAGCTTTGTAATAGAGCTGGAAGTCCAGAATTGTGATGCTGCCAGCTTTGCTTTTCTTTTTCAACATTCCTCTGGCTATTCGGGGTCTTTTCTGGTTCCATACAAATTTTAGGATTATTTGTTCCATTTCTTTGAAAAAAGTGGATGGTATTTTGATAGGGATTGCATTAAATGTGTAGATTGCTCTAGGTAGCATAGACATTTTCACAATATTTGTTCTTCCAATCCATGAGCATGGAACGTTTTTCCATTTCTTTGTGTCTTCCTCAATTTCTTTCATGAGTATTTTATAGTTTTCTGAGTACAGATTCTTTGCCTCTTTGGTTAGATTTATTCCTAGGTATCTTATGGTTTGGGGTGCAATTGTAAATGGGATTGACTCCTTAATTTCTCTTTCTTCTGTCTTGTTGGTGTATAGGAATGCCACTGATTTTCTGTACATTGATTTTATATCTTGCCACTTTACTGAATTCCTGTATGAGTTCTAGCAGTTTTGGGGTGGAGTCTTTTGGGTTTTCCACATAAAGTATCATATCATTTGCAAAGAGTGAGAGTTTGACTTCTTTGCCGATTTGGATGCCTTTGATTTCTTTTTGTTGTCTGATTGTTGTGTCTAGGAACACACCAGTCAGAATGGCTAAAATTAACAAGTCAGGAAATGACAGATGTTGACGGGGATGCAGAGAAAAGAGAACCCTCCTCCACTGTTGGTGGGAATGCAAGCTGGTGCAGCCTCTCTGGAAAACAGTATGGAGGTTCCTCAAAAAGTTGAAAATGGAGCTACCCTATGACCCAGCAATTGCACTACTGGGTATTTACCCCAAAGATACAAATGTAGGGATCTGAAGGGGTATGTGCACCCCAATGTTTATAGCAGCAATGTCCACAGTAGCCAAACTATGGAAAGAGCCAAGATGTCCATCGACGGATGAATGGATAAAGAAGATGTGGTATATATATACAATGGAATATTATGCAGCCATCAAAAGGAATGAAATCTTGCCATTTGCAATGACATGGATGGAACTGGAGGGTGTTATGCTGAGCGAAATAAGTCAATCAGAGAAAGACATGTGTCATATGACCTCACTGATATGAGGAATTCTTAATCTCAGGAAACAAACTGAGCATTGCTGGAGTGGTGGGGGTGGGAGGGATGGGGTGGCTGGGTAATAGAGATTGGGGAGGGTATGTGCTATGGTGAGCACTGTGAATTGTGCAAGACTGTTGAATCACAGATCTGTACCTCTGAAAGAAATAATACAATATATCTTTAAAAAAAAAGAAGAAGATAACAAGAGGGGAAGAATGAAGGGGGGGAAATCAGAGGGGGAGATGAACCATGAGAGATGATGGACTTTGAAAAACAAACTGAGGGTTCTAGAGGGGAGGGGGGTGGGAGGATGGGTTGGCCTGGTGATGGTTATTGAAGAGGGCACGTTCTGCATGGAGCACTGGGTGTTATACACAAACAATGAATCATGGAACACTACATCAAAAACTAATTATGTAATGTATGGTGATTAACATAACAATAAAAAATTAAAAAAAAAGACTATTGGCCCTCACATGTCTGAACTGATCTAAATTTTCCCACCAGAAATTTTACCCTCCAGGCCCCCTTGGGCTACTTGTTCTGCTGTGGTACCACTCTCATTCAGCAGGACCACATACTCTACTCTTCCAATCCTCCCCTCCTACCCTATACAAATTAACCTTTGTTGTATGCATATTTAGTACTCAGGTCTCCCTACATCCAACTAGAAAATCCACTTTTCTTATCCAGTTTTCCCACACAAAAAAGCATGAAACCCCTATTATATTGGGACTCATTACAATCTTTAGTGTAACAGGCACAAATCTAGGTATTTACGATTTGTTAGCACAAACTCAATGCATAGAGGCCACCCATAAAATGTCATGACTTCTGGAAGACCATATATATCAAGCAGCTCAAGCCTTAGAAGCCCTAATATCACATGAATCTTTCTAGCTGCTACAGTACATTAAATGGATTATTTACCATGACCAAGTGGGATTTATGCCTAGGCTGCAAGCGTGGTTCAATATCTCCAAATCAATCAAAGTGATACATCACATTAATAAAAGAAAGGACAAGAACCAAATGATCCTCTCAATTGTTGCAGAAATGGGGTGCCTGGGTGGCTCAGTCAGTTAAGCGTCTGCCTTCAGCTCAGGTCATGATCCCAGGGTCCTGGGATCAAGCCCCGCATAAGGCTCTCTGATCAGCAGGGAACCTGCTTCTCCTTCTGCCTACTGCTCTGCCTACTTGTGCTCTTTCTCTCTCCGTCAATTGATGCAGAAAAAGCATTTGACAAAATACAGCATCCTTTCTTGATAAACACTCTCCACCATGTAGGGATAGAGGGAACTGCCTCAATATCATAAAAGCCATATATAAGAAATACCCACAGCGAATATCATGCTCAATGGGGAAAAACTGAGAGCTTTTCCCCTAAGGTCAAGAACATGACAAGGATGTCCAATCTCACCACTGTTGTTCAACATAGTACTAGAAGTCCTAGCCTCAGCAATCAGAGAGCAAAAAGAAATAAAAGACATCCAAAAGCGGAAGGAAGAAATCAAACTTTCAGTCTTCACAGATGACATGACACTATGTAAAAAACCCAAAAGACCCAACCCCAAAATTTCTAGAACTCATACAGGAATTCAGCAAAGTCGCAGGGTATAAAATCAATGCACAGAAGTCAGTTGCATTTCTATACACTAACAATGAGGCAGAAGAAAGAGAAATCAAGGAATCAATCCCATTTGCAGTTGCACCAAAAACCATGAGATATCTAGGAATAAACCTAACCAAAGACGTAAAGGATTTGTACTCTGAAAAGTATAGAACACTTATGAAAGAAATTGAGGAAGATACAAAGAAATGGAAAAATATTCCATGCTCATGGATTGAAGAACAAATATTAAAATGCCTATGCCACCCAAAGCAATCTACACATTCAATGCAATCCATATAAAAACACCATCAACATTTATTACAGAGCTGGAGCAAACTATCCTTCAATTTATGGAGCCACAAAAGACTCCAAATAGCCAAAGTAATGTTGAAAAAGAAAACCAAACCTGGTGGCATCACAATGTTGGACTTCAAGTTGTATTACAAAGCTGTAATCATCAAGACAGTATGGTACTGGCACAAAAACAGACACACAGATCAATGTAACAGAATTCCAGAGAACCCAGAAATGGACCCTCAACTCTATGGTCAACTAATCTTTGACAAAGCAGGAAAGAATATCCAATGGATAAAAGACTGTCTCTTCCACAAATGGTGTTGGGAAAATTGGACAGCCACACGCAGAAGAATGAAACTAGACCATTTTCTTACACCATACACAAAAATAGACTCAAAATGGATGAAAGACCTAAATATGAGACAGAAATCCATAAAAATCCTAGAGGGGAACACAGGCAGCAACCTCTTTGACCTAGGTAACAGCAAGTTCTTATTAGACACGTCTCCAAAGGCCAGAGGAACAAAAGCAAAATGAACTATAGGGATTTCATCAAGATAAAAAGCTTTTACACAGCTCTGAGAAACAAACTGAGGGGTCTAGAGGGGAGGGGGGTGGGGGGATGTGTTAGCCTGGTGATGGGTATTAAAGAGGGCATGTACTGCATGGAGCACTGGGTGTTATATGCAAACAATGAATCATGGAACACTACATCAAAAACTAATGATGTAATGTATGGTGATTAACATAACATAATAAAAAAAAAGTTTTTACACAGCAAAGGAAACAGTCAACAAAACTAAAAGGCAACCTCCAGATTGGGAGAAGATATTTGCAAATGTCTTATCCAATAAAGAGCTCGTTTCCAAAATCTAAAAGAACTTATCAAACTCAACACCCAAAAAACAAAAAACAAAAAAATCCAGTCAAGAAATGAGCAGAAGACATGAACAGACATTTCTTCAAATAAGACATACAAATGGTTAACAGATACATGAAAAAATGTTCAACATCACTCAGCATCAAGGGAATACAAATCAAAACCATAACGAGATACCACCTCACACCGGTCAGAATGGCTAAAATTAACATGCCAGTAAACAACAGATGTTGGCAAGGATGCAGAGAAAGGGGAGCCCTCTTACATTGTTGGTGGGATGCAAACTGGTGCAGCCACTCTGGAAAGCAGTATGGAGGTTTGTCAAAAAGTTAAAAGTAGAGCTACCCTATGTCCCAGCAATTGCACTACTGTGTATTTACCCCAAAGGATACAAACAGTGATTTGAAGGGGCACATGCACCTCAATGTTTATAGCAACAATGTCCACACCTGCCACAATATGAAAAGAGTCCAGGGCGCCTGGGTGGCTCAGTTGGTTAAGCGACTGCCTTCGGCTCAGGTCATGATCCTGGAGTCCTAGGATCGAGTCCCGCATCTGGCTCCCTGCTCAGCGGGGGGTCTGCTTCTCCCTCTGATCCTCTTCCTCTCGTGCTGTCTCTCATTCTCTCTCTCAAATAAATAAATAAAATATTAAAAAAAAAAAGAAAAGAGTCCAGATGTTCATCGACAGATGAATGGATAAAGAAGTTGTATATACATATATACAATTATACATTTATATGTATATATATTGGAATATTACTCAGCCTTCAAAAAGAATGAAATCTTGCCATTTGCAATGACATGTATGGAGCTAGAGTGTATTATGGTAAGTGAAATAACTGTCTGCGAAGGACAAATACCATATAATTTCACTCATATGTAAAATTTAAGAAACAAAACAGATGAACATATGGGGAAGGGAAAAAAAAGAGGGAGGGAAACCATAAGAGACACTTAACTATCAAGAACAAACTGAAGGCTACTGGAGGGGAGGTGGTGGCGGTGTTGGCTAAATGAGTGATGGGTATTAAGGAGGGCACTTGTTGTGTTAAGCACGGGATGTTATATGTAAGTGAGGAATCACTGAATTTTGCTCCTGAAATGAATATTACACTATATGTTAACTAACTAAAATTTAAGTTAAAAAATTGAAACACACACACACACACACACACACACACACTAAAGTAAATCAGGAACCAAATGTCTCACCAAATAGGGAATATCAACAATAAGACAAAAATTTCAACAAGGAGTAAGATACCAATTCTGGAGCTGAAAAATATGATTGAAATGAAAAAAAATTGCTAGATTGGTTCATCAGTTCTTCAGTCAGAAGAAAGAATCAGCAAGCTTGAAGATATGACATTTGAAATTATCCAGGTTTAGGAGCAGAAGAAGAAAGGAATGGGAAAAAAATGAACAGAGCTGAAGAGGCCCGTGGGACACCATCAAGCACACATATGAGAATCTGAGGGAGATGAGAGATGGGGGAAGAGAGAATAATTGAAAGAATAATGGCTGAAACCTTTCCAAATTTGATGAATGATGTGAATTTACATTGCCAAGAAGCTGAATAAACCCTAAGAAGAATAAATCCAAAGAGATTCACATTGAGGTACATTAGAGTCAAATTGTCAAAAGAAAAAGAACCTTGAAATCAGTAAGAGGGAAATGACTTCTTGTATATATGGGCTACTGAATATGATTAACAGCCAATTACATATCAGAAGTCATGTTGCCAGAAGTCAATGGGAAGACATTTTTAAAGGACTGAAAGAAAAAAAAAAGTAAACCAGGAATTCTATGCCCAGCAAAGTTGCCCTTAAAAAATGCAGGACAAATTAAGATATTACCAGATAAACAAGAGCTGAAAGAATCCAAACAGTTAATAACAAACATAATGGAAATAATTGATAGTAATACAATAATAATAGGGGAATATAAAAAGAGATAAAGAAGAACAGTATATAATCATAAAGGGAAAAATCCAACAAGAAGTTATAACAATTGTAAATATTTATGTACCCAACATGGGAGCATCCAAATACATAAAGCAGCTAATAACAAACATAAAGGAAGTTATCGATAGTAATACAATAATAGTAGGGGGACATTACCATCCAACTTACATCATTGGACAGATCATCCAAACAGAAATTCAAGAAGCACAGTGACTTTGAATAACACACTGGACCAGATTGATTTAACAAACATATTCTGAACATTCCATTCTAAAACAGCAGAATACACATTATTTTCAAGTACACATGGAGCATTCTCCAAAATAGATCACATATTGTGATCTGTGGATCACTTGTCCACAAAACAAGTCTCAACAAATTCAAAAAGATCAAAATTATACCATGCATGTTTTCTGAGCACAATGCTATGAAACTCGAAATCAACCACAATAAAAAATCTGGAAAGACCACAAACACATGGAGGTTAAATAACATGCTACTAAACAATGAATGGGTCAACCACGAAATCAAAGAAGAAATAAAAAATTACATGGAAACAAATGAAAATGAAAACACAATGGTTCAAAACATTTGGGATACAAGAAAAGTGGTTCTAGGGGGGAAATCTCTAGCAATATAGGCCTACCTCAAGAAGCAAGAAAAATCTCAAACAACCTAACCTTACACACAAGGGAGCTGGAAAAAGAACAAAACCCAAACCCAGCAGAAGGAAGGAAATAATAAATATTAGAATAGAAATAAATGACATAGAAACTAAAAAACACAATAGAACAGATCAGTGAAACCAGGAGCTGGTTCTTTGAGAAGATCAACAAAACTGGTATACCTGTAACCAGATTCAGAGACAGACAGACAGGGAGAACGAACTCAAATAAACAAAATCATTAATGAAAAAGGAGAACAGTTAACAGCATAGAAATATGAACAATTTCAACAGAGTATCATGAAAAACTGTATGCCAACAAATTGGACAACTTAGAAGCAATGGATATTCTTAGAAATACATAAGCGACCAAACTAAAGCAGGAAAAAATAGAAAATTTGAACAGACTGATTGAAAAGGAGGTTGAATCAGTAATCAAAAAATTTCCAACAAACAAAAGTCCAGGTGATTCACAGGTGAATTCAACCAAACATTTAAAGAAGAGTACTATATGTTGGCTAGTTGAACATAATAAGAAAGAAAAAAGAAAGAAGAAAGAAAGAAAGAAAGAAAGAAAGAAAGAAAGAAAGAAAGAAAGAAAGAAAGAAAGAAAGAGAGTTAATACCTATTCTTCTCAACTTTTCCAAAAAATAGAAAAGGAAGGAAAACTTCAGTTCATTCTATTAGGCCAGTATTACCCTGATATCAAAACAGGGTAGACAACACAAAAAGAGAACTACAGGCCAATATCTCTGATGAACCTAGATGCAAAAATCCTCAACAAAATACTAGCAAACAGAATCCAACAATACATTTTAAAAAATCATTTACCATGATCATATGTGATTTATTCCCTGGATGCAAGAGTGGTTCAATATGTGCAAATCAATCAACATGATGCATCACATCAATGAGAAAAAGGATAAAAAAAAACCCCATATGATCATTTTGATAGATGCAGAAAAAGCATCTGACAAAGTACAACATCCATGATAAAAATCCTCTGGAAAGTAGGTCTAGAGGGAACATACCCCAACATATAAAGGTCTTACATGAAAAACCCCTAGCCAACATCATACTCCATGGTGAAAAACTGAGAGCTTTTCTCCTAAAGTTAAGAACAAGACAAGGATGTCCACTCTCACCACTTCTATTCAACATAGTACTGGAACTCCTAGCCAGAGCAGTTAGACAACATAAAGAAATAAAGGTAATCAAATTGGTAAGGAAGAAGTAAAATTTTCACTATTTGCAGATGACATGATAATATATATAGAAAACCCAAAAGTCTCCACCAAAATATGACTAAGAACTGATAAATGGATTTAGTAAAGTCACAGTATACAAAATCAATGTACAGAAATCTGTTGCATTCCTATACACAAATAATGAAGCAGCAGAAAATGAAACTAAGAAAACAATTCCATTTACAATTGCATCAAAAACAAAATTTCTAGGAATAAACTTAACCAAAGAGGTGAAAGACCTGTACTCTGAAAACTATAAAACACTGATGAAAGAAATTGAAGATGACACAAAGAAATGGAAAGACATGCCATGCTCATTGGTTGAAAGAACAAATATTGTTAAACATCTATACTACCCAAAGCAATCTACAGATTTAATGCAATCCTTATCAAAATACCAACAGCATTTTTTACAGAACTAGAACAAACAGTCTTAAAATTTGTATGGAACCACAAAAGACAGGAAATAGCCAAAGCAACCTTGAAAAAAAAAAAAAAAACAAAGCTGGAGGTATTGCAATTCCAGATTTCAAGTTATACTACAGTGGTAGTAATTAAAACGGTATGGTATTGGCATAACAATAGATGGATCAAGGGAACAGAATAGAAAACCCAGAAATAAACCTATAATTATATCATCAATTAATCTTTGAAAAAGGAAGAATGAATATATAGTGGTAAAAAGTCTCTTCAACAAATGGTGTTGGAAAAACTGGAGAGCTACCTGCAAAAGAAAAAAAAGTACAATACTTTTATTAAGGAGGGCACTTGTTGTGATGAGCACGGGGTGTTATATGTAAGTGATGAACCACTAAATTCTAGTCCTGAAACCAATATTACACTATATGTTAACTAACTAGAATTTATTTATTTTTTAAAAGATTTTATTTATTTATTTTAGAGAGAGAGCGCGAGTGTGTGAGTGGGGGGAAGGTCAGAAGGCAAGAGAATCTTAAGCAGACTCCATGCTGAGTGCAAGCCCCATATGTGGCTCGATCTCCCATTCGAGAGATCATGACCTGAGCCAAAGCCAGGAGTCGGACACTTAACCAACTGAGTCACCCAAGCGCCACAACTAACTAGAATTTAAATAAAAACTTAAAAAAAATAAAAGTAGACCATTTTCTTTCACCATACAGAAAAACAAACTAGAAATGGATTAAAGACCTAAATGTGAGACTTGAAACCATAAAAATCCTAGAAGTGAGCACAGGCAGTAATGTCTCTGACATTGGCTGTAGCATCATTTTTCTAGATATGTCTCCTGAAGTAAGGGAAATAAAAGCAAAAATAAACTATTGAGACTAATCAAAATAAAAAGTTTCGGCACAGTGAAGGAAACAGTCAAAACTAAAAGACATCCTACCAAATAGGAGAAGATATTTACAAACAACATATCCAATGAAGGGTTAGTATCCTAAATATGTAAAGAACATGTGTGTGTGTGTGTGTGTGTACAATGGAATATTATTCAGTCATAAAAACAAAGAAATCTTGGCATTTGCAATCACTTGGATCAAGCCAGAAAGTATTATGCTAAGTGAAATAAGTCAGTCAGAGAAAAACAAGTACCATATGATTTCACTCATATGTGGAATTTAAGAAACAGAACAAACAAGCAATGGGAAAAAAAATAAGAGAGAGAGAGAGAAATCAAGAAACGGGCAGTTAATTATAGAGCAATCTGATGGCTACCAGAGGGGAGGGGGTGGGGGAATGGCTTATATAGGTGATGGGGATTAAGGAGGGCACTTGTCATGATGAGCACAGTGTGTTGTATGAAAGTGTTGAATCTCTCTATTGTATACCTGAGACTAATAGTATACTGTATGTTAACTAACTAGAATTTGAATAAAAACTTGAAAAATAAGAATACACTTATCATGATGAAAAAAAAAGCTGAGGGAGTCCAACACTAGTAGATCTGCTTTAGAAGAAATGATGAAGGGAGTCTTCCAAGACTGAAATGAGAGAACACTAAGCAGTAACTGAAAAGCATACAAAGCAATGATGACCAATGGTAACATAACTACATAGGTAAACATAAAAGCCAGTAGCATTACATATTTGAGATGCAACATTTCAATTTTCCCCGTATTATTTAAAAGATGAATCCAAAAATCAATAATTATAAAAGTATGTTAATGGGCACAAAACGTATAAAAATTTATTTTTTAAAATAACAACAGTGGAATTGAGCTGTAAAGAAGCAGAAATTTTGTATACTGTTGAAACTCAATTGGTATTAATTCAAACTTTAATGTTATAATGATGATATCATCACATTATAATGATGATAATGTAGTCCCCAAGGTAACCTCTAAGGAAAACACTAAAACATAAGCAGAAAAAGAAATGAGAAGGGAATCAAAATGGTACACTAGACAAAATCAATTAATTACAGAAGGCAGTAATGGAAGCATCAAGGAACAACAACAACAAAAAAGAAATCACGACGTATTGAAAGCAAATAGTAAAATGATAAAAGTAAGTCAATACTTACGAGTAATTAATATACATGGATTAGACTTTCCGATTAAAGACAAAGATTGGAAGAACTGATAAAACATGATCCAAATACATGTGGTTTATAAGAATCACTTTAGATCCAAAGATGCAAATAAGTTGAAAGTGAAAGGATATAAATAGATATTCCATGCAAATAATAAAGAGAGTTTCAGCGGTTATACTAATACCAAAGTAGTCTTTATGTAAAAAAAAAAAAAAATTGTTATAGGAGACTAAGATCATTGTATACTGATAAAAGGGCCAACCAATCCATAAAAAAGATACAATAATTATAAACATGTACACACCTAACCACAGAACGCCAAAATATAAGAATTAAAAACGGACAGGACTGATGGAAGAAATAGACAATTCTACAACTATAGCTTAGGATTTCAAACATCCAGTCTTAATAATGGATAGAACAAGTAGACAAAAGGTCAGTGATAGAGAACTTTAACAACAGTATAAACCAACCAGATCTAATGGACATATATGAACACTCAGTTACAACCCTGAGATCATGACCTGAGCTGAAATCAGGAGTCAGGCACTTAACCGACTGAGCCACCCAGGCGCCCTGGTCTCTAACTTCTTATCCATAGGTCTCAAGGATAAAAATAAAAATGATCTTTTGGTTATCACATACTGCTTTCTCTTCAGCATGGTAAGAGTTTGCACTTTCTGTCTGGAGGCTGTCAGTATCCCTGTAGACTGTCAATGCCCCCCATTTTCCACCCAGACTTCTAGAAAACTCTGTTGGCTGAATTTTGGCCACAGCCCCTCCCTCCCACCTTCCAGTTACCTGATATTCAGGCTGCAGTTCAGGCTTCTGTCACGAGGTGGCAACAATGTACCTTCGTCATCACACTTCTCTACAAAGTTTATTCAAGGAGCAAAACCCCACAATACCCACTCCCTTAAAACCTAGCCTTTGAAACTATGTACAGAATGATTCTAGTTCTATCTGAAAAACCGATAGGCGTAAAAGAAGATCGTAAAACCATATATTCTGGAGTCTGTCGACGATAAAACACCAAGTGGCAGTAGCACGCCTTAGCAGTCAGCAATAACAATTGTCATTGTCAATTATTTTTCAATAGCAAAATATATATATATTTAGGAATATAGAGAAGGTATGTTGTTAGGAAACTTCACTCAGACATGAAGTATAGCCCTGATGAGAAAGTGGTATGTATGAGCATGACAATATTTGAAGTGAAACAGTTTAAGACATAGAAACCTACACACACAGAGATTCACTGATAATTTCTACCATAGAAACAGACTAAGATAAATAATCACACATAAATACCTGTTTTCGGATAAATTTGTTAAATTTACTTCTTCATAAAATTTACTTTCTTTTTTTTAAATTTTATTTTATTATGTTAGTCACCATATGATACGTCATTAGTTTTTTTTTTAAAGATAGTTTTCTGTGGCCTCTTTTTTTTATTATGTTATGTTAATCACCATACATTACATCATTAGTTTTTGATGTAGTGTTCCATGATTCATTGTTTGTGCATAACACCCACTCCTCCATGCAGTACATGCCCTCCTTAATACCCATCACCCAGCTAACCCATCTCCCCACCCGCTTCCCCTCTAAAACCCTCAGTTTGTTTTGCAGAGTCCATCGTCTCTCATGGTTCATCTCCCCCTCCGATGTCCCCCTTCCTTTTTCCCTTCCTTCTCCTAATGTCCTCCATGCTATTCCTTATGTTCCACAAATAAGTGAAACCATATGATAATTGACTTTCTCTGCTTGACTCATTTCACTTAGCATAATCTCCTCCAGTCCCATCCATGTTGATGTAAAAGTTGAGTATTCATCTTTTCTGATGGCTGAGTAATATTCCATTGTATATATGGACCACATCTTCTTTATCCATTCATCTGTTGAAGGGCATCTTGGCTCTTTCCACAGTTTGGGTATTTCGGACATTGCTGCTATGAACATTGGGGTGCATATGGTCCTTCTTTTCACTACATCTGTGTCTTTGGGGTAAATACCCAGGAGTGCAATTGCTGGGTCATAGGGTAGCTCTATTTTTAAATTTTTGAGGCACCTCCACTGTTTTCCAAAGTGGCTGTACCAACTTGCATTCCCACCAACAGTGTAAGAGGGTTCTCCTTTCTCCACAACCTCTCCAACATTTGTTGTTTCTTGCCTTGCCAATTTTTGCCATTCTAACTGTTTTATTTCTAAAGCAGTAACTTCATGAGTACATCTCTTTAAAGCATTTTGTCTTGTTTTGAATTTTTATTATTGAATATTATTATTTCCTAATTACAGCATTTAAAGCAATATAGAAAAGTATATTTATAAAATAAAATTATCCTGTAACCCCCACCTGCCTGATCTCCACTCCTGAACTAAAGTTGTCCATTGTCTATAGATCGGTATGTGTATCTCCAGTGTCTTTCCTTGTCTCTGTACATGTTAATGTAATTTGTATTTACATACACATGAATATGTATTCACATATTGTATTTACATATACATGAATATGTATTCGTGCATATTTTCTCAGTATTTTAATTTGCATTTTATTAGCGAATGTATTTTGGAATACTTGAAGTTATTTACTAGGTATGAATATTGATTATTCTTCACATGAATAATCTGTTAATATCATCTGGTTGCCTCTCTCTGTTTAATAATAAGCACGTTTTATAAACTATGGATATTAGCTTTACATTGTTTACAGATATTTTCTTTTCTATTCTCAGCCAACTGTTACTTATTTTACCAAACAGAGGTGTTTTAATTTTTTTGTTGTTGTTGATTTTAAAGAGATACAGATCATTGTAATAGAAATTGAGCAATACCCTTACCATCATCAATTGCCCAGGGAGATTAGAGCATTCAGAGCCCTGACAGCTTCAGAATACAATGGGAAAGCTTTAGAGCGATTCCAAATTTAACTCGTGCACTGGCATTTATGGGGCTGTTTCCCTGATTTACTTTAAAAAAATTTTTTAAATTCCAGTTTTTTAACATACAGTATAATATTAGTTACAGGTGTACAATATAGTGATTCAACACTTCCATACAACACCCAGTGCTCATCTGGACAAATGCACTTCTTAATCCCCATCACCTACTTAACCCATCCCCCTCTCCTCTCCTCTGGCAACCAACGGATTGTTCTCTATAATTAAGAGTCTGTTTCTTGGTTTGTGTCTCATTTTTTCCCTTTGCTTGTTTGTTTTGTTTCCTAAATTCCACATATGAGTGAAATCATATGGTATTTGTCTTTCTCTGACTGACTTATTTCACTTAACATAATACTCTCTAGCTCCATCCATGTCATTGGAAATGGCAAGATTTCATTCTTTTTTATGACTGAACAATATTCCATTGTATAGATACCACATCTTCTTTATCCATTCATCAGTCTATGGACACTGATGGGCTGTTTCCATAATTTGGCTCTTGTAGATAGTGCCGCTATAAACATCAGATGCATGTATCCCTTTGAATTAATATTTTTGCTTTATTTGGGTAAATACCTAGTAGTGCAATTGCTGGATTAGCGTACTTACTTAACCATCTCCTTACTCCTGTAATTGGATCTGAATAATGGGAATAATCATAGGCAGTGTGAATAGCAGTTAAGGTTAAGGCAGAAAAAATGTAAAATATGTCTTGCATAAAGAAGCCCTGTGACTTTTTTCTCTCTCTCCTAGTTTTATTTCAGGAAAGAACATCACCTCTGTCTGTGCCTGAACCCCACAGTTTCTCAGGAACCAGACAATCCCTTGGCCCTAGATATGTTTCCAAATAGCAAGATTCCATCTCCGCTGTCATCTTCATCACCAATGTGGTATTTAAATTTAATAGTCCTCAAGCCAGAATGCTCATTGTCTAAAACTGTGGCTCCTTTTTTTTTTTAATTTAAATTCAGTTAGCCAACATATAGTATATACTTAGTTTCTGATGTGGTGCTCAACAATTTATCAGTTGTATATAACACCCAGTGCTCATCACATCATGTGCCCTCCTTAATGCCCATCACCCATTTACCCCATTACCCTACCCACCTCCTCTCCAGCAACCTTCAATTTGTTTCTTATAGTTGAGTCTCTCATGGTTTTTCTCCTTCTCCGATGACTTCCCATTCATAAAACTGTGGCTCTTGAATGTCCTCTGGAGTAGGCAGTAGGTTGAGACCCATTCTAGTCACCCACAGATGTTTGACCCTGGAGAGTATGAGCCTTTCAGAGTTTGAGTTTCATCATCTATAAAATGGAAATGATGTTACCTTCTTCATGGATATATTGTGAAGAGAATAGGTTAAAATTTAGAAAGCCTAAGCTCTATACACTAGGACTTAATTCTTGTCCTTTCCTCACCCGGCCTCCTTCTTCTCATGAAAGAGATGACTTTGACCCCAAACAAAAAGCACAGAAGTAATAGATAGCAACTAGAATGTAGCACCAGGAAGTCAAACACACACACTTTTATACCACATATTAGTTTGGTGCCATTTCTGTGTTTTAGGATGTATTCCCTGATTGAGTTGAGATAATGGAGGAAAATTATTATGCCCCCCCTTTTTATATTCCATGTGCAATCCTTTCCTTGTTTCTTTTTTTAAAAAAATATTTTAGGCACATTAAGAGGGTGGATCTCATGGTAAGTGTCTTTCCTGGTCTCTATACTTTATAGGTTGAATGTCAGAAAAGCAGAATTTCATTGAACACTAGATAGAAGAGACATTCAGGGGGAACAACAATAAAGGGTCGGCTGGACAGAAGATTGGAGTCAGAATACCTGAGCCCCCAAAGCCCCAAGTGTACCCATCACTGGCCACAGGACTTTGGGTGAGTTGCTTCTCCTGTGCTGGCCTCAGCCTTCACACAGAGTCATACTCAATACAACCCTATAATCAGGGTGTAGGTTTTGAGGCTAATAAACTGGAATTTGAACCTAGGCATCATTAGGCATATTTTGCAAGACCTCCTTTTGTTCCAAGCTCTCATATCAGCATTTCTAAAATGGTGATCAATATGGTACATACTCCCATATACCTGTAGTGAAGATTAAATGAGATAATACTTGGAAAAGACTCAGTATGGTACCAGATACTTTGTAAATGATCAGTAAAGACTCACTTATTTTAACAATATTATTATTAGACTTCCCAATCATCAAAAGGAAGCATAATATGGGTGGATTTACTGTATTGTGCATATATGTGCAATGTATGTGATGGTGTTTTCTATCAGATTTATTGTTAAAAAATAGGGCTAGATGAACTGCAAAGTTTTCTCTGTAAAATTAGATTTTTTCCCTCATACTATGTGATTTTATGGTACAAAAGAAAAATACTAAACTATATATGTATTATATATATATACACACAAAACAACATATATATAATAGTCACATAAAGTATGTATGTAATGTATATATAGTATAGTTGCATATAAGCATACATAATAACAGAAGGGCTTACAGCAAAACATCTACAGTTATTTTTTTAATGATTATAGATTGTTGATTTATGTTTTCATCTCAGGACCTTAGTCTGCCTTAAACATTTATAAAGATGAGTGTGGATTACATTTGTGATCATAAATACAAACCCTAAGAGCTTTCATTATGATTTATTAGATATTCCAAACATAAAAATGAACTGCACTCCCCATAGTCAGGTTAACAAATGAACTTTACCAGTATATTTCCATAGGTTTACCTAGGTGTCATTGGGTAACTTGAAGTTTCCTCCACACATTTTGCTTTGAGATTCGTCTACATTCCAGTTGCTGTAGCTCTAGTTCAATCACTTTCACTGGTATATTGTAATACACTGTAAAATTGTACCCTGATCTACTTATCCAGAAAAATCTGTTTATAGACATTTGGATTGTTTTCAAATTTGTGCTCTTGAAAGAGTGGGGCAAAGGCCTTTCTTCTGCAGGTCTCCTTGGGCACATCTGCCAAGGGTTCTGCATATATATATTTATGGGTCCATTTGAGGCATCATTAAATAGGTACAATCTGCTAGATATAACCAAATTGTTCTGGATAGTTGATGTACTAGGTCACAATGCAACCAGTTGTATATGGGAGTTCCTGCTGTTCTACATAGCCCAGCTAAAGAGGAGGTAGAGTACCTGGTTCCAAACAAAGGCCTTTGAATCAAGCTCTTTCTGTTAGTAGTTGCATTACCCTGGGACATGTAAGTAATCTATCTGAGCCTCACTGTTATAATCTGCGAAAGGAAATCCTGATACCAAGCAGAGTACCTGAAACATACAGACTGGCAGCAAATGTTTGCTTTCTTCCCATTCCATCTTTTCTCTTCTCTAAGAGAGATTTTATTTTAACCTCAATATTACTACTTTGTCTTAGCATTTGAGAATGTTAAAAGGAAAACAAACACACTAATGTACATTATAAGAGATTCAGGGGCATTTTTGTGATATGGAATATTACAGAATGAGTTGTCTGATGGAGTTGGGATGAGGAGAAAGTGCCTACTCTTTACTATTGAATTGTGGGCTATTTGGGCCCAGAGGTTTACATATATATCTTCTGATATATTTGGATTATTGTGTTCAAGTCCTCCATTTCCTTGTTGATCTTAGGCCTAGCTTTTCTATTCATTATGGAAAATGCAGTATTGAAGTCTCCAACTATCACTGTATAATTATCTATTTCTCTCCCCATTCTTGCCAATTTTTATTTCATGTATGTTTTAGTTTCCTCCTGCTGCTGTAAAAAATCACCACAATTTTAGTGGCTTACATAACACATGTTTACCATCTTATGGTTTTGGAGGTCAGATGACTGAAATCAATTTCAGTGGGCTAAAATCAAGGTGATGATAGGGCTTTTCTCCTTTTGAAGACTGTAGGAAAGAATCTGTTTCTTGCCTTTTCCAGCTTCTAGGGGCTGTCCCCATACCTTGGTTTTTGGGCACATCATTCTAACCTTTGCTTCTGTTGTCACATTTCCTTTTCTGACTTTCCTCCTTTCTTTCATAAGAACCCTTGTGATTACATTGGACACATCTGGATAATCCAGGATAATCTTCCCATCTCAGAATCCTTAACTAATCATATCTAAAATGTCCATTTTGCCACATCAGGTAACACATTCACAGGTTTTGGATTTTAGGATGAGGGCATCTTTGGGGAGCCATTAGTCTACCTACGACAATGTATTGTAGGACTTTGCTGTTGGGTGCACATATGTTTATCATTTTTATATCTTATATTGACCCTTTTATTATAAAATGCCCCATTTTATCTCTAGTAACTTCAACTTTCTTATGGTTGCCATTTGCATTGTATATCTTTATCTACCCACTTACATACATTCATTTTTTTTTAATTTGAATTGTGTTTCCTATAAGCACCATATTGTTGGATTGTGTTTTTTATCCACTCTGACAATCTTGTCCTTTTGATTGGATTGCTTAAACCATTCACAATTAATGTTATTATTAATATGGTAAGATTTATGTCTGCCAATTTACTTTTTGATTTATGTTTCATATCTTTTTTTCTTTTCCTCCTTTATTGTTTTATTTTGCATTAAGTGAATATTTTCAGTATTCTAGTACTTTCAATATTTAAATATTTCACTAGCTGAGTACTTCAATTCCTCCAATGATTTTGTCATTATGTTTTTTAGTTGCTTACATAGTGGTTAATTTAGGGCCTATAATAGACATCAACTTATCAGAATCTACTTTGGATTTATACTAATTTCAGTGAGATATAGAAACATTACTCCTGGATTGCTATATTCCCTCCTCTACTTTTTGTGTTATTGTTATGCATATTGCCTATATATATAATAAACCCGACAATATAGTTATCATAATTGTATAACTTTATGTCTTTAAAGAAGCTGAGAGAAGAAAGAAAAATATATATTTATGAGTTCATTGTGTTAGCCTTTTTAATTGCCATTTCTGATTCTCCTCATTTCTTCCTATGGATTGAATTACCATTTTTTTGTTATTTCTTACTCTAAAACAGTTTTGCTCCTACCTTCCTCCTTTGTACTGTTATTGTCAAATATATAATTTCTCCTCTACTGACCTCCTTTGTCATCTAAGGAGTTCATGGAGCTTCATGAGATCTCATTTGGGAAAGCACTTTGGGTTCTTGGGAAAAAAAAGCAGTGACTTCCAAGTAATTACTTTCTAACTTACACTGCAGATATCATCAAGTTCTGTATTGGATGAAACAAATAATACAGTATTTGTTACATTTAGTTGAACAACAATTTGTATCTGACTGGAGAATTCCTGCCCTCAAGGAACCATGGGAACTTACTTTTACTGTGTCAGCCACTTTGCATTTGTTACCACATGCATTTCTCACAATGCTTCTGTGTGGCAGAGGTTATTAGCCACAATCTATAAAAGAAGGAACTAAGACCTAAAGCAAACCAGAAAAATTTTCATGAGGCTTCATGATTAAATGTATTCCTTCCAATTGTTTTATGTGCTTTCCTGTTTTATTTATTTATTTATTTATTTATTTATTTATTTATTTATTTTATTATGTTATGTTAATCACCATACATCACATCATTAGTTTTTGATGTAGTGTTCCATGATTCATTGTTTACGTATAACACCCAGTGCTCCATGCAGAATGTGCCCTCTTTAATACCCATCACCAGGTTAACCCATCCCCCCACCCCCCTCCCCTCTAGAACCCTCAGTTTGTTTTTCAGAGTCCATAGTCTCCCATGGTTCGTCTCCCCCTCTGATTCCCACCCCCTTCATTTTTCCTTCCTGCTATCTTCTTTTTTTTTTTTAACATATAATGTATTATTTGTTTCAGAGGTACAGGTCTGTGATTCAATAGTCTTACCACAATTCAAAGCACTCACCATAGCACATACCCTCCCCAATGTCCATCCCCCAGCCACCCATCCCTCCCCCACCCCCACCACTCCAGCAACCCTCAGTTTGTTTCCTGAGATTAAGAATTCCTCATATCAGTGAGGTCATAATATATACAATGGAATATTATGCAGCCATCGAAAGGAATGAAATCTTGCCTTTTGCAACGATGTTAATGGAACTGGAGGGTATTATGCTGAGCGAAATAAGTCAATCAGAGAAAGACATGTATCCTGTTTTATTTTTACTTTATTTTAATTCGTGTCTTTTAGGATAGGTCAGAGATACATCTGAACTGGATGTCTCTAACTGCTTTTGAGCTATTGGGTTATAAGTTACAGCAGAAGAACAAAAAGGATAACAGGTCTGCTGGGAAGGACAACGGAAGGAAAGTTAGGGGATGTTTGTCTCAGTGCCTGACCCATCACTGATTTGGAGGACCTGAATAAGTTTCTTCCCCTCTTATGGCACCATTCTAAATCACAGTTATAGCACTGAAGGCTGCAAACAAAGGCCGATCCTTGTTCCATTCCCAGGAGATATTTGGCAATGTCTGGAGACATTTCTGGTTGTCACAAATGGGGATGGAAGTTGTGCTATGAGCATTTAGTGGGTAGAGGCCAGGGATGCTTGTTAACTTTCTACAATGCATGGGACAGCCCCTACAACAAAGAATTATATAATTCAGAGTGTAAATAGTGCAGAGGTTGAGAAACCCTATTCAAGGCACCTGCACTGTCATTAAGAGCTCCCAGAGGTCACACATTATATATCCTGGTACCTATACCTGACAGTGGCACCAGTAGAGGAGCTCAGGCTCATATGTCCATTGCTCATTTTTTTTGTTATTAAGGTATTCATGGATTTTCATATTAGATATTTGTTTCGTGATTTTGTAGCGGGATAGAGAAGGCAAGCAGAGTTTAATTGAGCCCATTCAACTTACAAATAAACCATATTCTTTTTAATAAAACTTGATTCTAAAAAGGTTTAAGAGAGTGTTGTTAAAGCAGGGAGTTTATAGAAAGAAACTAAGTATTCAGAATAGGAAATTTCTTAAATTAATTAAGGCACACCTAAATGAATAATGGAATTTTAGGCAACCATTAAAGTGAATTATGTAAGCAATAAGAAATGATTTTTTAACCTTTAAGACTGGAAAAATTAATTTCTAAAAATTGGTGGTAGTCATTTTGGTGAAGGTGTGGAGGAACAGGCACTTTCACAGTAGTAGTCCCAATTTTTGTTATTTACAATTTAAGGCTATAGGTCTGTCATATATTCCCCTTCACATTTTCCCCTCTTAGAGCTCATCTAACAACCATCTTCACTCTATATCTTCCTTTACCCTTCTATAGATGCCCCAACACACACTCACTTAAAATCATCAAAGCTGAGAAAGAAGGTGACAGACAAGAGGCAGGGATTAAGAAGGGTAGAGACAACCCTTGGCTCAGGAGTTATCACCTCACTTTTTTTCATTCCATATAGACTTATGTCCCTTTAATTAACCTTCCAGATTCATATTACAGAAGCACATTTTTTGATGCCAGGAAATACAAAGTAACTAAAAGAAAACGTAACTTAACCCTGGCCCTGCTACACAAGACACTGAAATATATGTCAAAAGTTTGGAGTCTCACTGTTTAGCTGAATAGAAGACTTGGGATAAGTCAGGTCCCCTCTACTGGTATTATAGCTAAAAGAGATTAACTTTTACATTAATGGTTAGGAACATAATCTTTGGAATCAGACAACTCTGGGTTCCCCAAAGGTTGGCGCCATCATTTACATGTCATCTCAAATCAGTAGGAAAATAAAACTCTACCCTTGGGAATGTGTGCTTAATGGTTAACATTGTTTTCTTCTTTTTTTCCAAAAATTTTAAATGATTACATATTCATATTAAAATAATTGTTATCATACAATTTAAGTATATAAGATGTTTAAAATAATGACAATTACTATTTTTTTTAATATTTTCCTCCTATACTTCCTTTATTCCTAGGCAAACACTAATCTACTTTCTGTCTATATGGATTTGCTTGCAATGGACATTTCATATAAGTGAAATCAAACAATCCATTTGAATTTTTGTTTCTGATTTCCTTCATGTAGCATGATGTATTCAAGGTTCATTCATATTGTAGCATGCATCAGTACTTTATCCCTTTTTGTTATCAAATAATATTCCATGGCATGGATGTGCCACATTTTATTTCTTCATACATCAATTGATGGACATTTGAGTTGTTTATACTTTTTGGCTATCATGAATAATGCTACCATGAACCTTGTGTATAAGTGTTTGTGTGGACATAATTTTTTTTTCTATTGGGTAAATACCTAGGAATAGAATTGCTAGGTCATATAGTAACACTATTTTCAAATTTTGAGGAACTCCCAGACTATTTTCCAAAGTAGCAGCACCATTTTACGTTACCACCAACAGTTTACAAGGGTTCTCATTTCTCCACATCCTCACCAGCACTTGCTAATATCTGTCTTTTTGATTCTAGCCATTCTAGAGTGTGAAGTGACATCATTGTAGTTTTGAGTTGCATTTATCTAATGACTAATGATGTGAAACATCTTTTCAGGTGCTTTTTGGTCATTTGTATCTCTCCCATGGATAAATGTTTTCTCATCCACTTGACCATTTTTAGTTGGGTTGTCTTTTTATTATTGAATTGTAAGAATTATTTATATATTCCAGATACTAGTTCCTTATATATAAGATTTGCAATATTTTCTCCCAGTCTGGAGGCTGTATTTTTACTTAAAAAAAAAAAAAACTTTAAGGGCACCTATGGGTGGCTAAGTCAGTTAAGTGACTGACTCTTGATTTTGGCTCAGGTCATGATCTCTGGGTCGTAGGATGAGCCCTACATAGGGCTCTGCACTCAGGGGGGAGTCTGCTTGAGGATTCTCTCTCCCTCTTCCTCTGTCCCTCCCCCCAGTCATGTTGTCTCTCTCTCTCTCTTTCAAATAAGTAAATAAATCTTTTAAAAAACTTTGCTGAGTAATAACTGACAAATATCATTATATGTATTTGAAGTATACAACATGATGATTTGATATACATGTACATTGTAGAATGATTACCAAGATCAAGATAATTAGCATATCCATCACATCACATAGTTAATACAGGTAACTTTCTTGTGGTGAGAATGCTTAAGAACTTTCAAGTATACAATACCACATTATTAACTATAGTCATCATGCTGTACTTCTTATTATTGATACTTTGTGCCCTTTGTCCTACATCTTCCTCTTTCCCTCTCCCCCTAGCCCCTGTCAAGTACCATTCTAGTCTGTTTCTATGAAATTGGCCTTTTTTTCAGATTGCCCATATATGTGATACCATACAGTATTTGCCTTTCTCTATCTGAATGATTTCACTTAGCCTAACGCCCTCTAGATTCATCCATGTTTTTGCAAATGCAAGATTTCCTTCTCTTTTATAGCTGGGTAATATTCAATATATATATCACATCACATTTTCTCTATCCATTCATCCACTGAAGGGCATTTAAGTTATTTCCGTATCTTGGCTATTGTGAATAATGTTGCAACGAACATAATGTCCAGATATCTCCTTGAAATACTTACTTCAGTTTTTTAAGATATATACCCAGGTGTGGGATTCCTGGATCATAGGGTAGTTTTTATGTGTAGTGTAAGATAGGGGCCCAGTTTCATTCTTTTGCATGTGGATATCTAGTTTTGCCAGCATCATTTATTGAAGAGACTGCATTTTCCCCATTCTGTGTTCTTGGCATCTGGGTCAAAAATTAGTTGACAGTATATGCATGGCTTTATTTCTGAGCTCTACTCTGTTCCACTAGTCTACATGCTTGTTTTCATGGCAGTGCCATACTGTTTGGATTATTATAGCTTTGTGATACAGCTTAAAATTAGCTAGTGTCGGGCGCCTGGGTGGCTCAGTTGGTTAAGCGACTGCCTTCGGCTCAGGTCATGATCCTGGAGTCCCGGGATCGGGTCCCGCGTCGGGCTCCCTGCTCGGCGGGGAGCCTCCTTCTCCCTCTGACCCTCCCCCCTCTCATGTGCTCTCTGTCTCTCTCATTCTCTCTGTCTCAAATAAATAAATAAAATCTTAAAAAAAATTATCTAGTGTGGTGTCTCCAGCTTTGTCCCTCTTTCTCAGGATTGTTTTGGTTATTCAGGGCCTTTTGTGGTTCCAAACAAAATTTAGGATAGTATTTTTCTATTTATATGAAAAATGACATTGGAATTTTGATTGGGATTGCACTGAATCTGTAGATTGCTTTGGGTACCATGGACTCTTTTGTAATACTCATTGTTCCAATCCATGAATATGAGATATCTTTCCATTTATTTGTATCTTCTTCAATCTCTTTTATAAATCTCTTATACTTTCCAGTGTACAGGTCTTTCACCTCCTTGGCTAAATTTTTTCCTAAGTATTTTATTTTTCAATATTATCATAAATGGGATTTCTTTCTTAATTTCTTTATCAGATAGTTCCATGTTAGTGTATAGAAATGCAACTGATTTCTGTATGTGGATTCTGTATCCTGCAACTTTACTGAATTTATTTATTTAGTTCAACGAGTTTTGTGGTGGTGTCTAGGGTTGTCCCATCTGCAACCAGAGATGACTTAACTTCTTCCTTACTGATATAGATGCATTTTATTTATTTATGTTTTCTAATTGCTATGGCTAAGTCTTCCAGTACTATGTTGAATAGAAATGGTGAGAGTGGGAATCCTCGTCTTGTGCCTGATCTTGGGAGAAAAGCTTTTAACTTTCACCACTGAGTATGATGTTAGCTGTGGGCTTGTCCTATAAGGCCTTCATCATGTTGAGGAAGATTCTTTCTATACCCAATATCATTATTTAATGACCTTCTTTGTCTCTTGTGACAGTTTTTGACTTAAAGAATATTTTATCTAAGTTAGCTACACCTGTTCTCTTTTGGTTTCCATTTGCATGGAATATCTATTTCCATCTCTTCACTTTTAGCCTGTAAGTGTCCTTAAAATTGAAGCAAATCTTTTGTAGGCAGCATATACTTGGGTTTTGCTTTTTTATCCATTTGTCGAATCTATATCTTTTATTAAAGAATTTAAACCATTTCTTTTCAGAGTAATTATTGTTAGGTAAGGATTTATATCACCATTTTGTTAATTGCTTTCTGATTGTTTTGTAGTTCCTTTCTTCTTCTCTTGCTGAACTTTTTGTGAGATGATAATTATTTTGTAGTAGTATGTTTTGATTCTTTTCTCTTTATCATTTGTGTGTCCATTATAGATTATTGCTCTATGGTTAGCATGAGGCTTTCATAATACATTTTGTGTTATAACCATTTAAGTTGATAAAAACTTAAATTCAGTTGTGTAAGAAAGTCCTATTGATTTATCTGCTGCCTTCTCCACAATTTATTTTGATATACCAACTTACATCTTTTTATATAATGTGTCCATTAACATAATATTGTAGCTATAGTTATTTTTTTTTAACACTTTTGTCTCTTAATCTATATGCTGGAGTTCAAAGTGATTTGCAGACCATCACAGCAGTATTAGAGTATTTTGAATTTGATTATATATTTACCTTTACCAGGGAATTTTATCCTTTCATATGTTTTTGATGTTATTAATTAGCATCCTTTTATTGCATCTTGAAGAACTACCTTTAGCATTTTGTAGGGCAGGTCTGGAGGTGATAAATTCCCTCAACTTTTGTCTGTCTGGGAAAGTCTTTGTATCTCCTTCATTTCTGAATGACAATTTTGCTGAGTATTATATACTCTTAGTTGATAGGTTTTTAGGTTTTTTTGAACACTTTGAATATATTATCCCACTCTTTTCTGGCCTGCAAGGTTTCTGCTTAGAAACCTGCTGAAAGCCTCATCAGGAATCCCTTATATGTGATGAGTCTTTTTTTTTTCTTGCTGTTTTCATAATTCTCTTTATTTTTGATTTTTGAGAGCTTGATTATAATGGATCTCAGTGAAGAACTCTTTGAGTTGAGTCTGTTTGGGGATCTTTGAGCTTCATGCACCTGGATGGTCATATCACTCCACAGATTTGGAAAGTTTTCAATCTTTAAATAAAGTTTCCTCTCTCCCCCTCTTGTCCTTCTAGAACTGCCAATATTCTGCAGATTTCTTTCTTTTCTTTTCTTTTCTTTTCTTTTCTTTCTTTCTTTCTTTCTTTCTTTCTTTCTTTCTTTCTTTCTTTCTTTCTTTCTTTCTTCCTTCCTTCCTTCCTTCCTTCCTTCCTTCCTTCCTTCCTTCCTTCCTTCCTTTCTTCCTTCCTTTCCTTCCTTCTTCTTCTTTCTTTTTTCTTTTTTTCCTCTTATTTGTACTTCATAATCCATGTAAACTTCCTTCACTTTTTTCCATTCTAATTTATTTATTTTCTGACTGGATAATATCAAGAAATCTGCCTTCAACCTCACAGGTTTTTCTTCTGTATGATTGAGCCTGCTGTTGAAACTCTCTATTGCATTTTTCATTTCACTCATTGTATTCTTCTGTCCCCCCAATTTTTTTGGTGTTCTTTTATGATTTCTAAGTTTTTGTTGAACTTCTTGTTTTGTTTATGTATTATTTTCCTGAGTTCATTGAGTTGTCTATCTGAATCTTGCTGTGCTCTCTGAAAATAATTATTTTGAATTCTCTCTCAGATAACTACATATCTGCATTTATCTGGGGTCAGTTATTATAAATTACTATGCTTCTTTGGTGGCTTCATGTTTCCTTGCTTTTTAAAATTTCTAATGGCTTTGCATTGGCGTCTGCACATCTCAGGACACAATCTCTTCCAGTCTTTCTGGACTGGCTTCAGTGGAGAAAGACTTCCACCTGGAAATGGTATGAGGGCACTCGCTGGGTGCTATGCAGCTTATTTGGTGCTGGGAAAGGTACAGTGGTGTGTCTCCATGCAGCTCTATCAGCAGAGGTTGATGGCAGCCAGACTGCAGGGGTTTTCTGTGAGCAAGACTGCAGATGTCCTGTGGGTGGCCATGCAAGGTAGAGCTGTGGGGTCCTCAAAGGCAAAGGCTGTTGAGGTTTTCCTGTTTTCCATTTTCTTTGCCCTTAGGAGAAAGTTCTAGCCAAAGGGATCCCTCTCAGTGCCTGCTCTGGCATGCTGGCTTTCAGAGGAGTAGCAGAGCTGGGGTCCTGGATGTGGACCTGCCTGTGGAACTACCACTGTGCCTTGGTCCTAAGGTACAAGTGCACTTGCACCTACTGTAGTACTTGAGTCAAAAGTATGGGAGTGTGCTGCTCTTCTGTGGAACTGGGACCTGGGTCTCAGGGGCTTACCACAGTGACTCTAACTGGAGACAAGTTTGCAGCAGCAGCATGGGCCCTGGGTTGACAAGGTGCAGTGGTGATTTGGGCACAGGGGGCAGGGTGCCATAGCACCACAGCCTGGGGATGGTGGGTTAAGGTCTCAAGACTGGCCCTAGGGACAGTCATAGGACAGCAGCAGCATGACACGAAGAGTAGTCTACCAAAGCCACATGTCAGGACTTGGGGAGCTTGGGTCAGAGTAGTGGCAGCACTCTCAGGCAATGACAATTCAGGTCTGTGATCTAGGACCAGTGGCAGGGCTCAGAATAGAGGTGGTATGGCCCCAGGAATGATGGTGCAGAGCTGCTGTCTGGGACCTGGTGAGTTGGGCTCAGAGAGCAGTGGCAGTGTTTCTGGGCAATGACAGTTCAGAGCTACAACCTGGGTTGGGGGGCTAACTTCAGGGCAGTGGAACCTTGGCCCTGGTAATGGTGGTCAAAGTGTAACGTCATGATAAGGAGACAGTAGTGGAGAAAATAAGGCAATCTGCAAATACTCTCTTGAATATTTTATTGGGAGTTGGTTCTGCATTGTTCAAGATTTCTCTGGGCTCCCTGCTAGGCAGGGACCCTGCTTCTCCCTCTCCCACTCCCCCTGTTGTGTTCCCTCTCTCGCTGTCTCT
Source organism: Mirounga leonina (assembly GCF_011800145.1). Classification (NCBI taxonomy): domain Eukaryota; kingdom Metazoa; phylum Chordata; class Mammalia; order Carnivora; family Phocidae; genus Mirounga; species Mirounga leonina. The sequence continues at coordinate 1,413,208 of NW_023270121.1, read as the reverse complement.
CTCTGTCAAATAAATAAATAAAATATTAAAAAAAAAAATAAATATTTCTCAAATAACATATACATATACACACACAGAAATACACGTGCAAATAAATCTAGAAAAATATTAACATGAATATCTATTATATAGTAATGTAAGCACCAATTAACTTTTTTATTGTAATGTTAAGTTCCTGACATTAAACTTTTGATTGCTGAGGCTTGCACTTCAAAGACCTCCATCTCAAATAAACACATTACCAGCTACACGACTAGATAAAGAGCCAGGCTGACCCACCTATGAAGTTCCCCTTTTCAGAAAGCTCTAGTTGACTTAGGTAACTGAACTTTTGACAGCTTGCTTTTCCCTTCCCACGTTCTAATTCCCATTCTTATGTTTTAAATTCACCAATTGTGAACCCACAAAACCTTATGCACCCCTCCCTCACCTCCAACCCTAGGTTCTCTCTCTCTCTCTCTCTCTCTCTCTCCCTGAAACCTTGCTGTGTGGCTCTGAATGTGCTGTATACCTTCCAGAACCTGTTGCTAATAAATTCTGTTTTTTTTCAAAGCTCTCTGATGGTATTGCTGGGGTGCATCTTGCAATCATAATAAGAACCACAAGGGCTTGTCTATCCACAACATTGGCTCCAGTCAGGGAAATGTCTGTGGGAACTCACCACAAGTAGTAGACCCCCAACTGAGTGCCTCAGGCACTTCTAGCTGGTACCATCACTATCAATAGGCTGAGAGAGACACAAAACAGAATGTCTTTCAAAAAATGTGTCTTATAACCAGAATTTATTACATGTAATAAAATGAATACAGCATGTGGAAAACTTTCAATAAATTTATTCATAAAAATATTGTAGAGATGTTTATTATTATATAGCTATTTTTTCCATCTTTAGGTCTGCAACCTAAAATGTGCCTTCTCTCTCTCTTCCCTCTTCTTTCTCCCTCTCTTTCTCTCTCTCTCTCTCTCTCACACACACACACACACACACAAATACAGACAAACATATCCCTCTTCCATCCCTTGCTTTCCTGGTTGAGCAGGCTTTATTTAGGATGTGCTCTGCAACTGCCAGGGATCTGCAGCCAGGTTTTCCCATGGGTTGGGACTAGAAGCTATGTTCTACAGTTGGACAGGGCTCCAAAATTGCCTTTTCCCTGCCCAGAGGGCCATAGAATGTGCTCTCTGGCTACTGGGCATGTATGTCCAGGCTTCCCAGTGGGGTGGGATTGAAGGTTATGCTCAGCAGTTGAGTGGGACTTCAAATTTCTCTGCCCAGGCAGGGCCAGAGAATGGGCTCCACAGCTGGTACAGCCCTTTGGCTAGAGACCCAAATCAAGCTCCCTGGCCAGACAGGAACACAAACTCAGCTCTGCAGATGGGCATGAGCCACTGGCTGGGATCTCTGCTTGTGCCCTGATGGAAGCAGAATGGCAGTCCACTAAGATCTGAGTGCTGGTTGCTGTAAGCTCCTTCCCACTTTTCTGTCTCTATCTAATTCCCAGTGGTTGAGCCCTGCAAATTCTCCCAGTGATCCCCAAGGGGCAAGACCCAATTGGTTCTCCTGGGCAGCATCCCATTGCTGGGGGCCTGGATATTCACAGTGGTCTCTCTTTTTCCCACTGGACAAACCATAAATCCAGGAGCATTTTTTGGGTAAGATGTTGTGCTCGGCTGGGGGAGGGGCAATGCAGACAAAGTGAAGCCACTCCTCTTACCCTTCTAATGGAGGCCTTCTCAGTTTCTGTGGTTCAGGAAGTTGCTTTAGGCTTATTCCTGGTTCTCAGATTTTCACAATTGTGTCTTGTCTGTGGATAGTTGCTAGTTAGTCCTTTGAGGGGGACTGAAGTTGAGAACAACTTATGCCACTATCTTGATGACATCACTCTCTTTATTTACATTTTAAAACTCTCTAGATATATTTCAATATGTAGGCAGTTTTTGTTTTTCAGAGAAAAAAGTCAGAGAACTTTAATTTTTAAAAAGATGGCCATGGGGGGCCTGGGTGGCTCAGTCAGTGTCTGACTTCAGCTCCGGTCATGACCTCAGCGTCCTATTATTGGTGGGTGCTGCTGCCCCCCTTCATTGGGCACTTTGCTCAGCGGGATGTCTGCTTGTTCCACTGCCCCTCCCCCTGCTTGTACTCTCTCTCAAATATATAAATAAAATTTAAAAACTAAAAAACTAAAAAGAAGACCATGAAACAGAGTGTGACCCCAATTCTGAGAATGCCTTCAGTTGCATTTGGTGATGACTGAATTTTTTTCCTTTACTCTTTTCTTTCTATTTTCTTTTCTTCTTCCTGTCTTTACCCCTCTTTTACTCTCCCACTTTAATAATTATTTACTGAATGAGTATTGTGTGCCAGCCCCAATCCATTTCTCTAAGATCTCCTTTCTAACCTTCAGCCCCAGAGCCACTGAACATATCCATGTGGATCAAAATAATAACACATATCCATGTATGAGATCTCTCTCTCTCTTTCTCTCTCACACACACACACCACACCCTGTTTGTTTATCCAATAAATTCCTGAAACTTGGAAGATCACCATGTAAGATTGAGCTGTGATAGAGATGCAAGAGAAAAGACAAGTTTAAAAGACCAAGAAATGTGGGTTAGAATTTCTGCCTTGCTTCTTAAAAGCAGGGTGACCTTAGAAAATGCACTTGACCTCTCTGAGCTTGACTAAATTTATCTAAATAAAGGGATGATGCATACAGCAGAGGGTTGTGGTTAGGAGTGAAGAAATCCAACATAGCAGTAAGCAAAGAGAGGAAAACACTTAACATATGCTAGTTTCCTTCTTACCCTCTACAATCCCTTCCATAAAAAGAAATGCCTGTGACTTATCCTAAATATCATAACTACCAAAGCGAAACATTTGGAAATGTAATAAGTAGGGAAATGTACAACTCTCCATTCCATGTGGGCTTTAGTGTCATATCTCTGTGTTTGAAGGAATTGTATGATGGGTCACCTGGGTGGCTCAGTCGTTAAGCGTCTGCCTTCGGCTCAGGTCATGATCCCGGGGTCCTGGGATCGAGCCCCGCATCGGGCTCCCTGCTCAGCGGGAAGCCTGCTTCTCCCTCTCCCACTCCCCCTGCTTGTGTTCCTGCTCTCTCTGTGTCTCTCTCTATCAAATAAATCAAATCTTAAAAAAAAAAAGAAGGAATTGTATGATGAATTGGTGGAAAGGAAGAAGTTCTTTGTATCATTTCCAGGTAAGCCAGGGAGTGTGGTTTATGTAGGAGATTAGAATTTTTCCAGTGCTAAAAGTTGTCTTACTCTTCTTTTCATTGCCATTAAATATTTTTTCATGTTTATTTCAAATTGAAACATTCTCCATATGATAACAAAAGTTGCAAAAACAATGGTGATTGTGAAAATTATTGATGCTTTAAAATATGTAACAGATAATGTAACATTCAGTTCCAAGCTGCTTTATGAGAAATGCTGATGAGAGTCCTTAAAGTTGAAATGAAGGACAATAAAAAGCAGTTTTAATTTCTTCTTCTATTTAAATTAATACCAGGTTAATTTAATTTCTATCATTTGAAATCTAAATGTTAGAAATTTCTTCCTGCATCCAGCCATCTTCATGATTGCACCCTATGGGTGCAATAGTTGCAATAGTTGACAACATTTGCAAAAATAGGATTCCCATAATATATGATGACATCTACAGTTTATTCTTGTCTTATTTGTATGCTGAAGGCTCTAAATGATTGTTATTATTGCAATGAATATGGCAGGGGCGTGGTGATGACAGACATGGAGGAAAAAGAGAGGAAGGGAAGGGGGTGGTTTCCTGAGGATATGGAAGGAAATTTTTAACTCATATTTTCAGCAACAGATCTATACTTAGGGACATAATGATGCTAAATTATATGTCTTTGTCTCTTTAACTGATCAGTATTATTAATAGATTCTAAACCCTTTGTTTTTATCTTAGATTTTAGTGCTTTGTCAGCAATTAGTACCTCCTTTGGTTTCTGTTTGTCTCTAAGTAGCTTATCTGCATCTGGACTTCCTCCTCAAGAAGTCAAGGATGGCTCCATATTAGGAAATCCATACATGTGACTAACCATATTAAGTCAATGCCAAAAAAATATTAAAGTAATCTCACTAGTTCCTAAAAATGCATTTGCTCATATGTAATATTTTTTATTTAAAAACCTTTAGTAATCTGTGAATAATGAAGTAAATCTTTAGCATTATTGATGGGTACATTCCAAAAGAAAGGCATGCATCACAAACTGAGTGGTCTACTACTAGTATTCTTGTAGAGTCAGCAATTTGAAAAAAAAAATCTATTGTTATCATCAATCTCCATCACTGTGGTAGAATAACAAGTCAATGTGTTTATACAAGAAAGTTAGCCATGGTCAATATTGTTATAATTACATAATTAAACCATGAGATTACTCTTCAGTAGTCAAGAGTGTGGTATCGGCAGAGGGTTTGACAGATAGATCAATTGAACAGAAGAGAGAACCCAGAAATAGATACAACAAATATGTCCAACTTATTTTTCATTAAGGTTCAAAGGCAATTCAATGGAGGAAAGACAGCCATTTCAACAAATGGTACTGGAGGAATCAGGCATCCACAGGCAAAAATAAATGAAAGACAAACCTTTAACTAAACTTCAAGCTTTATACAAAAATTAATTATAATGAATCAAAACCTTAATTATAAAATTTAAAATTATAAAACTTGTAGAAAAAATATAGTAGAAAAATCTTTGGGATCTAGGTCTAGGCACAGAGTTGGTTTTTTTATCTTTTGTTTTCTGTTTTTGTTTTTTGTTTGTTTTTTTTTTAGGTGGGGCGAGAAAGAGGAGGAGGAGCAGAGGGAGAGAGAGAATCTTAAGCAGGCATCAAGCCCAGCATGGAGCCCAACATGGGGCTCAATCTCACAACCCTGAGAGCATGATCTGAGCGGAAATCAAGAGTTGGATGCTTAACCAACCAAGCTACCAAGTCACCCTTAGGCAAGGAGTTGTTAATCATGACATCAAAAACAAGATCTGAAAATAGAGCTATCAGGTTCCAAGATGGTGTAGGAAGACCCTGAATTCACCTCGGTACCATGGAACACACCAAGTTACACCTGTTTATACAGAACAATTCCTCTTGAAGAAGAACTAAGGGCTGACTGAATAGACATAGTAACAAAGGGAACTCCCACCCCAGATGCTGGGAACTGCAGTGAGAAGGGATAGTACCAAGGGACTAGGAACAGATCCGTCTGTCCTTGAGCACAGAAAAAAAAAGCCACGGTTTAAAAGAGCAACTAGTTTATAAAAGATCCAGCCCTACAACTCTGCCAAATGGTGGGGGAGCTGCTAGAACTCCCTCTGGGTCAGAAGGGCTGGTGAGCGACATGGTTTACACTCACTCTCCATCTTGAAAGAGCAAACCAGAGTGGGTCCAGACACCATAGACGGTTTGCCACTTCAGCAAGTCATGGGTCCCTAGCCCACACAAGCCCCATTTGTCCTGGGACACAGAAAAAAACCCCACAATTTAAAGGAACAGCTAGTAAATAAAAGGGTCTGTCTTAGAACTCAGCCAAAAGGCAGAGGATGAGGAGCTGCTAGAATTCTCTCCAGGTGGGAGGGGCTGGCAGACATGATTTATGCTCCCCGTCTACCTTAATAACATGAATAAGAACAGAGTCTAGACCCTCTAACTGGCCTACCACCTCAGTAAGCCTTGGGCCCCTAGCCCACCCCAGCCCCACCTGTAGTCCCACCAAGGTGGCCACAGGGCAGTGCACACAGGGATACCTCTAGTCAGTGCTCACCTTGCTCCAGCTTTTGCACCAAGATGACACAGGCACAAAGCACCCTGAAACACTCCAGGCCCACACTGAGATAGGGTAACTGAAGGACTCCATACAAATCTGCTTTTTGCTTCTTTTCCTGCTTCTATTCTTGCTAGAACCTGCACCCCCACTTTACACATGTCTCATAGTGCAAATAGTATATGCGCTCCTTGTAAGTGATAAGGAGTTAATGATTTCTTTGGAGTCTCCCAGCACAATAGATAACATCTAAGGAAGGACAAGGTGAGAATAGCCAGACGTAGTCATCACATGCCCATTCCAGACCACCGATACTAGACATCTTGAGGCCAAGACCCCCGGCTCCAAAGAATAATTGACTTATAAAGGATACCTGGCCCCTTGTCCTTTTTCTAACCAGTTCCTAGATGCCTGAGGACATGTACACCAGACCACAATGCTCAGGAAAACCCCAGGTCATGAGCAAAGATGAGACTCTCTCTCCTTTCCTTTCTGAGTCTTCCAGACACTGTCTGTACCTGCACTCTCTCCACACTTTCAATAAACTCTGCTCTCACCTCCTGCTGGCTTGCATTTGATTTCTATCCTGCGTGGTGCCAGGGACCCTCTTGGCTTGTCCAGCAGGACTCCCTCTGGGTCCTTGGACCTGGGCTGCCTGCATCAACATCACTTTGACTTCAGATGGTTTGCTAGGGCACTCCTGATGTAGAGTGTTCCAGGACCTCCCGGCTGACACCTGCTTCAGATCCAGCCACTCTGCCAGAGTGCCTCCTGGGCAGAACGCCCCAGGAACCCACACGGCTTGCCTACATTGGTTCTAGCCATTCTGCAAGGGCACCCCCTGCATGGAGCACCTTGGAACACCCCTGCCCATACCAGCCTCAGTTCCAGTAGCCTGAGGGCACCCCCTGTACTGAGCACACCAGGATACTCTGGCTTTCATCCACTTCAGCTTCAGCTGTCCTTCCAGGGTGTCTCAGTGTGGAGAACCACAGGATACCCTGGCTTACATCCATTTCAGCTTTAGATATCCTGCAGGGCACACTTTATGCAGAGAACCCAGGGACCACACGGGCCCATGCCCACTTCAGCTATACCTGTCCTGCCAGGTACCCCCTCCACAGAGTACCCCAGGAACCCCCAGCCTTTATTTTGCTTCAGCTTCAGCTGCGCCCTAGGGCACCCTCTGTGCAGACAGTCCTGGAACACCCTGATTTGTACCCACCTTAGCTTCAGCTACCCTTCAAAGTTGTCCTCTGTGCATAGAACCCTGAGACCTTCCAGCTTGCATCCACTTCAGCTTCAACTGTCCTGCCAGGGTGCCCTCAGCATGTAGAACCCTGGAATCACACTGGCCTATACTCACTTCAGCTTTAGTTGTCTTAACAGGGTGCCTACTGCATGGAGAGCCCCAGGAAACCCTGACTTTCACCTACTTCAGCTTCAGCTGCCCTGCCAATGTGCCGTCTGTGCAAAGACTGGGACAACCAACATGCACCCACTTCAGCTTTATCTGTCTTGCCAGGGCATCACTGCATGGAGAGCCCAGGGACTACACTGACCTGTGCCCACTTCAGTTGTGTACCCCCTCCGCAGAGAGCCTCAGGACCACCCCAGCTCATGCCCACTTCATCTCTGGCTCATGCCCACTTCATCTCTGGCTATCCCATCAAGGAAGCCCTAGCCCAGAGTGCCCATGATGCCGAGGCCATGCCAATCGTAGCTCCAGACAGCCAGCAAAAGTCACCAAGCACACACAGTCTACGTAGGGGATGAACGTACACAAGACTGTTCCTTCAAGAAACAGTAAAACATACACAAGACTGCTCCTTTAGGAGCAGCAGCTGTTCCACCTAATCCATAAGAAAAAAAGAAAAAGTCAAGCAAAATGAGGAGACAGATGAATATTCTCCAAAGGAAAGAACAAGACAAAATCTCAGAAAAATAACTAAATTAAATAGGGATAAGAAATATGCCTGATAAAAAGTTTAAAAGTAATGATCATAAAGATGCTCACCTGAGTGTGAAGCAAAGCCGTGGCACCAAACTGTGTTGGCATTCATTAGTTCTTCAACTGCTCATACTCAGCAAAACAACAACAAACCTCATTTAAGACTATCCTCTATAAAGTAGCTGAAATTAACTTTATTAGAGCTCAATTATTGAGAATATGTATTTTTATGTCCTGTGTGATAAAATAAGTAAACATAAAGTGCTTTTGGTATGTATCAAAGTAGGATGATTGTCTTGAGAAAAGCAGTTATATCATCATTTTAATTGCATGAACTCTATGAGACAGGGCAGTAGAGGGACAGTTTTGGCTTGGGTGTCAGACAAACATGAGTTAGAATTCCTATTATGTCTTTTATTAATCCTGCTGCCTTAAAAATGTCCTTAAGCTCTCTGTACCTATTTGCTCATTTGTAAAATGTGAGCATTGATTTTTATCAGAATTATTATGAGTAGCTAAAGAAATAACCAATTTAAAGTGACCAATACAGCATTTGCCACATGGGGCTTTCAACTAATGTCATTTCTCCCCTCACTTCACACCTTCCTTCTCATATTAAGACAACTACATCTATATTTACTGTGTCTAAATGATTAAATGCCCATGGCTAACGCTGGAGCCATATTGTGAAAGTTTACAGGGTCAAATCAGGCCTCAAATCTCTTCAAATATGTAGTGCAAAACGTTCCTTCTCTGTTAGCACCAAGAAATTTTCAGTTATCTTATAGGTGACAAAAGCTTCTTAGTAGCCAGGTCCTTCATCTGCTTTATGATTGTAAGAAATGTAATGGTTTCAGAGGTTATCTGATCCACTTCAGTTTAAGATAATGAATCCAAGTTCAGGGAGGCTAGATTAGTTAGTAGCCAAAAGAATGTCAGGATCCAAAGCAGAAACCACTTTTGTGATTTTTCCTGATATGCTGCTCAGTAATCCTACCATTTAAGCATTGTATTTTCCTATCCGATTTATTTTGTGTTTTAGGTTGGCATCAGAAAGTACTAAACTGCGTGTATATAAATAACTTTGAGCCCCTAGAAGACAAAAGTACCTGGATGAGAAGTTCGTGTGAAAGAATCGAGCATAATAATTGAGCTTCTGGTCAAACAAACTATTGCATGGGAATCAGGAGATCTGGGTGCCAGTGCCTAAACTCCCACAGGCTCTGGGAATTGGGGTCTTTCCCCCATTGCTGTCCTCATCTGTAAAACAGGGCAACACCATGTATTACTCTCAATCATCAGAATATGTTGTGTTCGATCCCTCTCAATACCTTACCCTTGTAATAGCGCTCCAGCCAGTCTTAAGGGTTAACTTGCTCCCAGATAACACACTCCTTGCTGACCTAAGACCTTGATCTGTAATAGAGCTAATTTACATTTTTTGAGATTTACAGGCCACTGGCCTGAGAAGTGAAGAACCAGAATTTTCTCAGGCCACAGAGTCCAGCAAGCCTGTTTGAGGCCTCCTTGGCTTTCTGATTAGCCCAGCAATTTTTTAGCAAAATGTTTTTCTGGGGCACCTGGGTGGCTCAGTCAGTTAAGTGTCTGACTCTTCGTTTCAGCTCAGGTCATGATCTCAGGGTCCTGAGATCCAGTTCTGTGTTGGGCTCCACACTCAGCACGGAGTCTGCTTGTTCCTCTTCCTCTGCTCCTCCCCCACCCACTCACTCTCTCTCTCTCTCTCTCTCTCTCTGGAATAAATAAATAAAATATTTTTAAAATGTTTTTCTTTTTTTAGGTCACACAAATGATTTTACTAACCACCCTTTGTGCATTTGTAGACTCTGCCATTCTTTGCAGAAAGAACAGAGTACTCCTGTGCATCATGAAACAAGAATTGGACCCCCTCACACAACCCCAGAGCGCTGAGATCACATTTGTAGCTGGCATCATCGAGTCTGCATGAAATCAAGAAATGTTGCAGGCCCCTGCACTCCCTTTGCAAATTAACTACCCTAAACTCCTCTAAAAACCCTCGGGCCAGGCAGAAACCTCAGAGTTGGCTTTTGGACAGGAATCCACCTTCTCTCCAGGTTGCTGGCCTTTGAATAAAGCTCAGATTCCTTTCCAATCAAAAATTCATCCTTTGAGTAATGGTCTTTCTTTTTTTAAGATTTTATTTATTTATTTGAGAGAGAGAGTGAGTGAGAGAGCAAGCACAAGTGGGGGTAGGGACAAAGGGAGAGGGAGAGGCAGACTCCCCGCTGAGCTGGGAGCCAGACATGGGGCTTGATCCCAGCACTCCGGAATCATGATCTGAGCCGAAGGCAGGCCTTCCCCGACTGAGCCACCCAGGTGCCCTGAGTAACGGTCTTTCAAGTGACAGACAGCTGAACCTGGGTTCAGTAACACCCTCTATTGGAATAAAACAGAACTGAATGACAAAATTTATGTGCCTTACCATTAGTGTATTGATAAAATAGAAATGCTAATACATAAAGATATAAATATTTATTAATATAAATGTACCAACATTTTATAAGAATTTTAAACTTGGTTGGCTTCCTTTACCTTTCCACTTAAACCCTAAAAGGATAGAGTCTAAAACATTTATTCATTTACATTTCTCTCTCTCTCACACACACACACATACACAAACACAGCACACAGCACACTATGGTGTACTCATACTCACATGCTGTTTAATGGGTCCTTAGCCACACAGTAGGAAATACACCCTATCCTCTATAGCAATAAGTGAAATGCTGTGGAAAAACAAAGGGAAATATATTTTGATTCCATATTGTAGGGGTCAAAGCAATAAGAGAAGGCTTTCAAATGAACTGAAAAAAGTCTGAGGCTCATTCCTGCCAAGCTGGTAGGCTATCTTATCTGTCATTATTATTGGGTTTATCTAGCACCAAATCCTGTACCTTCACCTGCAGTTATCAATTATCTTTTCCACATAGTTTAGTTTAGAGAAGAGATGAACATTGTCCTGGCTGGTATAATGTCTTTTGGTTATGTGACTCTATTCTTTCAATCCCACGCTCTAGGTTGGTGAATCATTGGCAAAATTGGCTTCCCAGCTTGCCTAGACCCACCTGGAGCCACCCCCAGGTCTTGAGATGGAAGAGTATCCTCCGAGATTTTCCCATGCCATCCAGGGACACTTAATTTATTCAATGAGTTACAGACAATAGGATGACTCAACGACTGCAAGCATTTCTGCCACAACACCCCACCGAAGCTTCTTACTGGAAAGGGGGAAAGGGGAGAAAGAAACATAAGGAGAGGAAGTAAACAATAATATTTCACAAGTGCGTATTGCTACAAATGGTTTTCATTCTTAGATGTTTCCAGAATTAACACACATCCATTCTCTTAGCTGAATATCACTATTAGGAATTCAAACTAAGAATGCTTTCTACTCAGTATTTTAGCTATTTGAACTCAAGTTTCTAAAGTTTTCCAGCACAAAATAATGCCTCAATAATGTATCCTGAACATGATACAGATTTCCATTCATTCAGACTTTCTTTTTATAGGGTTCTTTTGGTAAATTTTCTTGAATTGTCGTATACACATAGAAAAGCATACAAATCATAGGAGCACAGCTCAATGAATTTTTTTTTAAGTCTTTATTTAAATTCCAGTTAGTTAACAGTGTAATATTAGTTTCAGGTATACAATATATAGTGATTCAACAATTCCATACATCAGCTGGTGCTAATCACAACAAGTGCACTCCTCAACCCCATCACCTATTTTTATTAAGTGAACACACCTGTGTAATCAGCAACCAGCTCACAAAGCAGAACACTATGTTCAAATCCAGAAGCCACTTATGAGCTCCACCCCCAATTCCTACTGGCATCTTAGAAGGGTAACTACTATCCTGACACCTAATATCATGGGCCAATTTTGCCTAATTCTGCAGTTCTTATAATTGGCATCTTATAGTGTGTGCTCTTTTGCAGCTGGATTCTTTTTACCAACATTATATCTTAGGAGAATGGCATTCTGTTTTTCACCGTTAAGTATAACATTAGCTGTAGGTTACTTGTAGATGTTCTTTACCAAGTTGAGAAAGTCCCCTCTACTTTTAGTTTTCTGAGAGTTTTTGTCATAATTTGGCATTGAACTTTGTCAAATATTATTTCTGCACTGATTGATCATGTGATATTTTTCTTCTTTAGATTGCTAATTATTGATATTCACATGTTGAACTAGTCTTATTTTTCTAGAATAAACTCCACTTGGTCATGTTGTATAATTCTTTTATATATTGAATATATATACATATATATTCTTTTATATATTGAATATATATGTATATATATAAAAAACATTGAATTCCATTTGCTAATATTTTGTTAAGCATTTTTGCCTCTATATTCACAAGAAAATATATTGTTTCTTTCTTTTTTGTACTGTCTTTGGTTTTGGCATCAGGGTAATTCTAACTTCATGAATTGAAAGTATTTCATCCTTTTCTGGAAACCATTGTGTAGAATTGGTGCTAATTCTTTATTTGTGAATGTTCTTCCGTGAAACCACCTGGGCTAGGGAGTTTTGGGTTTTGGGAGTTGTTAAATTATAAAGTCATTTTTCTTAGCAGTTATATGGCTATTCGAAATATCTATTTCATATTGGATGAGTTGTAGCAGTTTGTGCTTTTGGAAGAATTGGTCTCTTTCATCTAAGTTGTGAAATTTATGTGCATTCAGTTGTCAAATTATTCCCTTAGTATCCTTTTAATGTCTGCAGGTTCTGAAATGATATATCCTGTTTTATTCCTGATAAATTTGTGTCTTGTCTCTTTTGGCATTCTTGCTAGAGGCCTGTCAATAGTATCAATCATTCTAAAGAACAAGCTTTTTGTTTAAGTGATTTTCTCTATTGTTTTTCTGTTTTCAACTTAAATATTTTGTTATTTTTATATTTCCTTAATTTTTGTTTGCTTTGTGTTTATTTGTTGGCATGTGTGGGAGTGAGGATACAGTTTTGTTTTTTGTTTTTTTTTCCCCCTCTGGTGTTTGGTTGGAGTAGAGCAGTTATTAAAGTTTTCTGTCTGGTTAGGCCGCACCTTTCCTGGTTCTTTGGCTGATGAGAAAACTTGTTGGAGCTTTTTTTTGTCTGTGACTATTGGCATCTCTGGATTATCTTTTTCTCCAGCTCTAAGTCTGGAATATATGAGATAAAAAGAAAACCTAAGGAACTCACTATGATGTCATTCCTTGGGTCCCACCTTTCAGAGTCTTCTTAAGTTTGTTTCCCATATAATGTCCATAGTTTTAAGTTGAACTTAGAGAAATAAAGAATTTGTATACCTTTCCAGAAGCAGAAGTTTGTCTTTTAAGTTGCGCACTTGGGATAGTCATATTGGTAGAAGTTAATGAGATGAATAAACCAGCTCTTCTCTATCTACGCTGTTGCCTCAATTCATCTGCAGATCTAGAGATCTTCTTTATGGATTAAGTTACTTTTATATTGCAGTAAATTGGTATTTTTATTTCCATTAAGTTATGATTTCTAACTGCACAAATAACGTGGAGTATTTTTTTTATAAGAAAACTATGAAATATGGGAAAAGGAAAAAAAAAACCTACTTGAATCCCACTATCTGTTGGTATGCATTGCTATCATTTTTGTATATATAGTAAATGAAAAGCGGAGAATAGAAAGAACCTAAGCTAGCTACACAGTCCTGTCTGGTATTGAGACAGTGTGAATAGGCAGAAAGGATGGGAAAAGGTCCATCAAAAAGTAAATCTGGAATATTTATTCCTAACTCATGTGATTTTAGGCCATTTTCTCTAGTAATTTTTTGTCTATTTATAAGCTGCATACATTTATTTTATTTTATTATTTTAAAATTTTATTTTGTTGTGTTAGTCACCATACAATACATCATTAGTTTTTGATGTAGTGATCCAAGATTCATTGTTTTCATATAACACCCAGAGCTCCATGCAGTACGTGCCCTCCTTAATACCCATCACCGGGCTAAACCATCCCCCAACCCCCTCCCCTCTAAAACCCTGTTTGTTTCTCAGAGTCCATAGTCTCTCATGGTTCATTTCTCCCTCTGATTTCCCCCCCTTCATTTTTCCCTTCCTTCTCCTAATGTCCTCCATGCTATTCTTTCTGTTCCACAAATAAGTGAAACCATATGATAATTGACTTTCTCTGCTTGACTCATTTCACTTAGCATAATCTCCTCCAGTCCCATCCATGTTGATGTAAAAGTTGGGTATTCATCTTTTCTGATGGCTGAGTAATATTCCATTGTATATATGGACCACATCTTCTTTATCCATTCATCTGTTGAAGGGCATCTCTGCTCCTCCCTCTTGTTTCCAGACTGCAGGTGGAGTCATCATTTAAGACAGCAGATCAAAAAGGTGGAAAGAACCTGTGTTCTTGATTAAATCACTGGGCTGCTGAATCAACCAACCCAGAAGCCCACTGTATATCTGAGCTTCCTGGGATGAGAGGCAATATGGGAGGCATTTAGGGACTTTTAGCCTGGGGTATAAAGAATAAAACTTATGTGGACATTCTAAAAAGAAAAAGTAGAGCCAAGACAGACAGACTTGAAAGTGGCCAGAACTTTGAATGTGTTCCTCTACCCACACTTAGATACAATGACAGGGGTAGAAACCTTACTGGCTTGAGTTGTTTGAGCACAAATTCTATCCAATCTTATTTAGCTATTAAGCTATTAAGCTACAGAGACCAGGGACTACCTCTAGGATATTCACTATATATATATATATATATATATATATATAGAGAGAGAGAGAGAGAGAGAGAGAGAGAGAGAGAGAGACACACAAAAGTGGAGATTTTATATATATAGGTATATTATATATATTATATATAATAGGTATACACACACACATACACAAGTACAAACACACAACTAAGACATCAGCTGCCATATATTACAGCTGAGATAGTTTTAGCCCAAGCTTATTACTAAACAATGAAAAAAATAACTACCAGAGTTACAAAAATATATTATCAAAAATTTCCAGTTTTCAACAAAATATTACAAGACATGAAAAGAAACAAGAATTTGTAACCCATTCTCAGGGGGAAAAAAGTCAAAAGAAACTGCCTTTGAGTGTCCCCAGGTATTAGATTTAGCAGATAAAGACTTCAAAGCAGAAATTATAAATATATCCAGATAACTAAAGAAATCACTTTAATATAATTATACAAAAGTGTGGAACAACGAGTCAACAAATAAGGATCCTCAATAAAGAGATAGACGTAAAATAAGAACCAAATTTCCATTGGGTTCAATTTGTGAAGTACAATAACTGAAATGAACATTTCACTTAAGGCACAAGAGCATATTTGAAATGGCAAAAACAACAATAATAACATCAAAAAACTGTGAATATGAGGATATATCTTGAGAAATTACTCTGAAGAACAAAGAGAAAAAAATAATGAACAATGAACAGTCTCAGAGATCTTTGGAATATCATCAAGTGTACCAAGTAATGGGAATGGCAGTAGTGGGGGGGGGGCAGAAATATATTTGAAGTAATATACCTGAAAACTTCCCAAATTTTGATAAAAAAATATTAATCTACAGTAACAAGAAGCTCAACAAACCCCATGTAGAATAATTACCAAGGGAACTACAACTAGACACATCATAGTCAAACTTCCAAAAACCAATGACAAAGAGAAAACTGAAAACAGCAAAAAAAAAAAAAAATGACTTGGCACATACAGGGGATCAAAAATATGATTAGGGGCCAACTTCCTATTGGAAGTAACATGGTCAGAAGGCAGTGATGCTGGAAAAAACCCTGCCAACCAAGATTTCTATATCCAGAAAAAAATTATTATTTAGAAGCAGAAGCTAAGATTAAATAAAGACATTCCAGAAAAAGACAGACTGAGAGAATTTGTTGTGCATACCTGTCTTACAAGAAACAATACAAGAAGTCTTCAGGCTGAAAAAAATGACACCAGACATTAACTCAAATCCTCAGAAAGAAATGAATAGCAACAGGTATGGTAAATATATGGATTAATATAAGAGACTTTATCAATATATTTTCTCATTTCTTCTCTTAAATTCTTTAAAAGGCATAAGATGACACAAAACAATGATTATAACTGTATTGTTGGATTTATAACATATGTAGATGTAATATACATGGCAATAGCACAGAGGAGGGAGGGATAGAATGGAATTTTTATCTGAACAAATATCTTTGTTTTATTGGAATTTCATTAGCATTAATCTGAAATAGGTTACAATAAATTAAGATGCATGTTGTAATCCTTAAAGCAACCGCTAATAAAAATTCTCAAAAAACTATAGTAAACATAAAAAATCACTGGAAGAACTAAAATGGATATCAAAAATAATTTTAACCTCAAGAAAGGAGTCCAGTAAGAATAGAAGAACAAAAAAAAAAAAATAGAAGAGACATTACTCAGTCATAAAAAAGAATGAAATCTTGTATTTGCAATGACATGGATGGAGCAGGACAGTATTATGCTGAATGAAATAAGTCAGTCAGAGAAACACAAATACCATGTGATTTCACTCATCTGCGGAATTTAAGAAATAAAACACACAAGCAAAGGGGGAGAGAGAGAGAGAAAAGAGAGAGAGACAAACCAAGAAACAGACCTAACTATAGAGAACAAACTGATGGTTACCAGAGGGGAGGTGGGCAGGAGGATGGGTTAAATAGGTGATGGAGATTAAGGAGTACATTTGTCATGATGAGCACTGGATGATCTATGGAACTGTTGAATTATTATATTGTACAAATAAAGCTAATATTACACTGTATGTTAACTAGCTGGAATTTAAATAAAAACTTAAAAGAATAGGAGAGACCTAGAAAACAAATAAAAAATAAGAAATGAAACTCTAAATATATCAATAATTACATTAATCAAAAGGAAGCAAATCACAAACTGGGTAACAAAACAAAATTCAACTATATATGGTCTTTAAGAGACACCTTAGATTTAAAGACACAAATGATTTGAAAGTAAAAGATTCAAAAAAGATATATCTTGCAAACAGTAACTACAAGAGTGTTGGAGTGAATTAATTCATATCAGAAAAAAATAGACTTTAAGAAATCTTATGAGACATAGGGAATATTTCATAATGATAAAAAGGCCAATACCTTGAGAAGATAAAACAATTATATATGTGTATGATCCCAAAAGCGGAGCCCCCAAATACATGAAACAAAAACTGACAGAACTGAAAGGAACAATAGTTGGAAACTTCAAAACTCTATTAATCAGTAATTGATAGAGTAACTAGATGGAAAATTAATGACTTTAACAGCATTATGAACCAATGTGACATGTGTGTATGTATGAGTGCATGTGTCTGTGTGTATAAAAATGCATCACTCTGTAAATGTAGAATACACATTCTTTTCAAGCACAGATGAAACATTCCCTGAGATTGACAATATGCTAAACCATAAGTCTCAATAACTTTAAAAAAAAATGAAAATGATACATTTTCTTGGTTCACAACAGAATTAATTGAAAAATCAAGAGAGAAACAAATCTGGGAAATTTCAAAACATTCAGAGATTAATACACTTCTAAATAACACATGAGTGCATTTCTTGACTGGATTTTTTGTTTTCTGGGTGTTGAGTTTGATAAGTTCTTTATAGATCTTGGATACTAGCCCTCTATCTGATAAGACATTTGCAAATATCTTCTCCCATTCCATAGGCTGCCTTTTAGTTTTGTTGACTATTTCTTTTGCTGTGCAGAAGCTTTTTATCTTGATGAAGTCCCAATAGCTCATTTTTGCTTTTGTTTCCCTTGCCTCTGGAGACATGTCTAGTAAGAAGTTGCTATTGCCAAGGTCAAAAACGTTGCTGCCTGTGTTCTCTAGGATTTTGATGGACTCCTGTCTCATATTTAGGGCTTTCATCCATTTTGAGTTTATTTTGTGTATGGTGTAAGAAAGTGGTCCAGTTTCATTCTTCCGCATGTTGCTGTCCAGTTTCCCCAACACCATTTGTTGAAGAGACTGTCTTTTTTTTCCATTGGATATTCTTTCGTGCTTTTTGAAGATTAGTTGACCATAGAGTTGAGCCATTTCTGGGTTCTCTATTCTGTTCCATTGATCTATGTGTCTGTTTTTGTGCCAGTACCATACTGTCTTAATGATTACAGCTTGAAGTCCGGAATTGTGATGCCTCCCACTTTGCCTTTCTTTTTCAACATTCCTCTGGCTGTTTGGAGTCTTTTTTGGTTCCATACAAATTTTATAATTGTTTGTTCTAGCTCTGTGAAAAATGCTGGTGTTATTTTTTTTTAAAGATTTTATTTATTTATTTGAGAGAGAGAGAATGAGAGAGAGCACATGAGAGGGGGGAGGGTCAGAGGGAGAAGCAGACTCCCTGCCGAGCAGGGAGCCCGATGCGGGACTCGATCCAGGGACTCCAGGATCATGACCTGAGCCGAAGGCAGTCGCTTAACCAACTGAGCCACCCAGGCGCCCGCTGGTGTTATTTTGATAGGGATTGCATTGAATGTGTAGAAATGGACAGAAGACATGAACAGACATTTCTCCAAAGACATACAAATGGCTAGCAGACACATGAAAAAATGCTCAACATCACGGAAATACAAATCAAAACCACAATGAGATACCACCTCACACCAGTCAGAATGGCTAAAATTAACAAGTCAGGGAACAACAGATGTTGGCAAGGATGTGGAGAAAAGGGTACCCTCTTACGCTGTTGGTGGGAATGCAAACTGGGGCAGCCACTCTGGAAAACAGTATGGCGGTTTCTCAAAAAGCTAAAAATAGAACTACCCTATGATCCAGCAATTACACTACTAGGTATTTATCCAAAGGATATAAAAATAGTGATTCGAAGGAGCACATGCACCCCAATGTTTATGGTAGCAATGTCCACAATAGCCTAAGTATGGAAAGTATGGAAAGAGCCCAGATGTCCACTAACTGATGAATGAATAAAGAAGTGGTGCTCCTATACATATGTAAAATATATATAGATACAGGAATATTACTCAGCCATCAAAAAGAATAAAATCTTGCCATTTGCAATGACATGGATGGAACTAGAGGGTAATATGCTAAGCAAAATAAGCCAGTCAGAGAAAGACAGATACTGTATGATGTCACTCAGATGTGGAATTTAAGAAACAAAACTGGTGAACACAGGGGAAGAGAAGGAAAAATAAAATAAGATAAAAACAGAGAGGGAGGCAAACCATAAGACTCTTAGCTATAGGGAACAAACTGAGGGTTGGTAGAGGGGAGGTGGGTAGGGGGTGGGGTAACTGGGTGATGGGCATTAAGGAGGACACTTGATGTAATGAGCACTGGGTATTATATGCAACTGATGAATCATGAAATTCTACCCTGAAACTAATAATATGCTATATGTTAAATAACTTGAATTTACATAAAAATTTAAAAAAAAATAACACACGGGTGAAGGAAAAAAGAAAAAAATTAGAAAATACTTTGAATTTTGAAAATATTTTGAAATGAATGCTCAATCATAGCATATCAAAATTTTGGAATGCAACTAAGGCAATGCACAGAGATAAATTTATACCTTCAAACACCTATATCAGAAAAGAAAGAGTCTCAAACCATTAACCCAAGCTTCTATTTTAAGAAACTAGATAAAAGAAGAGCAAACTAAACTCAATACAGAAGAAAGCAGAAGAAAGAACAGAGCAGAAATCAATGAAATGGACACCAGAAGATACAATAGATATATTTTCGAAATCAAAAGTTGGCATTTTGAAAATGTATGCAAAACTGCCAAACTGTTAGCTAGACTGACCATGGAAAAAAGACAAATGACAAAAATAAGTAATAAAAAGGGACACCACTGCAAAACCCACAGAAAGTAAAAGGATTTTAAAGAAACATGCACAACTTTGTGGCAGCAAATTACACAACCTAAATGAAACAGACAAATTCTTAGGAAAGACACACATTATCAAAACTAGCTCAATAAGAAATAGAAAATCTGTACAGACCAACAAGTAATGAAAATGAACTAGTAATTATAAATCTTCCAATATAGGAAAATCCAGGCTTAGATGTCTTCACCAGAGAACTCCATCAATAAAGAAAAAAATAATACCAAATCCTTCACAAACTCTTTCAGCAAATGATAGCAGTATTATCTTGATATAAAAGCTGAAAATAGGTATCAAAAGAAAATTAATCCATAGACCAATATCCCACATGAACAGACATGAAATTCCTTAATAACATTTAAGCAAATTGAATCCGGCAACATATCCCAGAAGGTCAAGGTTTGCTTAACATCTGAAAATTAATATAATACATTTTATTAATAAAATAAAAAAAAACCCCACATGATTATTTCAATAGATGCAAATAAAAGCATTTGGCAACAACCAACAAACTTTCATGATAAAAAAACTCAACAGGGCATTAAGGAGGGCACGTGTTGTAATTAGCACTGGGTGTTATACGCAAATAATGAATCATTGAACACTACATCAAAAACTAATGATGTACTGTATGTTGGCTAATTGAACATAATAAAAAAATCCCAACAAACTAGGAATATAAGTAAACTTCCTAAACATGATAAAGAACATTTATTGCAACTGAAACCTGGTAGAGAGAGTTTCTTAGCATTGCTTCCTTGCCTCAGTGCCCACTACAATCCAGTATGGTCTCATCCTAATTTATTATATCTGTGACAACCCTATTTCCTCACATTCTGAGGTGTTGGTGGTTAAGATTTCAACATATCATTTGAGGGACACAATTCAACCCTTAACAATCCGCTTGGACACTCTGGTATTTTTGCCTCAATGTTCTGTATTATTCCCTTACTAAATCTCTCTATCGCAATGTAGTGCTTTCCAAATGTTCCAAACTGTGCTAACACCACAAGTTACATTTTATCCGATCCATTTCATAAACATTAAATGCTTCTGGTTCAAGGTCAAAGGACTTAGGACAGTCCAGGAATCCTCTCCTGCATTTTCACTAACTCCTACCTTCAGTAAATTGGCAACGAGATGAATTTAGAGACAAACGGGCATTGTGGGCCTACCTGTTAAACCACTGAAGCTCTCCAAAAATAATCCAAAGTGATAGGGCCAACTGTGTATGAGGGACCATGTGCAGATAACACAACTAAAATCCAGAAAGAATCCATCACATCCCAGGGAAAACCCTGCGCAGAGATTCTACTGAAAACAGTTGAACAGGTCAGATGGTGTGCGTAAATGCACAACAGCAAAATGCACATTGATGTAAAATAAGCCAAGCCCATGTGTCTGCAACAGCAGAGCTGCCCAAGCATAAGGTTAGGGGGTGTTTTGTAAACAAATGCAGCTCTGTTGCAGAGGGGCATCGGTCAGATCCCAATTCTGCCGAAATAACAAAAAGGGAAGCAAAGCCATCAAGGGGCAGAGGAAGCAGAGGAAAATGTAGTTGTCAGCACTCACACACAGACACACTCAAACACACACACTCACATACTCATCAGGTTTTCTTATAACAATACTAGAATTTGCTCAGGACAGTTTGCTGAGGTTAGAAAGGACACATTCAGTCCTCCAATGAGAAAGAATAGCCTTCTGAGATGTGACCTGAACTGTGCCCTTTACCAGTGTACGCACACTGAAAACATGTCATCCACACAGTGGTGATAGTAGGTAATATTCAGAACATCCTGAATTCCAAATAACATGAAATTATGAGAATTATGTCAGTCACATCATTAGGATAGAGCTCAAGGTAGGGATTAAAAGCGAGTTATAATGGAAACAAATGATGAGAGATGATTTGTTGTCTATTAGATTAGCAATGACTCACATCATCTCCAACATGTTGAAAACAGTCACAGTACTCCTGCATTGTTAAGAATATAAATTAGTCATAGGATTTTGAATGTAACATGTTAAAATGAAAATTTTTACATTGCATAGCTTTGAAAGAACACTTTCAGAAATTTATAAAGAAATGCTTACAGAGATATCTGTATATATGAACAAGAGTGTTAAGTATACTATTGTACATAGTAGAAGATACGGTAAGGGAACTAAAATTTCATCAATAAGATACTGGTAAAATAAATTTTGGAGCAGCCATATGATGAAATACCCAGGTGATGTAAAAACAAATAAAAAAAACCTACAGAGTTTGTTGTAAAGTAACTTAAAATGTAAAAAAAAAAAAGTGTTATCACAGAAAGGTAATTATGTGGAAAGGTGGTCATAATAAGTGCAATGCAGCTTACAAAGATCATAAGTGTCACATATCCATTTTTGCTTACATTGGTCTCCAGCTATGTATCCATAGGTCTCAAAGGGTAAAATAAAAATGATCTTTTGGTTATCATACTGCTTTCTCATCAGCACACGAGGTTGCACTTTCTGTCTGGAGGCTGTCAGTATCCCTGTACACTGGCAGGCCCTTTCCACCCAGATTTCTAGAAGGTGCTGTCTGAATTTTTAAAAAAGATTTATTTATTTACCTGGGGGGGGGGCGGAGAGGGAGAGAGAGAATCTTCAAGCCAACTCCCTGCTGGGCATGGAGCCCAGTGCGGGGCTCGATCTCAGAACCCTGAGATATGACCTGAGTCAAAACCAAGCGTGGGATGCTTAACCGGCTCAGCCACCCAGGTGCGCCCCCCCCCCGCCCCCTCCTCAATTTTGACCACAGTCACTCCCTCCCACCTCCCAGCTCCGCGATATTCAAGCTGCGGTTCAGGCTTCTGTCATGAGGTGGCGCCAATGTACCTTAGTTATCAAACTTTTCTACAAAGTTTATTCCAGGACCAAAAAAACACAATACCCTCCCTTAAAACCCAGCCTTTGAACCTATGTACAGAATGATTCTAATTCTGTCTGAATAAAAAACCGATAGGTGTAAAAGAAGATTGTAAACAAATCATATACTCCGGGGCATGCAGACAATGAAACACCACGTGGAGGTAAGCACGCCTTGGCAGGTGGCGCAGCGAAAGGAATACAGAGCCAGGCAGGCGGAAGGTAACTGGGAGAAGATGGGGCATCAGAACAGGGTCGGGGCATCTGTGTCCTGTGTTATGGACAGTGAATGAGGACTGAATGTGTCCTTTTTAACCTCAGCAAACGGTCTTGAGCAAACTCTAGTAGAGGACAGGAGGTCTGGGAAGCCTGTATAAGGGGGGCGATAATAGAGGGTGAACGCCCTGCCCTGTTCTGTGGGAGGGACTCTACAGTTTAGACACTTCAACCTACACTAATCAGGGAAGAGCTATGTCAATGAACGCAATGTAGATTTGGAACAGCTAATGGAACTGCTTTAACATACGTATGAATTTTCCAAGCAGAATTGGTATCATAGCAAAATAAACAATTTCATAACATTTGTTATTTACAAAATGTACAGTACCCCTTTCCCTTAGAAAAGAAAAATGAGGATAATGCCACCTGGTGGCCACATCCAGGATTGCAACTCTGAGTGGTTCAGATCAGTGGAAGGGCTCAGGAGGGATGGAAGGATAGTAGTTGTGATCTTGGCTTAGTGGTATCAGCCAGTATTTTCTGGAATTCTGCACCTACTGTGAGCAGTCAGTCCCTCTGTGTCCGTTATTTTCTAGGACGTCTAAACCTGAGATCGGCTGTCCAGCCCCGGCCTGAACTGTAGAGAAAGCTGTACTTATGAGTGTGTGTTTGAGGTGATAGAGCTAGGGGAGACCCAGAAACACACACGCACACGCACACACACACACACAGATGGGCTGTGAATTCCAATTTTAAATCTATTTTGTTTCCGTATAAAATTACATACAATAAATATATTTTGAAAGTAATACATGTTCACATTACCTTCATCAGTCTGTTCACAGTAGTTTTCAAATTTTTAGGAAAATTTCTTTTTTAAAAGGTTTTACTTATTTATTTGAGAGACAGAACAAGCAGGGAGGAGGGGCAGAGGGAGAGAACGAGAGAGACCGAGAGAGAAAGAGAGAGAGAGAGAGAGAAGCAGACTCCCTGCTGAACAGGGAGCTCGATGTGGGGCTCAATCCCAGGACCCTGGGATCACGACCTGAGCCGAAGGCAGATGCTTAACTGACTGAGCTGAGGTGCCTGGAAAATATCTTTTTCCCCAATACATTTCAAATGATATGCAAAATTACATTTACACATTGAAACTATCCTGCCTCTCTCACCTCTTATCACTGGCCAGACTCCTACCCACTGACTCAAAGGGGTCTGCTGTCACAGAATGGTGTCTCTTCTCCAGATGTGTCCCTCCAGGTGAAGGGTACACAAACATAGATACCTGCACACACACAGCGTCCTTTCTGTGGGGCGACCCGATTAAGCAGTAAAAAAAGTCACCCAAGGCAGAACAAAGGAAATAGAAGGTTATTGAATATATGCAAGGGAGCACTGGGCAGGACAGCAAAGGAGAGACTACTAGGAGGCAGTGTTGGGGGGCTGTAGTTAAGGGGAGAAGGTGAGGAGGTATGGGAACATATGGAATTTTCCTTTTTTAGTACCTGTGCCCACTTGTAAATAGCCCATTGGTCAGGTAGGGCTTATGGTATTTTGAGGTGGGTTGCCTAATGAACCCGTTTACATTCAGCTTGGTGGTCACTGTGGGCCCTTTTACCTTGCTCAGGTTTCCATGTTCAAACCTATTGCCCATGAGTGGCCTCTACATTTTCCAAAAGAGAAATCACATTTCTCATCTTCTTTTGCATCTTGTCTTTTCCACTTAATAGTTTTCTTAGGATTTATTTTGCATCTTATTAGTTCAAGTTCTGAGGGTTAATTTTACGGGTTAACCTGACTAGCCATGGATTACCCAGATTAAATATTATCCTGGGTGTATGTGTGAAGGTGTTTCTCGATGAGATTAGTACTTGAACTGGTGGACTTAGTAGACTGTCCTCTCCAGTGTGGATGAGCCTCACTCAATCTGTGGAAAGCCTGAATAGAACAAAAGTTAAAAAGAGGAAGAATTCATCCCTTTGCTTCCTGCTGCACTGTTTGAAATCTCATCTTCTCTGGCCCTCACACTGGGACTTAAACTACTGGCTTCCCCTTGGGTACTTGGCTGGCTCAGTCAGAAGAGCATGTGATTCCTAATCTTGGGGTCGTGAGTTTGAGCCACATGTTGGGTGCAGAGATTACTTAAATAAATAAACTTAAAAAGTTTTTTAAAAACTCAGTCTCACTATTGGCTTCCCAGGTTCCTAGGCCTTTGGACTCAAACTGAATTGTACCACTGGCTGTGCTGGGTCTCCAGCTTGTAAATGGCAGACCATAAGACCTCTCAGCTTCCATAATAGAATGAGCCAATTCCTCATAATAAATCTCCTTTTATATATAAATGGATGTCCTGTTTCCATTTCTCTGGAGAACCCTAAGACACTAGTGATTTAAGCATATTTTAACATATTTATTGGTCTTTTATAAATTCATTTGAATTATCTGTTGAAATTAGTTGTTTGTCATTTTGTTACTGAATGTGCTTCACAAATCATGGATATTAACCCAATATCTGAGGTGTAGTTTATAAATGTTTTCTCCCATTTTAATACAACTCTTTGTGTTTTATTTTTCATTTAGAAAGTGTTTTAAATTTCAACAGTGTGACTTAAAAACAATGCAAGTACTACTTAAAAAGGAAAAAATGTGGGGACCATGTACTGTCAGCTTCTAGGGAGATTAGAGCATTCAGAGCACTAGAGGCATCAAGACAAAATGGAAACAACTTTAGAGTGATTCCAGAGTGAACTGCTGATCAGGAGATGAGAGCATTGTCTTTCTGATTAATTAGACTCCCCAGAGTCAGCCCAACTCAACATTTCAGGGATCAGCTAATGGATATGGCCCACCACCCATGTCTGAGGGCACAAGGGATGGGATTCCATCTCCTCTGTCATCTTCATCACCCAGAGGGGTTGCTAAGTGACTATGCACAAGGCCACAATAGCAGGGGAGTGTGATCCAACCAATTCTCCAGTCCTTAAAGCCCATCTTCTATAAAGGAGTCTGCTCTGTGTCCTCTAGGGAGGGCAAGGGATGGAGCTTCATTCCTATTCTGGCACTTATCTGCAGAAGTGACTTAGACTCTTTTGTCAGTCTGAGCTTGGTTATCTGTGAAATAGGACTCATGATACCTGATACCTTCATCAAAGAGTTGTCCCGAAGGGTAAATGGCTCAGACAATAAGTCATGTAGTGAGACTTTAATGGCCCTTTAAATGTTGAGACACAGCAGTTAAGAGCTGGCTAAGCCTCTGGGCTAAGGCCAGCATTGTGAAGTCATTTCTCATTGTTTCTTCTAGGAAATTACAGACGTATAAAGGAAGGGAGAAAATATCTCTCTGACATGCGTTGAGTTCAAAGTTTTGGAGATGGTAAGTTCTCTATATTCTTCAGTGTTTCAGAATGTCATAAAAGCTGTTACACATCATTCCTTTGAGCAGATCCTAATCTAGTTCCTCCCACTGGGAAGATAGGCTTGTCTTTGACTCAGCTGTGAGCTTAGTGATAGATTGTACCAGGGAAACAAGGTGTGGTGTTTGCCTAACTGCTACTCTTGCATTATTCCATATGTTAATATATTTATAGAAAAATTCAGACCCCATCCCACAGTCACCAGTGCTGAGGTCCTCAAATCATTCATTATCCAGCTACATCACACCAGGACGTCAGCCATCTGCTACTTCCCTGAGAAGCAAAAATCCAAGAACTATTATCATATCTTTGACACCGAAATACCCATCCTTTCATGCACTAATAACTAAGTATATATTGAGTAAATTCCATTCCACTGTTCCATTGGAGGCATCTCATTAACTTTACACTGGAAAAAAGGAGGTAATAGGGGAAATGAATATATGGACATATTCAAAGGTTAAATCTGAGATGAGATAGCTCTTTCACATTAACTTTTTTTAAAATGAAAAGTATACTTTTTAAAGAATAGTTTACAGCAAAATTGACTGGGAGGTACAGAGATTTCCCATATACCTCCTGTTTCCACACATGCATAGCCTCCCCATTACCAACATCCCTTAACAGAGTGGTACATGTATTACAATTGATGAACCAACATGGACACACCATAATCACTCAAAGTCCATAGTTTACCTTAGGGTTCACTCTTGGTGTTGGACATTTTATGTGTTGGACAAATATACAAGACATATATCCATCATTGCAGTATCATACAAAATATTTTCATTGCCCTAAAAACCCTCTGTGCTCTGCCTATTTATCCTCCCCCTACTTCCAGCAAACCCTTAGAAACCACTAATCTTTTTAACTATCTCCATAGTTTTGCTATTTTCAGAATGTCATATAGTTGAACTTTTACAACATGTAGCTTTTTCTAATTGTTTCTTTCACTTACTAATATGCACTTAGAGTTCATCCATGTCTTTTCAAGGCTTGATAGATCATTTACTTTAAGGATTAATAATATTCCATTGTGTGGATATACCACAGTTTATCCATTCACCTAAAGAAGGACATCTTAGTTGCCTTCAAGTTTTGGCAATAAAACTGCTATAAACATCTGTATGAGGTTTTTGTGAGGACATAAGTTCTTATTTCCTTTGGGTAAACACCAAGGACTGTGATCGCTGGATTATGCGGGAAGAGTATGTTTAGTTTTGTAAGAAACCACCAAACTTTCTAAAGCTGCAACTATTTTGTGCTCTTACGGCAATCAATGAGAGATTTTATTGCTTGAAATCCTCCCCAAGATCCCGGTATTATTGGTGTTCCAAATTTTGGCTATTCTAATATAGTGGTATCTCACTATTGTTTTAATTTGCCAACACCCCGGCATGTAATAGTAAAACTTGCAAATCTTAGAACCAAGGAAACCATCTTAAGGGCAGTTAGGGGTAAAAGATTCCTTACATACAGAGGGAGGAACATCAGAATAACGTCAGACCTATCCACAGAGACCTGGCAAGCCAGAAAGGGCTGGCAAGACATATTCAGGGTACTAAATGAGATGAACATGCAGCCAAGAATACTTTATCCAGCAAGGTTGTCATTTAGAATGGATGGAGAGATGCAGAGCTTCCAAGACAGGCAGAAACTGAAAGAATATGTGACCACTAAGCCGGGCCTGCAAGAAATATTAAGGGGGGTTTTATAAAATGAGAAAGACCCCAAGAGTGATATAGAAAAGAAATTTACAAGGACAATCTATAAAAACAAGGTCTTCACAGGAAACATGATGACAATAAATTCATATTTTTCAATAATCACTCTCAACATGAACGGCCTAAATGCTCCCATAAAACGGCACAGGGTTGCAGATTGGATAAAAAGACAGGCCCCATCCATATGCTGTCTACAAGAGACTCATCTTGAACCTGAAGATATATCCAGACTGAAAGTGAAGGGATGGAGATCCACCTTCCATGCCAGCGGACCTCAAAAGAAAGCCTTTTGTGTATTGAGTCATTTTATGTTCACAGTTCCATTTTAAGGTAGATATGATGTTAATCCTCATTCTATAGATGAAAAGCTGAGGGGCAGGGAGAATAAGAACTTAATCCATGACTACATAGTTAAGGAGCAGTACAGGCTGGGTTTGTATCTAGCACCTCATGCTCCATAGTCTGAAAAAAATATCAAAGATTTGGTGTTAAGTGACAGAAGCTGTCTGCACAAACATACATATTTTAGGAGCTTATTAAATGTAGCACTCAGTATGTTAATATATTCATACAAAATTGGTGGACCTAGTGGAAAAAAGTGGCTTGTGACCATGATGAGACCACTTTCATTACAATCATGGGGACAGAAGCCATAGTGCAGTGGGATAATGAGTCAGTTGGAAGTAAAGAATGTTAACAGGGAATACAGAAAATACTTTCATGAACTTTGAAAAGGGAGAGGAAAAGGTAAATACAGAGATAATGAAAGATAGGCACTGAGAGACAGAGATATTCTGTGGCTGAATGGTGATGAGGGGTCCAAAGAGGGTTTAAAAAATCTTCAATGCTTTGAAAGTTGAGCAAGTTTAAAAGTTAATGTGAAAGAGTTCTCTGTTATTAGATTTAATCCTTTTCTTTTCCCATATATTCATGTCCCTTCTTACCCTCTTACTTCCACTATAGAGTTAATGAGACACCTCTATTGGAATGCTATCGATTTTAAACTCAATATATATTTAGTTAGTAAACAAAATGGGTATTTGTGCAACAAAGAAATTATAATAGCTCTTAGCTTTTTGCCTCTCAGGAAGATAGCAGACAGCTGAAATCCTGGTGTGATGCGGGTGGTCTGAGGACTCCACTGGTGACTGTGAGGCATGTCCAGGATTTTCCTATAAATATGTAAACATACCAAGCAGTCCAGGAGCAACAGTTGGGCAAGCACGACTTGCTGTCCTGGTACCCATCTCTCACTGAGATCAACAGGTGAGTCAAAGACCAGCCTGTCTTCCCAACGTGGGCACCTGGATTAGGGTCTGTCTGCTCATAGCCATGACATTGAGCAGCTCTTAAGAGCTTCTGAATCACCCAAGAAAGTAGAGAATTTCTGTCCCCAAACCTTTGAACTCAAGACAAATCAGAGACATATTTGCTCTCTTTGTCTGGATGCTTGTATTCTCATTATAAGAAAACAATGAGAAATGACTTTTAACTTCTGAAACTGCCACTGAGAGAAAAAGATGGTACCCAATTGTGTTTGTCAGGATAGGTTAATAGCATAGCATACAATTCTAATTTTTCTTTGGCTTAATGTAATAGAAGTTTATTCTTCTCTCATAAAACAGTCCAACACTTCTATTACTTGTCAAATAGTTGTCATGGATACCTTTCCTGTAAGTGGGGCTATAAGGACCCAAGACCTTCCATCTTGTGGCCCTGATATTCCCTTGAGCCTCAGAGTCCTGTGATCAATTTCCTGTTGGCAGAGAGCAAGGGAATGGTGTATTGCTTAGGAGGCTCTTAGTGGTCAGGTATAGAAGTGGCAAGCATCACTTTTGTTCACATTCCATTACTTAGTGTTTTAGTTTGAATTCCCTCAAAAGCAGAACTTAGATGTTGGTTGTTTATTTGGGAGGTGATCCTAGAAAGCGACAGTGAAGTAGGAGCCAGAATGGAGTCAAGAAAGATATAAAGCTAATATATTGGTGCATTATTGACATTACAGCTGTAGTTAAGTAATGGGGACTAAGACTGGCTGGGACCTCTGAGAAGTATACAAAATGACTCCCAGAAATGTCCGCCCAAAGGTTGAGAGGCTGGAAGTTTTATTCATCACTCCATGTTCTGTTGGTTAAGACTAGTTTCTGGGTGCATTAATTCCCATCCAATTCAGGGATGGATTTGTGGGGGTTAAGAGGACTGCTTAAAGCTAATGAGAAGAATTTGAAGCAGGAAAGTGAATGAAGGTGGCCTGCTTAAGGTAGGACACTGCTGCCATCAGTGTGAGCTCACAGGGAACTGTCTATGACAGCTGTGGGTGTGTGCCGAAGAAATGCAATAGGAGGCACCAAAATTCTTGCTACACATGGACTTTGCCTGATTACAATGGAGGGTAAGCAATGTAGTATAACTCTGTGCTGTAGAGGAAAAGAAAATTGGAAACAATCTAAATTTTTATAAAGTAGAATATTTAAATAAATTTAATAAATTAAAACAAATAAAAGTTATATAAATTATGAAACATTTTAGCTAATGAAAAGTTCTCTAAAACACATTTAAAGGGAAAAGAGGGAATTGCAGAACAAGTCAAATAATGTAATCCTGGATTTCAGGAGTGAGATCTGCACTTGGGGAATCATGATGATATATATTTCATGAACTAGTTGAAACTATTTATCAAGTAACAGAAGATAGAGAAGTGATGAGGTCCAAGAATTAAATTAAACCTGGGCCATCCAGTATTAGGAGGGCAGAGAATATATATATATATATATATATTCTCTTGAGAGATAGATAGATGATAGGAAGGATTTTGGACTGCTTTTTATTTTATTCATTTTTGTTTTCTATTTCAGGCAATAGTGAATATTTTCTTACCAGCCTATTTTTTTTTTTTTTACAAATGAGAACATTTCCCTACATTACATGCTTACATATATATTCCCTGAAACTTGATTTCAATAATTTAAAATCTTTCAAAAAGTGTGTGAGAATTCTCATTTCTTCATCCCACCTCTACACCTGGTGTCATCAGAATATTTAATGAATCAGAATAATTAATAAATTTAAATATTCATTTCTAACTGATAAGTGTGCTTCCATTTCCCATTTCTGTGATTTGTACTGAAATTGAGTCGCTCCCTCTCCCTCTCTCTCTCTCTCTCCCCATACACACAGAGCCAGTTTAAAATTTTTTCTTCCATGAATTTTTCCTCCATTTTATTGAGTTCTTTCTATACTTAATTTTTGTCAGGTGATAGGTGATAACAGGTAATTTCAATGCTTTTATTTGCATTTGTTAAATTAATAGTGAGAACTTTTCTTGTAATTATTGACCATCTGCACTTTCTTTGTGCACTATTTACAAATTTTGTTCATTTTGCTGTTTTGTTGTAGGGGCTCTTAAGGCATTGAGGATAATACCCTTTGCTGATACATAGATTCATTATTTCAACAGATATTTATTGGGTGTTTATTATTTGCCAGACACTCCAGCCAAACACCATATTCTAGATCTTTCTTCTGAGATATAGATGCTTATATGTACTAGAAATGTCCACTTAGAGAAAGAAAGGTATTAGTATCCATCCATACATGCATGAATTGCCAAGGAGAACATACACAGCTCAAAAACACTTATCTTTAAGTACTGCGTGATCATAGAGTTAAAAGGATGTAGCGTGGGGCGCCTGGGTGGCTCAGTCGTTGGGCATCTGCCTTAGGCTCCGGTCATGATCCCAGGGTCCTGGGTACGAGCCCCGTATCGGGCTCCCTGCTCGGCGGGAGGCCTGCTTCTCCCTCTCCCGCTCCCCCTGCTTGTGTTCCCTCTCTCGTTGTGTCTCTCTCTGTCAAATAAATAAATTAAATTAAAAAAAGAGAGAGAGAGTTTTAAAAAAACAAAAAACAAAAACAAACAAACAAACAAACAAAAACCAAAAAAAAGGATGTAGCTTGTTATTCGAGGAGACTAGTAGCTCAGGATTAGCCTTTTTGTCATCTCTGTACTAATGGCAAGATTTTTTAAAAAATTACACATTTCTGAGTTTTTATTTCCTCATTTGTATGATGGGAATAATTATGTCTATATCAGACAATTATTGTGAAGAGCAAAAAAGCAAAATATTTCAGGGGCGCTGGGTGGCTCAGTCGGTTGAGCTTCTGCCTTTGGCTCGGGTCATGAACCCAGGGTCCTGGGATTGAGACTCGTGTGGAGCCCTGTGTGGAGCCCCTTGTCAGGCTCCCTGCTCAGCTGCTTAGTGGGGAGTCTGCTTATCCATCTCCCTTTGCCCCTCACCCTGCTCATGCTCTCTCTCATTCTTCCTCTCGTTCTCTCTCTCTATCAAATAAATTAAAAATCTTTAAAAAAGCAAAATATTTCAAGTGTCATACACAGCAAATGGTACATTTTTACTTCACTGATGTTAGTTTCCTTCCTTTCTCACATCCATCCTTCCTTTAAAGGAGATTCCTTTGACATAACCCAAATAACATGATTACATAATTATCATGTGAAAATGTTAAATGGGAGGGAAATGTACAAGTTTCCACTATGTATAATTTCTATGTATTCTATGTGCATAGTCATTTCTATGTACTAGAGTGATTTCTCTGCTAATTTAGAAAAAAGGAAAATAAACACTGGATCAGTTCTGAGAGTTTGAAAAAGAAAACCATCACCCCTTTCATTTTATTTCATATATTCTCCAAACCACTTTTTGATGATATATTATTTTCTCAAGAATAATATGTCTAATGTGACCAAGAAAGAAGAGGCTTTGCAAAAGAACTTTGCAGTAGAACACCCGGGGGCCAGGCATACCATATGGGCTTGATTACATCATGTCCACTGTGCTGGCCATTTTTCTGGGGGGGGGGGGGTAACACCTCTCAGGTAGATGTAGGGGTTAGTGAGATCCCATCTGGGAAAACACATATGATAAAATGTCATATGACCAAATGCTCACATTTGCATGTAAAATGGTGAAATGTGAATAAGGTCAGTGGATTATATCAATGTTATTTTTCTGTTTGTCATATTTTACTGTAATTACACAAGTTACCATTGAGGGAAAATGGGTAAAGGGCAGAAGATAACTCACTCTGTTGTTTCTCACAACTACATGTAAATCTACCATTGTCTATATATACATATATATACATATATGGTTTTTCTTGTCTAGGGAACTAAGAAAACACAGCCAGTAGAACCCTTGCTATGTGCCAGGCACTAGGCAGGTGGCTCTAGGATAAAAATACTTCCTGGTTTTCCCTTGATAGAAGGGTTACCTGTTGACCTGGTATCCCTTGTAGTTTAACAATTGTCCAATATCTTCATTTCTAAACAATGTATTATTATTACTGATATCTACATTAAAATAAGCCAGAATGGGTTTAGTAGACCTTGTTTACTTGAATTAGTTTTCTAGTTCTACTGTTACAAATAAACATAAACTTGAAAGCTTAAGACAATACATATTTATTCTTTTCCAAGAGTGTTCCATTAAGTCCAAAATCAGTTTTACTGGGCTGCAATCAAAGCTGTTGGAGGTTTCTAGGAGAGGTTTCCCTTCTGGAGGCTCTAGGGGAGAATCCATTTTTTCTTGCCTTTTCCAGCTTCTAGAGCTACATTCCTCAGACCTTGGCTCCTTCCTCCATCTTCAAAGCCGGAAGCTTAGCATTTCACTTCAGTTGTCACATTGCCTTCTTCTGTAGTAAAAACTCCCTCTCTTTCCCTCATAGAAAGGACACTTGTAATTGTATTTTTAACCCAACTGGATAATCCAGGATACCCTCCCATCTCAAAATTCTTAATTTAATCACGCTTGAAATGTTTCTTTCCCAATTCAACACAATTAACATAACCACTTCAAGGACAATGTGCAGGGTTGCCACTGGTAAAATGAAGTAAACTCATGCAGGAGCAGCTGCAGAGCTAACTCCTTTTTGTTTTAAGTGGTAGTGAGAAGAACATTTGATGCTGCTACCTCCACTGGTCATGTATGACTAGCTCGTTGGGCTGTGATCCATGCCAAGGACACCCAAAGCGCATGAAAATGCCAGCCCATCAGACAATAAGATCAGAGGACAACATGGCAAATTATGGGTTTAAGTGTATGTGAAATGTGTGCGAAGTAAAGGCTGAGCTGTCCTACTGTGGAACATGAAAATCTTGGTACAGTGGTTTTGTCATTTATCACACTGTGTAAATCTACATTTATTTTATTGTTGGGATGATTCTTTAATTTTTCAATAAGAAATGAAAGTGCATATTGAATGGAAGATTAAGTAACAAATTTCATTTTCTTAAGAAAGTTGGTGATAAACATTTATTTAACTTGCACAAGACATTTGCTGGCATTTACTATGCACTAAGGGGACTATAATGATATTATTGATCTCATGAAAACCCAAATCTACAAACTTGCTGAAGAAACATTTGCATCTACTTCAGAAGGTAGTAGTTATTTTAAGAAGAATGTGTTAATTTAGTACATACAGATGCAGTTGTGTTGACTTTTCATTGTATGAACACAACTTCTAATTTAAATAAAATTATTTTTCTTCTAATTTAATTGCACAAATCTTGAATTCCAAGTTTTTGTGTGCATGTTTAAAAACAGGAATGAGGGGCACCTGGGTGGCTCAGTCGTTAAGTGTCTGCCTTCGGCTCAGGTCATGATCCCAGCGTCCTGGGATCAAGCCCCGCATCAGGCTCCCTGCTCCGTGGGAAGCCTGCTTCTCCCTCTCCCACTCCCCCTGCTTGTGTTCCCTCTCTCGCTGTGTCTCTCTCTGTCAAATAAATAAATCTTTAAAAAAAAATAAAAAAATAAAAACAGGAATGATAGCTGATAATATGTTGACTCTATTAACAAAAGAACTCGGAAAACAATTATTGATGATAGCTTATTTATTTATTTTTATTGATGATAACTTAAAATCAGCATCATCAGATGGTTAAAACAGAAAATCTTTTAATACCAACAGTGATTTGATATTATTTTAGTCAAATTTATGGAATAATAACAATAATGATCAAATACTTTTGAAGTTCATATTCATGAAAGGGAAACATCCAGCCTTGTTATGAATGATATTGTGAATTCAGTAAAAAATTCAACATTGAGGATAGTATTTTTTGTTATATGGTGATAATGCAAATATACATTTTGGTGGCGCAAAATGTTGTAGAAAGATCAATGTTTTGCTAAATAAGAAATATGCAGCAGAAATAGTTAGAATTGGTTGTGTCACACACATAATTCATAATTGTGTAAACAAGATGTGGCATTTTGCAAATCAAAACAGAAATGGAGGTTTCCCATATTTATACATAAAAACACTCATGCACACATATACTCTGTGTGTGTGAGAGAGAGAATACACAGTAGAAGCTACAATATTGGCAATTTTCTAGTTCTCTGGCTGGGTGGTGGTCTCACAAATGTGAAAGAGTGAAAGGGACAAACATGGGTTACCAATACGAGTGTTGTGAACCAAGGGCTATGATGAATCTATACATCTGCGGTGCATTTTAAAAAATGTCTTAATGCTTCTTTTTTTTCTTTTTGCCTCTCTGACATTCTACATGAGAACAGGTCAAATATTGGAGTGCAAGTTTCAAGTGTGAAGAGAAGTGAAGGGAGAAGGTGAGAAGGAAGTTGCTGAAAGCAGGTTGGGGTATATGGATTTTGAGGTCCGTCGGGGACATTCAAGCAGTGGTATCCAATAGACAGTTGGCAAAAAGGGTCTGGGGCTAAGGGGAGGAAATAGCCTGGAGATGGAGATTTGAGAATCATCTGTGCTTAGAGGGAAATGAACAGAAATCTCTCAGGGAGAGAGAACGTGTGGACTGAGAGAAGAGGCCCAGGAACACAGCTACTCAAGGTGGCAGCGCCGCTTCCCGGTGGGCACTACTACCTGGGCTCTGGAGTCAGGCAGAGCCGCTCTTGGAAGCAGCCTGTGGGACTCAGCTGCTGAGCGCTCCTGGCAAAGTCGGGTACCGTCCCTGTGATCAGCGGTCACACCTGGCAATGACGTACCTCGCAGAGGGATGCTGTGCGAGGACCTGAGATGCGCCAGGTGAAGCACCTGCGGTCGGGAAGCCTCCGGGCTCCTGCTCTCGCCTTGATTCCCCCTTTGCCACCCCGCCCCCCACCGTGTGCGGCTGCTCGGTCCCTTGGGGATGGGGGTGAGGGGGCGGGGTGGGGGACCGAGCTCGGGTGACGCGGCGCTCACGTGACCGGCTGGGCGCCGACGTGGGCAGCAGCCCCCGCGCCCGCCCGCTCGCCCGCCCTGCGGTCCGGTCCCTGCGCCCTCCGCTCCCGTCGCCCGCGCGGAACCAGCTCCCTGAGCTGCCCGGGCGGCGGGCGAGGGGCGAGCGGGCTTCGGCGAGCAGGTCAGTGTGAAGGTGGGCGCTGCTGGCGGCCCCGGGCTGGGGTGGAGGTGGATGGCAGTAGGATCCGTGAGCAGCGCGGGGTGGGGAGGGGTCCGGGAGGTCGGTGGGGAGGGGGATGCAGCGCGGACGTGGGCAGGTGGGGAGAGAGCACCCCGCCGCCTCCTCGACGCCCCTCCTGTGCGCCCTCCATGCATTTTTGGACCTGAAATGGGGGGGCGCCCCTGCAGTGCGACAGTGAAATGTAGGCATATTCTAGAAATAACCCCCTCTCACACTCTGCACCTAAAAGGAAATACTGACCTCCGCGGAAAGGGGGTGGGGGTGGGCGGCTTGCCTGCGGGGGAGGGGGATACAGACATCCAAACCATTTGGAAAGCATCCTGGCTTGGAGCCTGAGGCCTGAAAAGTAATGGAGGCTGGGGTTCAGGGGAGGTAGGAGAGGGAAATGTTGTATGAGGAGGGCCCAGATTCAGGAAGGAAACCTCAGTAGGCTGAGTGCACAGTTACTGCCCTTGTCACTCTCTGTCTGCAGGTCTGGTGTCTGTCCTCAGCACTGTTCAAGTGTAGAAAAGGAGGAGGAACCTGTCCAGAATCCCCACAGGTCAGTGAAGGGGGGCGGGGTGCTGGACAGGAATGGTGGGGGGTGTAGAGGGCACAGCTTGGCCAGAATTTGAGGTCACCAGTGCCCATCTCCCCACCATATATATTGCACACACCCAGCCACGCTGAAGGATGGCAGAAGGTGGTAGCACCTGCCAGGGAAAAGTTTGGGAGGAATGGTGGGGTAGACACTTGGAGGGCTGGGATTCAGAAAAGGGACCAGAGTCTTTGTGCATCTACTGAATGCCCAGTCTCTCTCTCCTGTCTGTCTGCAGTTCTGTGGGTTTGTTGTCAGCACTCTACAAGGCTAGAAAAGGAAGAGTTACCTGTTCTGAATTTCTGCAGGTCAGTGAAATAAGGGGGTCTCTGGACAGGGACTCAGAGTGGTGGGGAGTGTGGAGGGTAGAGCATGGGCAGAATTTGGAACCCCACTACCCACCTCCCAGCACACTTACACTTTACCACACTGAGCAAACAAAGAGAAAATGTCAGGGCCTGAGAGAGAAATGGTTGGCTCACATGTGTGGGAGGAATGGTGGGAGAAGGAGTATGGCTGAATACACACTTGGAGGACCAGGCCAGGTTAAGGGAACTCAGACAAGGGGAGATATGTAACTATTTTCCAGACCTGCATTCCACCCCCAAGCCCTCAGTCTCTCTTGTCTACTCTTACTCCCGCTCCCAGGACAGGAAAAGGAGGGGAATCTCAACATGGAAAAACTCTGCGATGCAAATGAAGGAATGCCTGAGAACCAAGGAAAGATGGAATACAATGAACCACCACAGGATGCGGGAAAGCCAGGATTAGCTTGTACTCTGGAAGACGAAGAAAAGTTGGAAAATAAGGGGAAGACAGAAAATGAGGAAATACTAAAGGACAAGGAAAGGCCAGGGAGTGTGGCAAAGCGAAAAGAGGGAAAGCCAGTAAATGAGGGAAAGCCAGAGAACCAGGGAAAACCAAAAGAAGAAGGAAAACCCACAAGTGAGGGGAAGCCAGAGAGCAAGGGACAGCCGAAAGAAGGAGAACCAGGGAGCGAGGGAGAGCCAAAAGAAGAAAAATC